>NC_134038.1:76605855-76919587 GCF_965140245.1 Athene noctua | reverse complement strand
GTTGGGTTTTGATTTCAGTGTGTTTAAATAAGGTATGTTTTCCTTCTCCCATGACTGTTGTGTTTTGTTGTGATTGGGTAAGCTGCTAAAACATGGAAGAATCATCAGGTCTAAGCTTTGGGGGAAGCAAGGTCCAGGTGTGTTGCCAAAGGCTGCCTGGCTTGCTGGCAAGAAGGCATTTTTTGAGTGCACCATATATATGACTGTGGTACTGAAAAATAACCGCTTTGATTTTTCTTGCTGGCAGCTCATTCAGCAGAGAAGTTTTATCTGTTGTGCAATTTTCATTATGAGCAGGTGATGTATTTGTCAGTATAAGAGGACTTGTTAATTTCCCATCAGTCATGTGTTTTAATCTTCAGTCTTCTCAGTTAAGTTTGTTCTGACAGCTGATTCTCTCCAGTCAAAACGACTGGAGAGTGAAGTCAATTATCTTGAAATACATGGGTCTGTATTTGTGCCTAGGTATGACTGATTTGGCTTTAGCTCTGAAGTCTGTTCTGGTGCACAGTCCCTCAGGGCCCTGGTGCTCTCCCCCTGGCTGTGCTGCTGGCTGTCCAGTCACCTGGCTATAGCTGTGCACCAGCAGATGCTTCCATGAAATTCCCTGTGGTATCAGCTAAGTGGACAAGCAGTCTGACAAACTATACAGTCCTTGAAGAAAGTGTTGGGGAGAGCAGAAGTTTTCTGGACTCTGATTTTGACAACTGCTACCAGAGACAATTGGGATGGATAGTTGACAGAAAGTAAAATCTCCCCTGACATAAGTCATGTTAGTGTAAATGAAATACCCAGATTACAACATCTGGATGATGCAAAAGGTAACTTTATAGATTCAGATGACATAAAACCCGCTCCTACTTACCCCAAGCTGGGATCAGCTCCAAAGGTAGTACTCACCCTTTGAAGTCCAGCTGGCAGATTTCTAGCCTCCTGCCTAAGTGTGTTCTTTATACATGTGTGTGTATATACATATGCTACAGGGATCGTCAGACACCAGGTTGGACGGGGCTCTGAGCAACCTGACCTAGTGGAAGATGTCCCTGCTTATGGTAGCAGGGTTGAAACTAGGTGATCTTTAAGGTCCCTCCCAACACAAACTATTCTGTGATTCTACGTGCAGAGACAGTTAACGTGGGCTGTGTACTGGAGTGGCAGCTGTAGCTTCCTCACTGCTTTTTTGAGACAGGGCAGTTGGCAACTTGCTGTAACATGCTCATCCTTCTGTGTGGACTATATTGAAATGGATACACGGGCAAAATACCTGCTCCCATGGGTTCACAGACCATCACACCCACATTTTGCAGAGAAAGCTGCAGGAGCACTGTACCAGGAGCTGCAAGGCTACTTTTGCTACAGAGCATCAGAGAAGAGGTTCCCTTGGTATTACAGTCCCTGAGATGAAAGATGACATTTTGGCTGGTTGCCTGAAGATGTGGGCAGTTGTCATGTCATTAGTTGTGCTTAGCTTATGCTGTAGTGCAGGGGTTCTCAACCTCTCCTTCACCACGGACCCCCTTTAAATATCTTTTGTGGCTATGGACCACCAAGACTTAATTCAAGATTTAAAGCACTAGATGCATCAGATATTTATTTCAGTTTTCTCATGAAGGGTCTTCAGATTTGGAGAGAAGGGGAAATAAGTTAATCTGTTAATGCACACACTCCTATTATAATATCTTTATTCCAATGAGTCCATATGAATTTAAAATAAGAGCATCAACACTCCTTTTGCTCAAATGGCCCATTTTATGGTATTTTAACATTCTAATTCTGAATTTGATGCCAATTTTTACATTAAAATTTGATGAAAAGTTTTTACAATTCTTCTCACCTTTCCCCTTGTTTGTCTGTGCTCAGTCACCATATATTTTTGTTTATGGATCCAGGGTCACCACTTGAAGGAACAGACTTCAGGCCCATTGTGGTCCTAAAGAGGGCTGTTGGGTTAAGAAAATGTCTTTAAGAGAAAAAAAAAACCCAAACTAGTTAAAGTGTGTCCCATCAACCATACTGGCACTGACTATACTAACATGTCAGGGCAGGTTGGGGGTGGGGGTGGGGGCTTGAGTAGGAGAGAAGCATTGAGGGGAGTGAGATGTGGGAAAAGGAGATGCGGTACTTGCTGTGGGCCAGACCAAATGTTTCTGGGCTGGATGTTCCCCCGCTCCTGCTTTAAGCCTTCGTGAACCTCCTGTGATGATATCGCAGCCCCCCAGGGGTCCTCAGACCACAGGTTGAGAACCACTGCTGTAGTACATTTATTAGTTAGGAGGCTTGAAATCTGGTGTTTGTATTTCCTTTTTGTTGCCTTTTCCTCTTTTTTGATAAGTGAAATCAGAGATTTGGATTTAATCATAAAATTTCTACAGACCATGGTCTGTCACCCATAATTCACCCCTGACTGTAACTATTATACACGACCTGGACGTCCCTTCTTGGCTGCATGCTCCTTGTGGTGGGGGGTGATTGGAGATGCAAGAGCAAGCTCCATAATTAGAGTGGCCTGAAGATGCATTCCCAACTGGGCAGCCCCATGAAAAGGTAAATTCACACCTATTGTCACTAGAGGTCAGTGTTAAAATAATTTTAAGGTCAAATCTTTTCTTAACCATGTAGTGGTTGCGGTACAGGTCGGGCTTGTATGACGTTTGAAATACTGAGTTTAAATAGTTGGGTTATGTCATTTCATACATTCTTGTCACCCCTCTTGTTTTGATGGAGTGACTGCTGATTTACCTCTAGATCAATGACAAGATGATTTGATCTATTACCTTTTGTTTTCCCTCTCTGATTACTTGCTTGCTTTATAATTAAAAATCTGTGCCTCTTTTTGAATTTGTGGGTTTGTTCATTAGCAGAGTTCCAACTGAATAGCTGTTAAAATAATTTTCAGCTGGGGATTGGGAGCAGAAGTTAGATACACAGTTACTGTTATGATTCTGTGGGGATTTGCTGGTTTTTGCATATCAGCAGCTGGATATACAGGAGGCGGTGTCCATGTGTATATCTTGTTTGGAGTTTGAAACGTAAAACTTCCTCACCAAAGTCCTGCCTCTAACTTTGGCATAGGTCCCTTCAATTACTTGTGAATATTCCAGCCAAAGAAGAACTATGTAAAAGTCATATCTTGCTGTAAGTCGAATTTGAGTATTTAGTTATTTTGGTTTTCGGAATATGTGTGTTTTGCTAAACTAAAGACTAGCTTATGGCACCCAGTTTTTCCTTGTGAAAGTAATGCATAGAGATGTAAGTCTGAAATAGCAAGTTGAATCCATTCATCCAGTGCGTGGCCAAGTGGAGCTGCATGCCTGTGTTGGGGTATGTAACATGTTTGAAGGCTGTGCTCATAGAAGGCTTCTGAATAAAATTTACTTTCTAGCTGCCTGGGAATGCCAGGCCATGGGAGTACAGGAAAAGATGCTTCCAGTCACTGCGGCTCATTGAGCCAACCCTAATTTCCATGGGAGTGATGGGACTCTTGAGGAGTTGCTGTTATCTTCTGCCTGTGGACTTCCAGATTTGCTTGTCTTTGGAGTTGTGGTGTGTCCTTTGTTCATAGCAGATTGCGCTTTGCGGTAATTGGCATTGTGTCTAATCCTTTCTGGTTTAGGGCGTATTGGCGTGGAAAAGAATTATATGACATAATAATACCTGGTAAATAACAGAGTAGCTTCATATGAATGTGATTATTCATCAGTATGGGTTTGAACGTTGTGGTACGCATCGAGGAAGGAAAAATCGACTTGGTAGGTAAAGGAAGGAAACCTCCCTGATTTCAGGGAGAACACAGTGTCTCATGTGGCCTTTGTAACTCTAAAATAATGAACTTATTTTCAAACATAAGATTATTTGATAATATTTACCTTTATAATTTCAGATAAAATAGTGTTATTTAAATGGGTGTCATGCCTTCCATTTATGGCAGGCAAAATGGCATTTGCATTTTGTGCTGTCTCAAAGCCTTGACTTCCCCAAAATTGTTTTAGTGTGACAAATCAGCCTCAGTGATAATTAAAGAGAGAATAGCTTAGCATAAATGCATATATATGTGCTTTCATCATTTTCATAGAAAGACAGCTGAGTAGTTCCCAGCAGTGAGCTCTCAGTGCCTGTCTTCCATAAAGAAAATACAAGAAATACTTTAAAATACCGAAATCCCAATGATTTCTGCCCTCACGAGATGCGCCCACAGGAATACCAAGCTGCTGGATGTCAGTATAGATGGCTTTCCATGGATTGTTCAGGAGTTTGATAACATGACACAGATTTATTCAAGTTCCATTTCTGGGGTATTTTTATTAGGAGGGTCAGTGATCTGTCTGACCCTAATTATCCCATCTGGCGAGTGTGCTGGAGGCACACAAGTTTCCTGTGGTTCATGTGCACAAAGAAATGATGTGGTTAGCACATTATTTATTCAGCTCTGACAACTCAGCTGAATGGAAAGGTATCTGCTTCCAGCTGCATTGCCCAGGGTAGCCTTAGATGTGACTCAGTGAAAGGACTTAAGTTTGCATCTCCAGCTTTACGGGGAGAGCTTTGGGGACAGCTTATTCTGCTGCTCAGCTATTGGGATTCTTGTTTCATCCTGTTTTTTTTAACTCATTCTTTTAATGGTCTCAGAGGACAGTTAAAAGCTGTGTGTTGATTCAGAGCTTCTTTTCCATTTCTCAGAAGTTTATTTTCTTTTTCTGGTACTACTGAAATGTTAGGTGTATTTTTCAGAAAGAACTCCAGGTCTTCAAGCTGCAGCATTATACAGATAGCATTGTCTATTTTAAGGCTTTATACAGACCTCCACGAGCGCACTATGTAGTCAGCTCAACCATCGCCAACACAGTTCAGCCACACCGTGCCTCTGTAATTCATAAAAGTAGTGTTGGTAATGCATGTTAGTGCAGCAAGTACCATGTCCATGGTCATGCACACACAAGACATGGGCGAAGAAGGAAATGTACATGTTAACTCTTGGGTTGTATATTAGCATACAAACTGCTAAAACCCACTCTTCTTTCCTGGGGCATTCATTCAAAATACCAGCCAAAATTAATATGGATTACAGGCAGTCAGTATATTTAAACTTTCACCAAGACTGTGTGCAAAATGGAAATCTTCAGAGACATCATTATTAATGAAGCTGCTCAGTCATATGCAATAATATAGATATATATTTTAAGACACCATTTCCATGCTTTGTAATCTTATTTCAGTTCTGAAAAGAATGTAATATAATTCTTGCTGGAAAATGTTTTAGATAAATCTATGAATTCAGTCAAAGCTGTATATCCTTTATCTGCTGGTAAGCTCTTTCATTAGTCGCTCTTGACAAAACGGTGCTATGTAAAAGGTGACAGTCAAACTGATAAAAATCCCATTTTCTTTGTTTAACCAGGAACAGGTGTGCAGCCTGTGTATTTTCTCTATGAGCTTTGAGACTGCTGACGGGATTGAGTTAGGTCTGTAGCTATCAGGTTTGCCACTTGAATTCTGTCACTGGCCATTTTCCCACTAGTATGTACTATACCTATTAGCGGAGGCACAGAGAAAAAACATGCCAGACTGTGGTAAAGATTATATGCACTAGAATGATAAAAGAAAACAAAATACTGTTGTATCCCAGGAACGTGCTGATATATAGAGGTTTTGAAAAAACTGTAATAAGGGAGAGAAAACTCAAAGGAAAAGCTTGCTTTTTTTTTTTTCCCCACCTCTGTCTAGAATTTCATAAATGAGAAAAACAGAGTGTGCTAGCCCTTGTTGTGTCTGTGTTTGTAAGCATGAAGACTTGTAGAGAGAGTAAACCTGTCTCTTCTCGTGCTGCAGTGAAAATCTGGGTGCTTTTTCTAGTATGATCATTGAAATATGAAATGTTTCAACAAAAAGCTTATCATTCCTTTGTTTGGAAGATAACTCAGAAAAAGTCTGGGATATCTTGACTGTATGGAACAGAGTAACATTGTTTCCTTTCCTGATAAATTTGATTTGGTACACTGTTTTTGCTCAAAGCAATTATAATTGCTGATACTTCTCAATCATCTAAGCTGATCTTTAATTCTGCCAACATCTTAGTTCAAATAGTACTTAAGTAATTTAAGGAAAGGAGATGGAAGGAATAGAAACAAGGAAGAAATGAAAGAAGAATTGAAGAGGAAGAAATGGTGGAGAAGGAGTCAAGGAATATGGGAGAGGGAGAATTAGACTATGGCACGCTGAAGAAAAAGGTTGTGTACCCATAGTGAGGTACGCAAGAGGCGCTTTTACTTGCAGTCTGATGTATGTTCTTGTTATCTGTGTTTGGGAGAGAATAATATACCCCGATGCAGGGTCAAGTCCAAATGTTTGCAAGTGAAGGATGAGGGAATGTGCGGCATGGAAAGCAGAGCTGTGGTGTCCATATATTCTGCACAAGACCCTGCATCTGCTTCGCTGGCTGTAACCCTGCAACGCAGACAGGAGAAAACTGCATGGTGCATGTGTCTCTGTCTTCCCTGAATCCATCCTGCACTCCTGCGAGCACCAGATTTATTTCATTGTTTTAATCATCCTCAACAAAGTCATCCATCAGCATCTTAAAAATTTCCTCCCAGGATAGGAGCTAAGCAGCCATTTTATTGATGAGCTTATTGAGATTTTATATGCGTCTGACAGTGGCTTTCATCACAGCATGGTTCTGTTGCTTTGGCAGGAGAATTTTATCTAAAATGTATGAAACAAAGCGGGGGCTTGGCACAGCTAAATGTTTATTAAAAAACAGGGAAGTTGGTGGTAGAGATCTGTAGTCAGTAGTGGCACTGGGGTATTCAAAAAATAGAACTATTAGCTGAAAATTCATAGGAATTTTTGGTTTGGGTTGTTTGGGTTCTTTTAATTAGTTACTGCCTTTAGTCATAATAGATTTTTCATGACCTTGGAACTAATTGTGAGCAACAGAGGAATTTAAGGAAAAGCTGAGTGGTTTAACTCTGAGTTGTTTTAACCTGGGTAAACAGACAGGATGGTTTTTGTTGTTGGCAAAAGGTTTCAGTGCTGCAGGTTGTAAAGGTACCATTTTGGTTTATGCAAGCATAAAAATCATGGGGAATTGTTTTATTTTTAGGAAAGTGGACGAAAGAGCAGAAGCTGTAAGATGCGGCCCTAAGATGATCCTTTAAGTTCAACATCATACTCGAATTCTGTGTGATGTACTTGATGGACTCCCAGATTTTCAGTGTCTAGGGCAAACATCATGAGCATGAGAAACTCAGGGAATGGGGACCCAAGGGCGTCAAGTCTGTGACATCCCTACCAGTTGTGTTTGTCACATCAAAGCTGGTGTTGGCTGGAAAAAAAGTATTTGAGGTTTGGGGATTGATTTGCTTTTTTTTTCCTCTTTCATTTTAAGGAGATGACATCCATTTCAAATGGGAAGTGCTGAATCAAGTGTTTCTGATCTGTCTGTTGACACCTGTAGCTCACGTGAGGTTTCTGGCAGTGATAATGGATTCATTGCTTGAATGCAATTACTCCCTCCCTGCTGCCTTTGTGCAGTTTTATGTTTGCTCGCGTAAGTAACTCAAAAAGGATTTCTAGCATAGATTTCCCGACCAGATCAAGCAATATATCAATGCCTCCTTCCTCATACCACATGGTCAAAAATGTCACTTGCTTAGAGAGACTTCCAGCCTGGGGACAGCTTTCACTGTGTTTGCGATTGGCTTGGTTTATGTTGGCAATAGCACTAAAGTCTCTGAATCCATGAACCTGGACTAGGTTAATTAGTACATATTATGTGAGTGAAGAATAGAAAATAAATCCTTGCTTTAACAAGTTTACAGTCTAAATGCATATTTGTCATAAAGAGTAGGTTGTTACTTTTGTAAACACAATTCGTAATGCCTCAGTCCCCAAACTGTCAACTCCTGAACTATCAATTGCCTGTCCTGTACACACAGTGGTTTTCTCACCCTGATAAGTCATGTTTTATAGCCACAAAACATAGGGGATTTGGCTAACGCTGAAGGATATGTATCAAATATGGAGGGAAACATTCCAATCATTATTATTATTCATGAATGGGACAAATCAGTACAGTATATTGGTAATCCTGTACCAACATGAAGTTTGAAAGTACTGAAAAAATAGAGTATAGCATCCATCATTTATCTGGAAACTTGGCCAGTGAATGAGGCAAGGAACCTTCAGGATACATTTAAAACTAATTATTATTCATTAACATGCTTATTCCAGTTTAATAAGCTTGCTTATTTGACCCTGACTTCAGTCTTTAATTGCTTTCATTAAGCCACAAAGAAGGTGTCAATGTTTAAGTAAATGAGGAACTTTCCCCTTCTTTGTCCAATCTATTTATTATGAATATGTGTACTCAGACATTTATTAGTACCATCAATATTGCCTTGCTGCCTGGTTTATTTGGGGGGAAAAAAAAAAAAAGTGTAAGAGGTATTCTCAGATAAGGATTTACATCTAAATGAAGGTGAAGTGTCTGTCAGGTTGTTTTCTTGTTTAGTATAATTTTAATTGCCAACCTTCTGACTCACTGGTTTGGACTGTAGTCAGGTTAGATTTGGGTCATTGCCTATTTATAGCATTTTCAAAATAGACGGTGCAGGTGTTGAGTTGTATGTATGTTTATAAATGTTTCCTGTGGGCTTCTGCTATATGCAGTTGTGCAGAACAGGAGAATTCAGATTGCCATTGTAACAATTTTACAGATTTTATTTAGCACAACTGCGAGGAAGGAGCTCTTTGTCCTATATATAGGCATGTAGATACAATGATAGAGATTTGAGATACAAAGTCAGATTTGGCTTTCTGCACTGCTTGTGGTCATGCAATCCTAACAGATAGAAATTAGGACAGACTGTTTTCTAAACTTATTTCTGGAGGAAAAGGAAACAAACAAACAAACAAACCACCAAAACTAAAGAAGAAAACACTGAGACAGAACAACAGCACTGCAGCAGGATCCCGATCTAGGACAAGCTCTTCCATTGCTACCTGTAATGAACATCAGCAGTTTCATTTCACCACAGAAAAAAAATTAAATGACTCACGTTACTGTATTGCATCTACTTCACAGTAAAGGCAGAGTTGTCTTATTTTATTTTGTGTTTACTGATAACAGAAAGGCAGCTGTGAGATGGGAAATCAGACAGTCCCTGCTCTGAACAACTCACATCTTAAATAAATAATTGTGCAAGCATAAGGAGAATGGGAGAAGGAAGAGAGTGACACTGAGTTTGCGCACACACCATCTTGGTGTGTGAAGGTGCTCTGTAATTCAGTACTGCTTACTACTGAAGGTGTTCAAGGTATTGAACTGTTCAGAAGAACTGTTTTTCACATCTGCAACCTGTGAGCTTAATTCTATACCAAGCTGTTCTACATACAACAGCTGACTTGGCAGTGTGTCCCACCGCAGGAGGTAGCAGTGTCATTCTGTGTCTCGTAAGCTGAGAGGTGGATGGCTTGTAATGCTTTAACTGTGGAGAGGTCCCTGCACCCTTCCTTTGAGCAAGGCTTCGGGTTCCCTGCGGTGCCGCCTGGTCTTCTCCAAGACATCGAGGCCTCTCTGTTGCCTATCTTTGGCCTGCAGTTTTCTGCACTTTTCAAGCTGCTGCTCACCCATAAAGATGTGGTGGATTTTGGGGGTAGGAACCCCTTTCCTTTCAGCTCTTCACATGTGGACTGGTGCTACCTCCTCTTCTGGCTTCTAGGTGTCAAGGCTAGCAAAACCAGGTGAACCTTAGTCCCAACAGCCCGTGTAGCATGAAACAACTGGCAGTGGAAAACCAACATGCAAGAAAAAGTCTAACAGGACTGCAGAGGATGTTTGCAGGTATGGCTGGAGCTGAAGGCATGAGCGGCTGTGGTGCTATCGGGAGCTGAGCTGGCTGGCAACACTCACCAAGGAGTGGCTGAGGCACCAGGAAGCCGCCGTCATGCTGTGCAGGGTAGAAGCGAATCATCTATAAACTGCCCTGCGGTTTAAAAGATAACTATTAGTATGTGGCAGTGTAGTAGTCATGTGTGCTGTCAGACCAGTCGGTGACAACTTTGTTAAGCTCCAGTGGAAATTGGAAGAAAACTGGCAGCAGAGAGTTGGCATGTCAGAATTGTCATTCGTTTTCTGTGGAAGTCATCTTTAGATTATTGATAATTAGAGGATATGTTGACTCATTTGCCTGTGCTTTGAAGCTAATGATTATTTGAAAAGGAAATAAAGTGACCTCTGAGCAAGGCAGTGCTGGCTGCTCTGAACAGGGTTGCCACTGCAGGAATTGTGCACCCAGCCGTAGCTTTAGGATTGCACATCTGTCTTTGATATAGGTTTAATGTAATTTAAAATAAATGGGAAGATTGAAGGGTGTGGGACAAAGAGGAGAATGCAGTGGAAAACTGGATGTTGTTACACTGAAAAACCCTGTCTTAGAAATTGTGCAGTCTTTGATGTCTTGGTTGTTTATATCACTTGGCATTAAAAATGGGATCAAAACCAAGTTCATTTTATACATGATATTTCCACCATTGCAAGCACTTTCAAGTTGCAGTCAGTTAAGGAGCTTTTAATGATAATGACCCAATTATTTTTAAGACTTGGTAGTAAACATATGTTGATATTTTAAGGGTTTAAATTAATGATTTCAGTTTTACAACTTCGTAGAAGCTACTGTAAGAAATAAGCATGCCATATGAAATTCCATTTGCCAGGCACGCTTTAATCATACCCTGTTCTTGTTACAAGAAGAAGCATTAATTAAAATTGGAAGCCCGTAATTATTTCTTTCCTTGCAGTTTTCTTTGAATGGCATTATTACGTTCAAATCCTACCTGAAGGTCGTGGTTAAGGTGGTTTAAACGTCAGTGAATAGTTCTCAGTCTTTCAGAGGCAACTACAAACTGGTGTTTTCCTATACAGGATGCCGTCACACTTGCACTATTCTTTATTTTCTTTAATTTGATTATTAGAGTTTCTGATACTTTTGTAAAAGGGCAGGAGGAAATGAAAATGGGTATTTTACAATTAGGGTAAGATGACCACAGACTCTGCTAATAGTCTTTTGGGGATGATAGTGATTTTGGACAGGTGGTATAACAGATAACATCTCTTCTGTAATAATTGCCCATAAGCACTTGCCCAATAGTAATAATACTCTGAAGTAGTATACCCCTTTTTTTGAGTTTTCATTGCAGGGATCAGACTCCACTGTTGCTCCTGGCTGCCTGGCATGACAGCCCAGGAAAAGTCCCGAGCCTCAGTCAGACCTGTAAGATATTCTCTTGGACCAGGTAGACTTAAAACAGCTACAGATTCTTTTTTAGGTAAAGGTTCAAGAGAAGCGGCTAAAGAACTAAGAATGAGTTAATCTAAATTGTCCTCCTGTTCTCTCCTGGTTTTGCTCCTGTTTTTGCTCCAGTACAACACTGTCAGAAGAGAGGTACCCGACATGGTGTGAGTGAGAGAGGCCTGTGCTAGCTACATGGAAAAAGAAGTCTACACTGCTCATTTATTTTTTAAGGGAGGCTGAACTCTTCTTTGGTGTTTTCTGGATAGCACAGTGTTTCCTAAAAAACAAACCAAAAAACCCAATGAGTCATGATTAAACCTAAAACTAAATTTTGTCTTGCAGAACAAAGACTTTGTCAGTCTTTGTTTTTATGCCAGGTGAACTAAGGCCATTTACTCACGGGATCAAGTATTCAGCTTGCACCCTGGACAGGTGAACGCTGACAGAGCTGAGCTCTCTTGCAATAACAGCTTTAAAGTGGACCGTGCAGAGCCACGGGCCTGAACGCCCTTCCCACAGAGTTTGATGTTTCTCTTCTCAGGCTGATTAGTGGACAGCTAGAGTACATGTATATCCCTGCAACTTGTACACTGCTTTAGTGTTAGAAAAAATTTCAGTTTGTAAAGAAGCATAGTACAGCAAACTGACGGTCTTCTGTTTCCTACTATATTGTAATATTTTAACCATATACATAGAATTTTTTTCTCTGATTTAGAATATAAAGTAGAATACTGTCTTTCTCTCTACACTTTCTGCAATGTAGACATACAGTGTAATATATAATAATTGTATGTACAATTCATCTATAATAATGTACTATATACTACAGCATACAGTTATACATACATATGTGTGTACACATATGTATATGTGTGCATACATATATTCTTAATTTTGAAAACCCTGCTCCTGCAGCAAGTTTTGGAGTACTTTCAATACCTCTTTGACAAGGATAGGGAGTAAGTTGCATATAAAATCATATATTTATAAAAAACTAATGGCAGTATCACAGCATAGTCTCATTAGTAATGTCCCCTGGTACAAATTCTGTAATTGCTTTAATTGCTCCATTTCCTAGCTTTCCAGAGCAGAAAATGCCACTGAAAGACTGCCATAATACATGGTAAATATGTTTCAGTCCACATTTCTAAACTGGTAGGTGTCCTCTACCAGTCTGTTTTGGTCATTGAGCTGTAATCAGAACTTTTAACTTTTTACAGCCCGAGGTGATGAATTTTGGGGTAGTTTTTTGGGTTGTGCCTGTTTGTAGGTTCTGATTTGGCCTTGATGACCACCTCTCAGTGACAGCCTAGGAGTTATGAATACATTCTTAATGATTACACTCACCTATACATATATATATATAATATATGCTAGAGACATTTTAATTTAAAACCAAAAAGTTTATTATAAGTATCCATGGAAATACCAGAGGCAAGAAGGGATGCAAAATCATTTTAAAAGCTCCAGGCTACTTTGGGGTCCACTGAATTTCCAGTCTTCCTTTTAGTATTGGCTATCCATCTGTAACTTGTTGGTCCTGGCAGAAGGCATTTGCATTGCAGGAGCTGTCTCCAACTGATACTTTCCTTCTCCTATAATGCTGGATGAATAAAGAGTGAATCAGGTTTTGTTTTGGCAAGGAAGAGTTTGTAGCAGCGTTAGTTGATAACAGTATTGTGCTTTTAGAGATGTGGAGGCGGCATATGAATTCCTGAAGTTTCTGCAAGAGAACAGTGAAAGCACTGTGTGCATGCAAACACATGAAAAGGAGTATATTCCCCAACAAACATTTGTCCAAATGTGTAGATTTCCCAGTTTTCTTTGCCTGCAAGCGCACTAATCGCTTATCAGACCAAAAAGGCATTCTAATCTGTCAGTGCTTTGCAGATTTTGAGCCCGTGTATTAACAACATGGTTAATCTTTGGTTATTATATTTGTGTTGCATGATCTAAATTTCTGGTATACTGGACATGTACATCATTGCAGAGCCCGAGCAGAATGCCATGTGTGTATGCATGTAGTACTAATATTAGGACTGTCTTGGGTCTATTGACTGTAGGATGAAGCACAAGCAAAGTGGTTTGTGGTAT
Source organism: Athene noctua (assembly GCF_965140245.1). Classification (NCBI taxonomy): domain Eukaryota; kingdom Metazoa; phylum Chordata; class Aves; order Strigiformes; family Strigidae; genus Athene; species Athene noctua. The sequence goes on along the minus strand of NC_134038.1, from coordinate 76,906,202 downwards.
AGAGGTGATTTGAGAAGAGGAATTTTCTTGCAGGTGTCTTTGGTCAGCTGTGAGAAGAACTCATCAAAGTCATGGAGAAACTTGTTCTGCAGCTCCTCTCTGTCGTTAGATAGGTTGGGCTAGCTTTCACTGACTCACAGGTTCACAAGTCTTCAGTAAATGTTGATGAGATGATAGGTTGAGTATACCTGCAGAACAAACATGTGATGCACTTCAAGCAGGTTTTATATTTTAAATAGCACAAAAACTTTCCAACACCCTGTGGACTGGTAGTAACTGAAGTACAAACAAAATTGACAAATGAATTGGACACGACAGCATTCAACTTTAATCTTGGTGGCCATCTTGAAAAGGTACCCTTGTGGCAAGTCAATCCTGTATAGAAAGAAAATCCTGCTGTACAACTGAAACTTGCCTGATTTACATTTTCCAGCTCAGATTGTAACAGTTCCTCTCTCCTCCATGACTGAGAGGTGGGGACATGGAATAAGCATGTGGCTATCACACAGAATTAGTGCTGCTCAGTGGGAGAAAAAGTAGAGTTGACATCATATTGCATGAATGGTTTGGGGTTGGTTTTTATACTCCAGTTATTGGAGTATATTTTAAATACTGTTGCTATTGTGACTGATGGTTGCTCATAGCTCCCAATGATTTTGGTGGTTTGGAACCAAAACCTGTCTTTTATTGCTGTCTTTTTTTAACTTGTTTTGGAATTTGCTCTTAGTATTGAACTCAGAATTGCCCCATAATGAACAAACCAGTAATATCTGATTTTGCAAAGGTAAGACATCCATGCAGAGTGATTTATTCTCCAGTAAATGATAGAATGGGGTATCTAACTGATAGACACTACATTCTCAAATCAGATATGTTTTGTATGCTTTTGTTACAAGAACCTATGGTGCTCTGAAAATTTTGCCCTAGACACAGGCAGATTCTTTCTTTCTCTGGTTTCTCATCAGCCTGTGTAGTGGTAGCAGGACCAAGTACCTAGGTATCAGTAGAAGATCGTGAGGCCGAGGGATGCTGGCTTTTAGTACCATTTTTTTTCCACTTCAAGATACTTCACTGTGTGTATTTCTGTTGTGAGAGCGTGATCCAGCACACAGCAGCAATTCGGGAAGTTACAAACTGGCACGTTGAGGAGACCCACGAGTACCAGCTGGGCGTGAGGAGCAGACTGATCGCTGGTTGTGTTTTCCTGAAAGTGCTTGAACAAGTTCCATGTTTTAAGCAAGACAGAAAAAACTCATATGGCCAAGAGCAGTCCTTGAGGCACTTTTTAAGTGCACTCTCCAGCCATGTTTAATTACACCTCTAGCTGGGTAAAACTTTCCTCAAGTTTTAAAAGTCCCTGGCCCATACCTGGACTCATGCAGTGTAAGGGATGTGACACTATTTCAGACTTCCTACTGTTTGTCTTCTAATCCTTCAAAGAAGCTTTCTCTTTTAATCCTTCAAACATATTTTCAAAAGACTTTTTGTTTATAGTCAGCTGTTAGAACAATTTGGCATCTGGGCCTATTTGCATCACCTACTGAGAGAGCAGTAAGTGAGAAACAAATGCAAGTCTAGTCCAGCATGTCCAGAGATGAGGTCCTGATTGATTACTACTTTTCCCCTAAACTCCCATCCATCTTTGTAGAAGCTGGTGCTAATTAATGTAATCTCTGCAGGCAGTGTAAAGCTCTGATGGGGAGAGGGGAGTGATTTTTTTAGAGGTTCTTTTAAAAAAGAATAACTATATAATTTTTCAGAAAGTCATTCTAATAATAAAATCAGGGCCTCAGAGGTTTACTATCTTGAAATATTCAGATACTAGTGAGACAAAAGTCACAGATACATATATCATAAAAATTGTCAGCTGCAGATACTAGAAGAATGCTTTGCAAATCCTGTCTGCAACTGCCGTGAGCAAAGCTGAGGTTAGTCTGCAAGCTGCTCGCATTTCTGCAGATGGTCCAAAGTGTCTGAAAACTTCACCCTGAGACTAGGACAGCTGCTGGTACCCAGTGTTCATCCTGTGCTGTTGTTCTGGGTTGTGTGGAGAGATGCAGAAACTGTTCTGTGTGTACTCTGTGTCATCAGCTACCCGTTTGTTCTGAGGGAGCTCTCTGGGACCCCTGAACGTTTCCATTTTTTAGTGTGGATTCTTCCATCTGTGCCTTGCAAGGTGCCTACCATGAGCCCCGGGTTGGCTTTTCCTTTACAGGGGCACTGGTCACTGGGCAGGACTGGAGGATGTCCTTGGCACACATGGGTCCCTGAAGAGCTTGCAGGTGGGCCTAGTGCAGGTTCACATTTGAGTCGATTTCAGAAAATGTTCCGGAAGTGTTTTGAACCACAGACCTGGCCACCATGTGTCTCACCCTGATCCATTTAGAAGCTGATTCAATTGTTCTCCCCAAATTATCTCATAACACAAAACGAATATCTCTGTATCAGACATTTCCCACTGTGCCAGGCTGTGTGTCTGTGTATTCAGAAATATGCACTCCTGTACCAGTTAGGCATCATTGCACCTAGCAGGTTTATCTCCCTCAGGCTGGACAGCTTTACTTCTTTTCCATTTGCGAAGGTGCTGGTTATATGCCAAAAGTTTATGTTTGCCTTCAAAAAGAAAATGCTTGCCCTCATTCATAATCGTATAGTTAACAACTATACAGCAAAATAGCACTGGTTCACATGCTTAGCAGGGGTCTATTAATGCAAGTCATTCAAGCTCATACTTGAAAGTCAGTGGAGATAATCTGGTGTATAACACCCATAGACCTGGCTCATTTTTCACATGCTATGAACACTGCTAAACATGTTCATACAAACCTCTGCTTTGCCATGGAGTCTTCTTGTGACCTTGAAAAGAGATTTTAGAACTTCCTTATGTTTAAAATGGTGAGAAATGGAAATCTTTTTTTCTTCCCTCATCCTTTTTTTTCTTCCTTGACAGTAAATTATGGCAGAACAAGTTTTATTATACAGTAGCACATTGTATCATGATTAGGGTCTCTGATAGGTCATTAAATGTTACTATTCTTCATAATTTCCAGTTAAGCAACCATTTTTGGTTTTCAGTTGCTTTTCATGGTGGTCCTCTGTCCATCTGTATGTGTGCATAGGTGCTTCATTTCATATTACACAGATAGGTAATTTTAAATTTCCTAATAATCTGTGTGTGTCTATGTCCATACCAGCTTAACACAGAAACAATGATATAAGTTATGTGTATTATCTAAGACTAATCTATTTAGTGAACAGAAGTTGGGGGGGGGGAGGTGGGTGATCTCTCCGAGTGGCACATTTGAATGTGACTCTGGTATATTCTCACCAATGCAAAGCCTAGGTAGAATTTTATTGACTTGATATGTTCATTTCAAATACACATAGAAATTATTATATCAAGCAGCTGTATATGTTCCTGTTTGCACATGATCAGTTTTTGAATTATCATGGCCATATATAACATATTAGTGAAGTTAAAAAAGCTTTGATAGTGTGAGTTTGGGAAGCCAGGTTATTCTGTTCTGCCCTTCTTTCCACCCTTGTTAAAAAACAACTTCCCTCCATTTGTCCTCTGTCCTATTTGACTGAACGTGTAGGTGCACGCTGAGTCTGACATCCTGTTTTGTCTTCGGAATCACCAGCACTGCCCACACTGCACCATCGTCAGCAGGAGGACAGGCTGCTTGTGCCACATGGTCTTGGCAGGAGAAGCCCAGTGCCTGGGGTTCATAGGTAGAAACATACGCCCCTCTGCGTGGTGATGGGGTCCATGGCACACCCCAGGTGTAAGCCTGTGCTGGATGCGTAGGGAGTGGGGTCCCTGGGATACAGCGTGCTGCACAGCAGTGCCATAAGCCACAGCTACCCGAAATGGCTCGCAGCAAAATCCTCCCCAGAGAATAACATGCCCTTTGAGGCCTCTCTTGGAAGTTCAGAGCACCAGAGAATTCATACTTGACATGATGTGATGGTTTTCCAACCTGTCAGCCTCTTGTGGTTAAACATACACGAAATTGCTGTAACTCCTGTCAAAGTGACCTCTGTCACAGTCCTTTGTCATTTTACAGTATAAAGCCATTCTGCGTAAGAATGTCAGAAGGTCCTGCATGGCAACAAAAGTTGGAGTGTCAACTCACCCGGGAGGCATGCAGGGTGAGTGGAGGTGATGCAGAAAGTTACTGGTTCTGCAGTGGGATCGCTCTCATTGAAGAAGCTCACAAGAGAGGGGATTTAGGAAGCATTTGAGTGGCCATGGGCCCTTTCTTTGGGCCTTCGTGTGTTCATCCCAGTTCGTTAGCCAAATTTCATCTTGAGCAGTTTTTGTTCCTAAAGTGTTGACATAGTCTTGCTGATGTCATTGTATCTGATTTGCTGTACCCTTTGCACCTGTATTTCAGTATCAGATGAAATAAAGTTAATAGGCTTATACTTACAGGCTGATACAGAAGTGACAGGACTCAGGTCCATGGAAGATGTTTTGTAGATTTGTCAGTATTAAGTAGGAAAGAAGCATGTGTCCGCTGGCTATTTTTTTACAAATCTTTCTCATATAATACTTGTTTTATTGCAAATGTGCTTTTTTATTTTTTGATATTTAAAAGTTTTCCTACTAAAACTACTTCCTACTTATTTTTTCCTTTCCTACTTATTTTTTCCCATTCCCTAACCTCCCTTGTTCAGTAAAAGCAGAGAGGAAGAACTGAAAAAGAAGTATGGGGAAGCAGAAAGACCTTAATTTTCAAAACCAAAAAACTTAAATTCTCTTTAAGTTTTTCAAAAATCTTTTTTAAAAGAAGGGCTGCTTAGAAGCAAACAAATGTGAAATATCTTTTCTCTCATATTCCACGTAGAAAAAGAACAATTTTCTTGTATATTTTCAACATATTTTTAATCATCCCTAGTAGAAAATTTCTTCATCAGATCATGTCTGAAAGTTGATGCTTTAAGATACCATTTCTGGTCTTGTACTCAATTATAGTCTGAAGTTACTTAAATGTTACAAAGTCCTGTTAGTGACATTGCAACAAGAATATCATGTATAGATTGACATATGATAACAGTGTTACACTGATTTATGACATTAAATATGGTACAGGTTGAGAAAGATCTGTGTGTTTTCATAGCAGCTCTAGGCTTCTTTGTGTCAAATGTCTGCCTGTAGAGTTTAGGATAGTCCATGGCTTTGAGTATGTAACAAACCCTGTTTTGTGCTCACATTGGCTTATGGTGGTCTGAAATACAGGGTAACCTGTAGCTTCATTAATTTGTTTATTGGGATTTTGACAGAAAGAAAATGCAAATATTATTCTGACAATGAAAATGTTTTCCTGCAAATGAAAGATGAACCTTGTTGCAAAGAATTAATTCTTGGGTGAAATTGGTTTGGACTCCATGATGAGTTAAATTTTCACTTTTTCACTTTTCTTTGCCCTTTTACAGTTTAGTGAATCTGTTTCCCTCTCAGATATAAAGTCATGGTGGAGTATTCACTAGACTTAATAAAAACCCCTGCAAAACTCAGATTTTAAGAGGCAAAAATGGTGAGATGACTGCTCCTTTAGACTGCAGCTTTGCAGCAATAGTTGATATTCACTATTTACTCCAGGAAGGAACTGATAGTGAAGACTCATCTCAGGACCTTATATAAAAAAAAATAAAAATCAGTTCTGGTACCATTGCCTCACTTTCAGGACAAAAGCAGACTTCTCCCCAGTCATCTAGTTATTGCTAAATGTTTTGGACTCACTCAGAAAACACATCTGCAGTCTGCTTAGCTGCTTGGGGCAGGAAGCTGCAGAGCCCTGATCCTGTGTGCACCTGATTCACCTCTCCAGCCAAGTCTGCCTCCACCCAACCTACAGCAGTCCTTCCCATTTTGCAGAGCTGAGGCATAAAACTGATGTCTCTGGTCCAACCTGTGGGCCATAAAAGCCCACGGGGAGGGAAATGAATCTGTTCTGACCACACTCCCCTGCTTGCACATCCTTGATTTATAGAGTAAAAGCAAAAGTTTGGCTACACAAACCTACCTTCTTTAAATAGCCTGAAAACCTGGTCTTTTTTTGATTAAAGAAATTTCCAAATCCTTCATCATCAGCTCAGTAAAGCTTTTACAAACCCAAAATCGGGAAAATAGCCGGGGTGGATTCTCCACAGCCCCAAGAACTTGCTACTAAGTATGTTCTGACTTATTCCTGCACCCGGGAGCTATCCTTATCACACATTTAGATAGTTCTGCAATGGTTCTGTAATAGCTTTGTGGTATGTGACAGTTTGGTATATAGGCAAAGGGAGTTAATTCTGTTATCAGAAGAATTAACCTTCCCATCCCCTGGTTAGACTGGAAGGAAAGAGCGAGCCCCAGCTGTGTCCTGCAGATCCATTTAGGAAAGATCCTTCAGACAGAAGGATGGTTTCCCATCCAAATTTAGATGGGTAAACTCGATTCTTACTTGAGTTCATCCTCCAGTTGTTTTTTGGTGTTCTGACTGATCGTACATTTTGCTTTCTTATGTGCATTAAATCTATGCCAAAAGAAACTTGAAGCATGCCTATTAAAAATTTACAGGTATCTGTCTCCTCCTTAAACATTCACAGGTTACAATTACTGCAAAACTGCTCTGAAAAATGTTTTACAGTCTGCTTGGTCTATGATTTCTGCAAGTACCATTGCTCTACAGGAATGAATCGGGGAACATCCAAATAAATATATTATACTAAAATCATAGATTAGCAATGCCAGAATGCCAATAATTATTCACTGTGTTACCTCAGTGTAATTCTTTTTGTGAGAGGAGATTTGAGTCCTCCTCAACTGGCTGAACTACTTTGGAGTTATTAGTTTATATGAGTATGTGCACGGATGCATGAATACAGCCGTTTTCAGCAATGTGACATCATTGCATTGGCGGTTGCATGTAAAACCTATGGGGAATCTTTAAGCTTTGGATGGTTTATAAAAGTCTCTCAAAAGAGGAGAAACATAAGCAAAACAGGGGTGGTCACCAGATATTTAGTGCCTAAATTAGCAGCTCACTCTCAAAAAAACATAGGGCACAAAGTCAAAGAGCAAGGGATACTCACAACTGTGCTGTGACACAGCATATTGGATGGGGAAAAAATAATTTAAACTTTTTTTTAGGTATTCAATATACATATTGGGTCAGCCTTTAAAATAAAACATTAATGATCAAAAAGAAATATGAAGGAATTCTGTATTACCCCAGTGCTATCAAATGGAGCCAATGTGTAGCCCAAGTTAGAAATACGGAAATTTAAAGAAATCAAAGCTTTCCTGAAAAAAAAAAAAAAAAAAAAAAAAAAAAGGCAATATATACTGTATATTTTTCCAGATTTCCATTACAATCTTAATATGGCTCTTTGATTTATGCTAGGGGAAAAAAAAGATTAAAAAAAGAAAAACCCCTCTGTGAGATGCACACTTACATGTTGCTGTTGGAAAGCACCAAAGTGATAGCAGTGGTTTTGAGTCTTGCCTTGAACATACCTGCATATGTTCCGGACAGCCAAGATGTCACGACTAGCTTTTTTATCAATGTTCTGCACGAGTTCAGGAGGTGTGTGGGTGAATTCACGCAACATGCACTCCTCTAATGAAGATTGCAACACTCGTGATGAGAAAGCAAATCCCTCTCCAGGATGTGATATTCCTGAAGTTGATGTGAAGCTCAGTACACTTGCGATGCCTGTCTGTGAGAACATGATGCCTTTCTGGTCAAGTCTACTGTCTGTACTTGAACAGGCAGCATGAAGTTGTGAACAGATGGAGTCCTGCAGCTGCCTCAGAAATCAGGAGGGATTAAGGGTGAGAAAGAAGAGTAGAAAGAGATGGAAAGACTAGAAGTGAAGATGGAAAGAAAAATGGAATGAGAAATTGGAGATTTTTGATTACAGTAATTTTATTTTGAGAAAACTTCTTTAGATGTGAGGTGCTCATGCCCTGATAGCTGGAAAAAGAAAGGGGTGCTCTTAAGTCTGATTTATGTTACATGAGCTCTTTTGAAACCTTTCTAACGCCTTGGACATGGTTTCCTGAACATGTGGACATGCACATTTCTCCATGGGAACCTTGCTTTCTTGTTTAATTTCCTTGGTCTCTTACTTTTCCATGTTTTCTTTTACCATCCCCATCTCTCCTCTATTGCTGTGTGGCCAAGGCACTCTATTCTCCTAAGTCTGTATGGTTGAATGCTCTGCACAATCTTCCTGCAGTCTTTTCATGAAGCTCAGATTTGAAAACTGAACGCAGGGCAAAGGAGTATCTTAAGGGAAAAAAATAAATGGGGTGCGGGGTGTGTGTGGAAGCATTTCTTAAAATCATTCTTTTAGTAGAAAGCAAACAATTAAGAAACCAAGCTGTAGGAAGTCTGTAAAGACAGTTGAATGTGGTCAAACATGACTAGGCAAGCTAGCCCTCTCCTTTAGATGTTTTTTCTCACTTCTTAACAGCCTGGAAGTGGAATCTGGCTTTTAACCAGAAACCTATGTCAGAAATGATCTTTTAAAAGCAGTGTCATGTGCAGAAAGAACTTGCAATAGATTAGTTACTGGGAAAAATAAGCCACTGAGTGCGGCTTTTAAAAGCTCCACTACAAAAGAAACGTAAGGAGAGGAAGTGCCAAAGAGATAAAAAACAGAGTTTTTCTTGCTGCCTTCCATTATATCTGACATTTTATCCTATTTTAAGAGTTTGCCCCTTTCTGACTTGTCAGGATCTGCATTCAATCATCACTTGTCAAGATAGTTTTATTTAATATGAATAAATATGCCATAATTAGCTAAAACATGAATCCATAATTACAGGTGTAGAATTGTTTTATTTACTAAGAATTTGTGCCCAGGGAAGATGGCATAACATGCCAAGAAGGCTTAAAATCTGAAATCTAAATATATCAATCTGAATATTTAACCATGATTAGGGTATTTTGACTTAGTTACAGTATCCTTTCACAGTTCTGGTGTTTGCAGCACTAGCCACAGATGAAAATCCATTTAACTATATTTTTTATTGCTGGCATTTTTAAGAACCATTGCTTCTGTTTGCATATGATTCCCTCAGAGAATCTTATTTTTGCAACTGGATTATTTTGCCCTGCTGCTGGGATGTTTTTACCTGGAGCACTGTTCCTAATACAGTAGAAATAAACTGACACTGATGCTTGAAGGAAGAGACTCCTTGATGTGTTTTATTCCTTGATGTCATTTGCCTGGAATTATACAAATGCTATATAAAAGTTTCCATTCCAAAGTGCTTTAATCTATTTTAAAGCATTTAAGTGGTCTTATTCACAACATTATGGTCAACGCTTCCCTAAAAAAAATTATTCTGTTTGCGTTTTTTTTTTTTTTGTGATTGCAATTTAGAAATAAAATGATCCCTTGTTAGCTTGTAACATAATAATACTGGAAACATTATTTCAACTCGCACTTTAGACAGCAAGAGTATATTTAATGGTTGTTAGAAATTGGTTAGTGTCTTTGCACTGCAATTTTAAGAAAAATTGTCACTTTCATCTAAAGGATTTAGGTGATTTTACCTTCTCAAAATACAAGGGGAAAAATATATTAAAAATCATTGCTATTCTCATGCTTAAGAAAGTGAACAGATCCTCAAAATATAAATTTATAGACCTTTGGCTAATCTTACAGCATGTAAGTCCCAAGATATGGTTTGAAATCCTTGTCTGGAAGGCATCGTAAAGGAGAAAATCCTTATTATCAAGAGCTTCAGCTGTTCATCCTCTGCATAACACCTCTGCTGTCTCTCACATTAAAAGAACTAGTCTTGCTCAATGAAATTAATTAGGTGAAGGCTCAAAGCAAGCAAAGGGATGTAAGTACGTTTTTGTACATGGCATAGTGTGACTCTGGAAGTCAGTGCCACAGTTTCCCATGGCTGACAAAAGTTTGCATGGACTTGAGAAATGGTTAGATACAGTCATGAAAAGAAAGTCCAATAAAGCAAAATGGAAGGAGTGTGGGGGCCAGGGAGTTCTTGTGTTGATTCCTGGGGGAATTGATGTCTTCATCAGTGAACCGGTAACAGGGAGTGTGTGGTTGATTTTCACAGTTTTGGATGGTGTGAAGCTCTTATGCATAGTTGGATGCTGTGCCAGCAGCAGACATCTCCAAAAGTAGCTTACAAAATGGGGTGGGTAAAAAGTTGACAGAGAAGGCTCAGTATATGGTGATGCCCGTAGGGTTAATAATCTAGATGGTGCCCCTGTGCTAGACTGAGAAGCTGCTCTTGCAGCTCAGGAGTGGTTACTGAGAGGTTTCTGAAAACACCAGCTCGATGTGCTGTGGCAGGCAACAAAGCCAACGAATTATTGCCCATAATCAGAAATACCGTCCATAATCAAGAAGGATAAGAAGAATAAGATAGAGGGTGCCAATTTTTCCCCACTGATGCACCCATGTGTGAGCACCATGTGCAGTCTTGGTCTCTGCACCTTAGGAAGGCCGTAGCAGAAGTAGAGAGGATGCAGAGAGAAGCAGCTAACGCACTGGGGGGATGGGGCTGGTTGATGAGAAGAGACTGAGTCTGCCACTCTACCTTTTGGAAAGAAGACGGAGGAGGGTGCGCATGAGCAAGGTTATCATAGAGTTACAGAGTCTGTGGAGAAGCTGAAATATTTGCCACCTACCACTGCACTACAACATGTGGCATTTTAGTGTTTGGCGTGTACAGATATGTATGCAACTTAATCACTGCAGAACCACCTTGTTAATTTTTGAGTGCTACCATGTGTGGATATGTTTGTATTACTAATGTTAGATCCCTGAAAGCTCTTTTGACTGTGGTCATTCTTTGTTGCCTTTATCTCTAACACATCTGTGGGAGAATTCATCTATGTTTTAACTTTTCCTCGCTGTTCAGTGGTGGTCAAATAACTAACACTTGGTATTTGAACTGTAAGGAAAGCCCTAAATGGTCCTGTAGAAAGAAAAATGTTGATCATAATTATTGTAATTAATTTCCAAATTAGGAATGGGGCTCTTATTGGCAAGGTCCTGTGCAAAAAAAAAAAAAAAAAAAAAAAATTGCAGGGAAAAGTCTCAGCTCTGAAGAGTTTACAATGCAGTAAGCAAGAAAAGGTAGAGATAAAAAGGGAAGGAAGTCAGAGTAGATATCATATGACTCTTAAGCTGTTTGCTGTTTGTGAACTGGATCTGCTGTCTCTGGTCTTCATGCATTCTCTTGTGCATTCTTAGAACTCCTTGTCTCCTGACCACTTCTCCATGCTCTCTTGAAAACACATCCAAAGCTTTTGCTCTGCAAAAATCCTTACAGAACTCATTTTTTCTGCACATTAATACACGGATTTCAAGGGCACATGCATAAATTACACACATGCTTGGAATAAAGAATGAGAAAAGAAATTACTAAACCATTATTGGCTGTAGACTTTACAAGTACCCATTGTGCTACTAAAGCTTCTGGTGTCAAGTGCAAAGGGAATATGTGCAAGTTAAGCCCCTGAGCAAGACAAGAATAAACACACCTTGCAAAAGGGAACAAGTCAGAGGAGCTGGTGGTTTCTTCCTCTTGGGCTTTGCTAGGACATTGATTCTTCTACAGGAAACAATCCCTTTCCACATCTCTGAATCCCACATATTTTACTTTGATCCACTCTATAATTAAGAGCTCCTCCTTTTAGTTTAGTTTTGTCTTCTTGGAGGTTTCTGTCTCCACACGAGCTTCCCAGGTCTTATGCTTATGCTGTGTATGTGGCAGGTGAGCAGTGATTATTTTTATCACTGTAGAGTAGAAGAATACTCCAAAGACAAATGAAGTAGCTAATACTGTAATCATAAATCAAGCCCTTAATTTTTGGTTGTAGGACATCTTGGAGTAATAACTTCATTAGAAAAGTAAAATGTAATTTTTAGTTTTGCCACTTTCATTTTATTTACTACTCTTTTTCTAGTGCACTAATCTGAGTTTTACAAAAATCAGTTCGAAGTGTCTTGGGAATCATTTACAATTTTGTGAGGCTCTGGTTTTGCCTAGGAGAAAACAAACATAGCTTTCAGATAAACATAAAAGCACCAGCTGTTTTTCCCCCATAATTTTTATTTCCATAATACTTGCCTTTGGAGATAATTTTACAAGAAGAAACATATAACATGTGGAAATATTTAAGAACAGGTTTACAATAATTCTACTACTGTAAATACAAAGACTAGCTTTCATGCCTTGGTAACTGTTCCAGGGGTCTGATGTGTTGGGAAAAGAGAAGAGAGATGTAGGAAGCAGCCCAGCCTCACAGTGCCAGCTTGGCCATCTTGGGGGCCATTGCCTGGAAGCCAATTTGGTTTTTGTCAGGACAGTTTTCTGGACTCTTAATTTAATTAAAGACCTGATCTGATTTTCTGCTTTTCCCAGACCGTCTTTGCTGGAGCCTGCTGGCTACTTCTGTGAACAGGATCTTCAGCGATGTTGGTAGTGCCTGCATCCTCACATGCTTTTGGCTTAGTGATGGGACATTTAGATAGTTCAGCCACTGATTGGGAATATGTTGTCTCTTCTTTCTTAGAGGAGCAGACATCTTTGCATCCTCCATTATATGAATTTTGGCTGCTTAGATTGTGAGTTTGTGTTGGCTAAAAACAGCAGGCTCAAAACGAGCCCTGATTTCTTTTGAAGGTGTGTCTGTATCCTGCTGTCTGATTGGGATGAACTGTTGCATCTTCCTAGCCAAAACAGCTCATCCTCTGACATTACAGTTGATGGCTAAATAGGAAAACTGGATCCATTGATACCTCTTTAAAAGTTGCAGTGGGAATGCTGAAGGAAACATTCTGCTTATAACCACCACCTTACATTTCTTTTACTAGACCCTGACCCAGCTGACATACATCCAAATCTGGCTGCTCTAAGGGGATTGACTCCTTTACTGTGCTCTTCCCAATTCACACGCCTGTGTAATGGAAAGAAAGAGTGTGCACTGATAACATCACAGGACAAGAGTGCTGCAGTATCAAACAGTGGTCTTAACTTTGCAGCACATGGGGAAATAAGTGCTGAATTCAGACACCAGAAATGAAGAAGTTAGGTGATATTGTGTGGAAGATATCTTTTGGGTAGCGCATACCCTTTTATGTCTGCCCCTGTGAGTGACATGCAATTTGTCTGCTGCTGCACTTCCCTGAAATGAAAGAATTTGTGTAACTCACAGAGAGAATCTTTGCATTTAACAAAACCGGTTCCCGTATCTTTCATAATTCATGTCTCTCACTTCAAATCACCTGTCTTTCCATCTCCACAAAGAGATGATCCCTTAAAGTCATTTTGCCAGTCACCCTGCCTGCTTTCCTGCCTTTTTCTTTCCTGCTTGCATTCCCACTAATTTGGTCTCTTCCAACACCAGTGGCTTCCTACTCTTTTGCCTTCGCAGTGAATCATCCTTCCATCTTCTAGTTTCTCACTCTTCCTACCCCACAGCATCTTCATCTGCATCACCCTTACACAACTCATGAATCAACAACTGACTAAGGGTGATGCAAACAGAAATGAAAGGGAATTAATTTATGATAGTCAGTGATGGATTTCCATGTTGCAGCTTAAAATATTTGGGTTTACTTAGTACCTGGCTGTGTTTCTAAACAACTGTCTTTAGATATGGTCCTAAGTTGAGTATGTGGAGGAATGGGGTCATAAATTTGCAACTCTGACTTGCTGACAGTTTCTGATCAACAGAATAGTAACTATTATCATCTCAGCCTTTATTCTGTGCAAGACCTTGATAAAGTAAGAAAGCGGTATGAGCCCATGTCAGAAATTGGGCTGAAGCACAAGGAGGGCATCTGCATGCTGGTGAAGGGGATGACCTGTAGGCCAGGCTCATGACCCGTTGGGCAGCACCTGCCTGAAGGAGGTGCAATGACTTGCCCCGTCCTTTTTCTCCATACACAGAGGCCACAGGTGGCTGGCTTAGACCTGATCCCTTGGTTTTAGCTGGGAAAGTTCGGTGCCGAGTGACTTAGCTCCAGGACTGTGGCTGTGTGGGAGGAGAGCACTGGATTAGGGACCAACACCAGACTTTCCCCGGATCACATCTTGACAGGCCATGGGAGCAGGGCACCAGGGGCAGGAAGGGTGTGCTCTCACAGCCACATTTTTCTCTTCAGCTTCCCGAACAGGTACAAAACACAGTCTTCCCAAAGCAAGCTGTCTCAGTGCTGTGTTTCATAACAACCAGGGAAATATCATTAAAGGGGAAGAAAAGGTACAATTACTGATTCAGCAGCATGGAGGGCAAAGCATAACACCTCTCTTTTGCTCATAAAAATACTGTGATTTTTCTCAGTTGTGGAGTAACCTAGGAGAATCTTAAAGTTGATAAAGAATTTTTTCTTAGGAGAACTTAACATCTCTGTTCTTTAAAGGTATAATTCACATAGTATTAGTATCATGTTAAAATAACCAGCAATTACAACTGTATATTTTATAACTTTTCACACCTAAAGATAGTAGTAGTTCATTAGGATTGGTGAATAAACAGGTTCTTTGATTTCCATTCTGATTCCCATGCACTACACCTGTTTTTTAGAAGTACAGCCTTTTATTCAATGAAGCTAACAATTCATGGCAAAGGATGCTGTTAGAATTCATTATATTTTAAAGTGATATATGACATGCTGACAATTATAATTCTTTTTTTGGCATAGATTCCTGTCACTTCTATCCCTGTATTAAAGGGTATATTTATCTATTTTTAAGAGGCAGATTTTTGGAAACATTCTAATTGAGAAAGGTAGAATGGGGAGAGGTGGTGGTCAGTCTTCAGCATATATTAAAGAAAGCCCTTTGTGGAACAGGGGTTTTTTTATGTTTTAAGTAACAGTTGTGCTGGGATCAGTCTTGGCTGGGTTCTTACCTTTTGTCATGTAACTCAAAGGAAATGGATAAAATGAGCACAACATCACAGATACAGTCCAGAAACTGCCACAGGACCAAAGTCTCTGTGTGTGAAGCTGAGCAGTTCAGATGTGACGGACCACTTCTGTTACTGCACAAATTTTATTCTCTTTCAGAGTCTCAACTTCTGTTCCCCTTTTCTGGTGCTGACAACATTGTTCACAGCTTGTCTGTATGAGAGGGTTACATGGGTGTCTGAGACCCTATACTGCTGCTCCTTTGGTGGAGATGCTTTTTTCTAGGTTAGCGTGTTATCACTTCAGCAGCAGATTACCTAGAGAGACATGTTCAGTACATCTGTACAACTGCAACCAGAGCAAAGCAACTCTAGTGAATTTGGATGAGGGGCTAGAAATCTGTCTGTGTAGGCAAGCCCCTAAGGTCATAACTAAAACAAAAAAAACCAAAGTATTGGTGTCCTGGTTCAGCTAGGATAGGGTTAAGAGAGAGAGGGGGAAGGGATCTCCAAGAGGGTTATTCATACCATGCTGATGTCAGGTCCGGGCACGGGAGCACGGGAACTTTTTCCTTTGTGGCTTTGGTTGCTGGGAGCATGGGGCTGTCTGTAACCATTGCTGTACTTCTCTGTACATCTTTTGTCTTGTTTACTGTTATTGCTGTTTATTGTTGTTATCATTGTTACTGTTGTTGTTCAGTTTGCTTATTACACTGTTGTATTAAATTTCTTCTTATTTTAACCCAGGGTTTGTGCCTCACCGCCAGCCTGACCGGCTGAAGGTGTGGGAAGGGCAATGGCAACATGGTCTCTGGTCCCAACAGGGCCTAAACCACCACAATTGGTTATGATGACAAAACGCAAAATACCAACAAAAAAGCCAAACCAAGCCCTTTATAAAACACCTAATTTTGCAAGGGGACTATTTAATTGGAAGAGTTGTCACTGCTGTGACAGTCTTTCTGGAATTAAATGGTGCTACATTCAGTATTTTGATGTAAATCGTTCTCAGTCAGAAAGATAATCCCTGATTTAACTGTATTCAGTGTATTTATTCTAAAATGGGGTGAAAAAATGTTTGATGCTTAACTGGTAATTTTTTGTTGGTTTGATTGATGAATCCCTTGTAGCAGTAAGTAGCCACTGGCCATCCTTGTGTACCGTATTCTCACTACCTCGTGTTTTATACTGACTGGAAAAATATACTGATTTAGATTCCACTTCATTACCAAAGCAGCATTATACTGTACTTCGCTGCCACTTTAGCTTTCAATTTAGTTGAAGTCTTCAGGGATTTTTCCATAGTAATTCTCAAAATCTCTTCCTTCATTAGTGTCCTGCATTTAGTATGTGTTTCAGGATGCATAGAATCCTGTACATTACTGCCTGAGTTACTGTACACTTCTTGGTGACCTAACTAACCTGCCTGATAGACACTACAGCCCACCAGTGCTGCAGTGTTTTGGCTAATTAAAATGTGCTTTTAGTTCCAGTATTTGCAAGCAGGTCTCTGATGCATTAAATTACCGACCTGTAGCACATGCTTTTGGAAGTGCAGAGTCTATTTAAACTTACATAATAGTTTTCAGGATAACTTGTTGAGGCATTTCACATGGCTTGCTTAGTCTGAAGAGTAATCTGATGTTTCCCAGTGTGAAGAATATGACATTACTGAGCAGGTCTTTCACCAGGCCCCCAGTAACCCCACTGAACCCAGCAGGGTCACTGGGATGAATAAACATCTTAAGAAAAGAAAGGATTAGCCCCGTTAACCTCAGCAGCAGAGCTTTTAAGCCCCCATGCTATGAGCGCTGGGGCAGGCAGAAACTCATCCTGCTGCAGCTCCACACAGCGTCTCACCACTGTCAGTCGGTCTGTCCTCACAGTGCCTGGCAATGCTTCTGCAGTTTCTGTAACCGAGGGAAAATTTAGCAATGCGTTGGTTTGTTTTCTTAGACATGACCGCCCTCTCTGGGCCTCAGAAATAGTTTCCAAGCAAGTAGCCAATGCTGTTTGCTGCTCCCATGGAGCTGCTGGGCTCTGCTCCACCAGGAGCATCTCTGCAGAATGCTGCACTGCAGGACATGTCCTGGACCGAAACCACCCTTTTCCAAGCTGGATTTAGCCCAGGCTGGTTCACCATCTCTGCCCTGACCAGTGCAGGGGGATGTGGAGAGCTGGGGGGAGCACAGGCGAGCGGCTTTCTGAGAGTGTGACACCAGTGAGAACCTGGTCCCAGTGGGCAAACCTGGTGGTGAGCTGGGCTGCAGGTGAGTAGCACCAGCCCCTCAGTGTTTCTTTCTGTTGTCTGAGGCATCAGATGAGAGTTTTCCCGATGCATTCAAGCCTGGTATCTCTAATTTCCTAATCACCTGGGTGGTGACTGAGCTGCAAGAAAGCTGAGTGCAAAATTGATGCATGGC
Source organism: Athene noctua (assembly GCF_965140245.1). NCBI lineage: Eukaryota > Metazoa > Chordata > Aves > Strigiformes > Strigidae > Athene > Athene noctua. The sequence goes on along the minus strand of NC_134038.1, from coordinate 76,888,876 downwards.
TTGCTGGCTTCTAAGTGTTTATATAATTTTCTGTAAGAAACACACAATGTTCAGCTCATATCTAATTGATGCCATTTCTGGGTGGAACACAATATCCCTTTACAAGTCACAGGACTTTTGAAAATCATTTTAAGTAGAGTATTCAAGTCTTTCTGTATTTTCTCCGATAAAGGAGGTTGTTTGATGTATCTTATTTTTTATGGCACTTGAGCCTCCTATTTAATTGGGCCGTTTTATGCTCTGAGGCTGTTTGCCTCATACGGTATTGGATTGTGTAGTGTTCGATGTTCTTTGCTTCTTTTTGTTCAGTACACAAAAAGCGGATGTCTGAAATTCTGCTCTCTGAATACACATGAAAATCCAAGGAGACAGCAGTGGTGGCAGCAGGATTATGGACTGTTCCCTTCCTGCAAGCAATTTCTACCTGCGCAAAAGTAACTGTGCAGCCCTGGTTTCAGTAGCACTTGGCATTGTCATTTCAGAGATGGTAACATCACAGCAAAGTGCAAGGTGATGGAGAATCAGAGCTGGGAGGAAGCAGTGGTGGATAGGATCGGTCCAGTGGCTGTGGTGGCTTTGTTTCGTATTCTGTGGGATTTCTGGACGCTTGTCCAATTTCTAGGACTGGAGCCGGAACAAAACATTAATCAATAGTGCTGTCACACATGCTAAATGAAAAAATAAAACAACAGAACTTAATCATAAACAGGGCTTGTGAGTCTCATAAGCAGAATATTAAAACCCAAGTCAAAGTAAGATTATAGCTTGTTTTATCTTCCGGATTAAAGCACATGAACACACACATGTGCACACACAGAGGCACACTTAGACTACAGCAGGTGCCAGAGCTTTGATACCCACGTTGCCACAGCAGTGCTGCAGAGGACATGATCACTCCTTTTAGTTAGGGGAGAACTTCACTGAGCTTTCTTCTGTTTGTCCGCTCACAGCAGATGCTGCTATACCCATCCTTCTAAATTGGTGGCAAAATGTTATTTTTAATTGTTTTGCCCTTGGCAGATTTTCTTCCAATCTGTCAGTTCCCAGTGCATCTAACAAAAGATGACCCTAACAAAGGGAGCAGTTTTATTATTCTTAAAAGCACCAAGGCTCTATCTAGCAGCAAAATGCTGCTTTCATGAAAGGTAGCACATTGCACACACTGCCTTTTTGTTACTTCCCACAGCAGCTAGGTAAAATCACAAAATGGATGAATGCCTTTATTTTTCTTCTCCCTGTAATATATATATACACATTTACTGGAAGTCTGTTCGGATATTTACCATGGTTTTCTGGCTGACTGTGTATTAAGGCATTGATAAACCACAGAAATAGTACATGGTTTTCAGGTTCCCAAATTGCTCTTAAAATTGCGTCTACCTGAATCCTTCTTCTGTAATTGAAAACTCTCTTTTGGACTTGGTTCAGTAGCATCCAAAGGTACTGAGGCGAGTAAAAGGTTGCACTGGATTGGGAGCAGTCAGGTTCGTGACGGCAGCAGGGGTGATGAACTTATTTTTGTGAGAGAATGAGAATCTGCTGTAATCCTAGTCACAGACTACTTTTGCCAGCTGCTTTTTTGTGCTTTATCTTCCGAGCTGACGTTTCACAGGAGATAGACATATTTTATATATATACACATGAGAGGGAAGCAAAAACAAGTTAGGGAGATACAGAGCCTTTAGATGAGATTGGAGATTGGAAGGGCACAAAGTAGGTACCGATACCATCTCTGGAGGAAGTGATTAGATGTGAGAGGGATGAGGGAGGTAATGCCTGTATCTCAAAAATCTTGCTCCTGCAGTGCTATGTGGCAGAGCTGCCTTATTTTGCCTTGCCATGCTGCATTAGCACCTTTCGAAACTCATCTCAAATATCCCAGCGGGTGCTCTGCTGGGAGAGAGGCAGGTGCAGCCACCCTTTATCTATGGCTTGGTCCTTGGCTGTCCTGGCTCCCCGGTGTAACTTCCTGCTGGGGTGTGGAGGAGTCCTTGGTTTTGTGCTGTGACATTCCAGGTCATCCACAACAGCAGGCAGCTTGCAATGCAGACAGGGAGCTTGTTGACATCTCTTCTTCCAGCTCCGTGTTTCATTAGTTTCTCTGGCATCTGATCCTGGAGGAAGTCTTGCAACATCAGAAAGAAGAAAGATCTGAAAGGTGGGAGGGAAGGCTTCATTTTGCCTGGCATGTTCCTGAAATTACTGAACAACGGGAACACTTTTGCTGTACATGGAAGACTGTCAAGTAGCATTGCTGTAAAGAGAAACTTTACTGAAATGCAGAAAGGCAGCAGAAGATTTGACTTCAGTGTAATGAAACATTTGTTTCTATAAGATTACTATCTAGTATAAAATCCATAGTGTCATGAAAACATCGGTTCAACTTTTTCATCAGTGGTCACCACAGAAAGGCATATGTCAGGAAGGAGGGAAATGGGAAACAAAATGAGGAATATCACTGTGCTACTGTACAAGCCCATGGCGCTTCTACAGCTTGCATGTGGTGCACAGGTCTGGTCCTCACAGCCTAAAAAGGAGATAGGACAGCTGGGAAAGGTCTGGGGAGGTCAGCAGGGACAAAGAGGGTGCAGAACAAGCCGCCTCAGTCTGCAGGTGAGGTGATGGGAGGGAAGGGAACATCACACAGTTCTGTAAACTCATGAATGGCACAGCAAAGGGGAGATGGTTGTTACTGCCTCTTCCACTGTGAGGATTAGGGAATACCAAATCTAGGCAGCAGGTGGAAAGCATCAGACAGCAACTGAAAACTGTTCTACCCTGTGTGCAAGACCTGTAGACTTCCTTGCCACCAAGTGCTATTTATAGGAGTTCAGGAGGATGTTGGAGAGGTTAATCATAAACAAACCTATTAACTCAGCACACAGGAGCCATTTACAAAGCCTCTGATTCAGAAAGTGCTGGAAGCTGGGTACGTGTGCTTGCTCTGTCCCTATATACTTTGCCGTGCATCTCCTTTTGGCTGCTGCAGGTGCAGGTAGACCTCTGATCTCACCCAGTACAGCTGTTTCTTGTATAATGTCATGGTTATGAAGACATCCAGGATAAAGTGTAGGATCTGTCTTTTTATGTTGTAAGTGTTGGAAATCTCTCCATGAAATTTTGGAAAAAAAAAAAAAAAAAAGGTAGGAAGAAAATAGAAGTTAAGCTAAATGTTGAGGTTATGTCATTTATGAAGTGCTCAAAAACCACAATGATGAATACCATAAAACTGTCAGGGTAGATGGGACTGCTGTCGGGTACCTTGGAAGTGACCTGTTTGACTGCTGCAAGAAGCTATTAAAGGGCAGCTATTAGGGAGTTAAGTATAAAGCAGAGCCCAAAGCAGTCTTACATCAAAGTGCTATATTACAGAGGTTATCACTGTACTTCTAATTGGCGAAAATTTGCCGTGACTTACTCTCCAGGCAAACACATTAACTTGCAGTTGAACAGATTTCTTTGTCCATAATTTGGTTTAACACATGATGAAAACAGTTGATTAAAACATGATTTACCAAACTGCTATATCTTACATTTTTTAACTGATCAGAACACGTGCTCATGCACAGGCAAGGGCAGGCTGCAGAGGAAACCGGCACAACTCTGTAACGTGCAGCTGTGGTTTTGTGGAAGGAAAGGAGAAGAAGCTTCAGAGAGCCTCTTGTGAGGTTGTCAAGGTTACAGGTGCTATTGCTTCTGTAGGTGAGTGGCTTGGGCATTCTCTGCTGATAATTGGTAACGGCTGTTTTCTTCACAGATAACAAAATTTGCATTTTAATTAGATTGTTGCTTTTGTCAACACTGAAGCATAACACAGAAGTCATTGGGAGCTTTTCACAGGCCAGTGTAAGGACTTTGAAAAAAAATTACAATAGCAGCACTTACCCCAATAATATTTTTAAACTTTTTTCATTTTTAAGCATTTAAATGGTGAGGATCTCATTATAAACTCTCAATAAATTAACCACCAAATATTCTGTGGTGGGTTGACCCTGGCTGGATGCCAGATGCCTACCAAAGCTGCTTCATCACTCCCTTCTTCAGCTGGACAGGAGAGAGAAAATACAACTAAAGGCTCATGGGTTCATATAAGAACAGGGAGAGATCACTCACCAATTACTGTCATGGGCAAAACAGATTTAACTTGGGGAAATTAGTTTATTTTCTTACCAATCAAATCAGCGTAGGATAAAGAGGAATAAAACCAAATCTTAAAAACACCCCACCCCTCCTTTCTTCCCAGGCTCAACTTCACTCCTGATTCCTCTACCTCCTCCCCACGAATGGTGCAGGAGGATGGGGAATGAGGGTTGTGGTCAGTTCATCACCTGTTGTCTCTGCTGCTCCTTCCTCCTCAGGGGGAGGACTCTTCACACTCTTCTCCTGCTCCAGCATGGGTCCCTCCCACAGGGTGCAGTCCTTCAGGAACAGACTGCTCTAGCTTGGGTCCCCCACGGGGTCACAAGTCCTGCCAGCAAACCTGCTCCAGCGTGGGCTCCTCTCTCCATGGGTCCACAGGTCCTGCCAGGAGCCTGTGCGAGAACCAGCTTCCCACAGGGTCACAGACTCCAGGCATCTACCTGCTCCAGCGTGGGATCCTCCATGGGCTGCAGGTGGATCTCTGCTCCACCGTTAACCTCCATGGGCTGCAGGGGCACAGCCTGCCTCACAGAATCACAAAATCATCTAGGTTGGAAAAGACCTTGAAGATCATCCAGTGCAACCATTAACCTAACACTGACCCTTCTCAACTACACGATATCCCTCAGCGCTATGTCAACCCAACTCTTAAACACCTCCAGGGATGGGGACACCACCACCTCCTGGGCAGCCCATTCCAACGCCTAACAAACCCGTTCTGTAAAGAAATGATTCCTAATATCCATTCTAAACCTTCCCTGGCACAATCTGAGGCCATTCCCTCTTGTCCTGTCGCTTGTTACTCCGTTAAAGAGGCTCATCCCCAGCTCTCTGCACCCTCCTTTCAGGGAGCTGTAGAGGGCGATGAGGTCTCCCCTCAGCCTCCTCTTCTCCAGACTAAACACCCCCAGTTCCCTCAGCCGCTCCTCGTACGACCTGTGCTCCAGACCCTGCACCAGCTTCGTTGCCCTTCTCAGGACACACTCGAGTCATTCAATGTCCTTTTTGTAGTGAGGGGCCCAAAACTGAACACAGGAATCGAGGGGCGGCCTCACCAGTGCCGAGTACAGGGGTAAGATCCCTTCCCTGTCCCTGCTGGCCACGCTATTGCTGACACAAGCCAGGATGCCATTGGCCTTCTTGGCCACCTGGGCACACTGCTGGCTCCTGTTCAGCCAGCTGTCAATGAAGCCTCACCATGGTCTGCATCATGGGCTGCAGGGGTATCTCTGCTCGGGCACGTGGAGCACCTCCTCCCCGTCCTTCTCCACTGACCTGGGTGTCTTGCAGGGTTGTTTCTCACATATTCTCACTCCTCTCTCCTGGCTGCAATTTTTTTCCTCTTTCTTAAATACGTTATCCCAGAGGCACTACCACTGTTGTTGATGGGTTCGGCCTTGTCCAGCAGCGGGTGTGTCTTGGAACTGGCTGGCATTGGTGCTGTCGGGCATAGATGAAGCTTCTAGCAGCTTCTCACAGAAGCCACCCGTGTATCCCCCCCTGCTACCAGAACCTTGCCACACAAACCCAATACACATGCCTTCCTAGTTCCTTAGATCCCGGTATTAATGTTGCTTTCAGAAGCTAGAATTCACTCGTTTGGATGCGGAGAAGCCAAGAGCTGCATGCCAATCTGGAGCTCAGTGTGAGAACTGAGGATTTGCACTGAACTCACTGCTTTGAGACATTGCTGAGATGACAGCAACTGTGCCTTAGCCCTAGGAAAGAAATCTCTGCTGATCCCAGCATGGTATGGCTCTAGCGGAGTCTGACAGCGCCAGTATATACTTTAGAAAAACAAATGATGTCGTTGTAGATTTCAAGCTGCACTCGGAATTGGTACAATATGTCATATTGAATTTTCTGCCAGATTTAAGAGTGATATGGCAGGATCTTCATCTACTGTGGAGATGTGCAACACTGCTGACTTCCTTAGAGCTATATAAGTGTATACAGCTGGGGATGGGGCCCAGGAGGTTTATACTATAGATCAAAGAAGCTCAAACAAGCCACTGCTGCACTGGGTGCTGAAGTTGGGGAGAGTAGTGGTGTTACCAAGCAGGAGCTCAGAAGGCAGGCAGCCTGCTTTGTAGATCAAGGAGAAGAGATTCACTGCTCCTGCAACAGCAACATCTAGTCAGAAAGCTCACCACTGCTTTGGAGTTGGAACAGCTCTGATTTATTTGGAAATGCTTTTCATGTGCTAGGTAATTTTGCAAACTTTTAAAAAAAACTCAAAAATGTCTTACCCTTTTTGATGGGAAGCTGAAAATTTTGCTAAATCAATATGAACTGCCCAGTTTTAAGTAAAGCTGTAGTTTCAGCAAGTGCCGTGCCTTCAGGGCAGCTTATCCATGCTGGATGTGGAGGATACACATGTTTCTGCTTCCCTCTGGTAAGGGAGAGTGAGAAAATGGCACTCTTTGACTCTGCCGTAAGAATTTGTGTGCCCACTCTGCCTGTAAATCTGGTTTCTGTGACTGCTTCTCAGATGAAAAGGAAAGGGATGAGCATCGCCTGCTTGGTTGAAGGAGAGCCACAGGACACCAAGAGCCAGGACTAGCTCATATAGCTTCAAAATTCAATGAGGTTTAGGGTGAAGCTCAAGGTGGTTTTTTTCCCTAGAAGAAGTCTGAGGGTTCGAAGAAATTATATAAGGAGAGCTGTGGAATTATTTTTCTGTGTTTGGACGCTATATTGTACTGACATTTACGTGCATGGTGTTGCAGTAATACAGTCAGTTCAGCCTTTTCATTGATGACCTTTTCTGTAACATTAACCATAATACTGTGCACACGCAGTATTGCAAAGAAAAAGATGAGGCAAGGATGCCAGTTGACTGTTGCCAGTCTAAGTACTCTATAGGATTTGCAGTTACAGTAATGATAGGTGCAAATGCAGAACCAGAAAAGAGGCAACTTTTTATAGAAAAGTTGCATGATACTAAAAAAATATTTGTGGCTGTCATTTATTTTTGTAGGGTCCCTTTCTCAAGGAGGTGGTTATTGCTCTCCTATAGATTTACCAAAGCAATGACTTTGCCCCATATTAAGTAGCATAACAATTTAGGGCTAACTTGTATCTCTACATTTAATAACTGTCTGATGTGAGAAGGACTCATCACGCATAGCCTTAAGGTGCTACTAACTGTGAATGGAGGCATTTACATTCTGAATCCTAGTGAATATATTATGTGTGTTGCACTGTTTTTACTTCATTCCCTGTTTGGGTTTTATAACCAAGTATAGCCTGTAACATTTACTTTCCCAGAATGAAATAAATCCTGCACAGGGGATTGACATCACTTTCGTTCCTCTTGTGCCTTTTACATAGTGTTTAAATTTCAAGTGGTCTTGTAGGTTTCATACAAATTCTCCATGGAAAGTAGATTTTGCTTTTAGTATTTTAACTCTTTATATCATATAGCTTTGTAAATCATGGGGCTATTACAGGCCAGCATGTAAAACATTCAGGTGTCTTTACCTAATGTGTGGGTGAACCCATCTTGGGATGAAAGTTTATTAGGTGCAAGAATAATATGGTATTTAACTGATTTGAGTTAATTAGAAATAATAGATTAGCATCGAAATCTTCTGAAGTTCCACTGAGGGCAGCATAGTTGATAATGCTACTTTATCTCAGTTGAAAGCTAAGGCACCCTGAAGCCTTCCTTCCTGTGTTGTCCAGCCCAGTGATACTTTGCATGGACAGGCTGAGGGGCCTTCAAAACCAAAAGTATCACAGTAACATTAGGTTGGCAAAGCAGGTCATTTTACATGAGATATGCTGGGTTTTGCTATCCATTCTGCATCCAAATGAATGGGCAAGAAGCCACCCAAAACTGCAGAAGACGACACATGTTAGAGACACTTGTCAACAGTCAGTCCTAAAATAACTGGCTTAAATACTCAGAGGATTAATGGGTATGACTTTGTGAAGCAAATTTCTGCAAGTCTTGCAGGTCTTTTCTAGGGGGTAACTCTTCAGTGAGGAAAGGCCTTCATTATTGTCAATGGGGCATCTAATTCTCAGGCTGCTCTGTCAGTACACAACACACAACCTGATCCAAAGAGATAACTATTCAAATTGATTGGTGAACTATTAGTTTGTGTTTTAGAATGTGCAGCATGCCCCTACCTTTGGTTTTCAGAGGAAGCACTTTAAAAAAAAAATACATTTCCTTAGAAGGAGAAGCCATACTGTTTGGCTTAGGTCCTAGAGTAGACCCCTGGCAATGGAAGACTAAGCCTCATCTGTGATTTATTTACTTGTGGGGCAAACAGGTTGGCAGTCGATAAGCATTTTGCACACCCATTTTGTTTCAAGATTTTCAGCTGTATCAGATCAATATATGCTGGCCCCTAATGCACATCCTACCCTGATGGATATGGTACCTAAGTGCTGTTGAGTGGCCAGGCTCTGCCTGAGCAGCTGTTGTGTGTGCTTAGTGAATGGAAGGGCCAAGTTCCCCTGAGGACATGGCAGTGTGTAGATAAGAGATGATTGGTAGGGTTTAGTGCTGGTTTACAAGTGTGTGTGGATTCTCAATACAGAAATAGACTTCTTCTTTGACAGAACTGTAGATAATACAGCACTTGCAGCCGTCTGTGGCAGAGAGATGCAAGGATGTCCCCTCTTGAAAGAACCGTATTTGTCTTGTGAACACTGTGCTGGTGGGTTGTTCTCCTGCCTCATCCTTGGAAATGAAGTTATTTCGGTGTACTATTAAAAGGGGTCTGTAGACTTGCTGACTTACATAAAATGGAATAATTCATTTTAGACATGAAAAGCATCTTCATTCAGAAGAGGCTGGAGCTACTCTATTCTACTGGAAAAGGACTATTTTCTCATGAAATGGAAAATAAACTAATCTGATACTTTGATTACTGAACAAAATACAATGCTTGTTTCCAATGGGAAAAAAACCAATAGCATTTATAATCTGCTCTCCAGTAGCCTACAGTGGCACCGTTGTATTATCAATAGTTTGCTTTTTCTCTAGCTTAAATCTGTGTTCATGTCAGTCATCAGTTTGTGCCGAGGTCTCTGTCACAGTCGCATGTTTCACAGAAAGGCTTTATTGCACCTTCCCTGTGGAAGACAGGACTGTCCGTACTGAAAACATCCAGCCACATCGAGGGCAGTGTCCTGGCTCTCTTTGCTGCTGTTACGCCTTGTGCACAATGCTCACATTTGCTTAATGTGCCCAGCATTAGTCACTTCATGTTAGGTTTTCTGTGCTTGAGACTAAAACTGAACTATGTGGGATTACAGTGTTCCATGGGTATTGCATAATAAACTCTTTCCTTTTTTTAGGCCCGAACTGCTTTGCAGAAACCATTGTCATTCCAGCAGGCCGGGAGGTGAAAACTGATGAATGCACTATATGTCACTGTACTTACGAAGAAGGCACTTGGAGAATTGAACGGCAAGCTATGTGCACTAGACATGAATGCAAACAAATATAGGAAATCAACAAATCTAAGTACTTTTCGTGGTTTTTATAAAGTATCTCACAGCAGTGAGCGCCCTAGATGACCCAGGGAAGTCTGAAGGAGAAGATTCTGATGAGGAGCAAAGAATAAAATATTGATATTTTGTTTTTCAAAGTAAAATAATACTGCAAGGCAAAGAAGTGCATATATTTAAAACGTTTGGACATAAGAATACCTGTCTTAATAAATGTGTTATTTTCACAGTGAGTACACTAAAATACACTCTATAAAATATTCTATGTATTTCTATAATACCATTATAGAGCTTAAAAATAAATGTTTTATATAGACAATACAGATGACAGTACTGTATCGTTGCCTGTCCTGTTGTACACATGCACCATGGCTAAAACCATTACATTTCTATTCTAGTTTCATCATATGAGGGCTTTCTTGGGGGTTTTTGGTGGTGGGAGTTTTTTTTCCTTATTTTTAATTTAGTGGGCCAGGAAAGAGCCATCATATGACAAAACATTTGACATTCCTGCTTTTGAAAAAATGGAATAGAATATGCTTTCAGAGAACATGTGCTTATTTAGGAATACTGCTGTAGTGTAGAAGTGGGTCAACTCCTTCTTTTAGTTCTACCAGTGCACATCTACTGATCCACAGCCAAGATAACTTGGAGCAGTGGGTAATACAAAACTGGTCTCTCTTAGCTGTTATAAAAAATTAACCAGACAAAATCAGTTCCTGAAACTCAGTTCAGACATAGCATATTTCAGCAGGACAAATTCATCTGTGATGTAAACAATGTAGCATCACCCAGCTGATGGAAATGATGGTAGGTAACCACACAGCATCGCTGATGTAATGCGTAATGGATGTGGACAAGTGCAGCTTGGAAGGGCTAGTGCAGCCAAACAAGGCTTCACCGATGTGGCTCCATGTTGTTAATCCATGGGTAGGAAAGCTGGTTAGTAGCTCTGCCATTCCCTAGACCCTGCTCTTGCCAACTTGCTGGTGCTGGTTCAACTCTTTCAGTTCTTTCTGGCAGTCTGTATGGGGTCTGTGACACTATGTGTTGAGGAACAATGTTTTGAACCAATTCTTTGAATCCATCAAAGGATTTCTAGCACAGAAGCTGACCCAGACTACATGTGAGGTGAATCACATCTCCCTGCTTCAGCCACCAACAGCCTTTGCTTAGATTCATTTTGAGTTTAGTTTAGTTTATCATCAACTCCAACGTTACATCTGCTTTGAAGACCTGTTAAGGCAACGGCTCAAGCAAACACTTAAATGTGGGCTTACCTTTAAGCTTTTGCTAGAGGGAAGACTTAATTAATCAATATCTAAAACCAGAAGACTATTGCTTAAATTCCCACCAGCCCTTTTCTCCCTTCTTCTGTGGTGTAACTTGGTTACCAGGTTTGCATCCATACGAAGTATGATTTTCTGGTACTCCTGAAGATCACAGGACTTTCACCAGTGACTTCAGTGGATCCCATTTATCACCTCATGTCTGTATTTTGAGCATGTGTCTGTCTATCACTGGGCATTATTTTCCCCAGTGATGGTATGGGAGAGGAAGAGGAGTGACAGAATCAGAAATCAAGTAACAGTCTCTTACACAGCCAGTCCTGTGGCAAAGTCATGCGTGGGAGACAGATCATTGGATTTAAATAATTTTAAATCACACAGAAATCAAGTAATTTTCCCTGAAGTGGATGTGTACATATGTAAACATCGTACTGGAAATTATGTTCTCCAGTACCGGGAATTCCTAGCAGGGATAGAGGACTTGCAACTCAGTGTGGGACTGCCTTTCCAGATAGGCTGCTTAGTGTCTCTTAAAAAGACACATGTGGTGTTATTATTAGGAGAGACTCAGAATTTGTGTCTTTCAATGTGTGACCATACTGTCTAAGTTTTTGGAAATCTCACCTCAGACTAGTCACCCTTTGCTTCTCCTTCACTGGAGCTTCCTGTCAAGCCTTCTGCTGTTTGCCAGGGCTTGAATTTCTGTTCTTTTGGGAAGTTCTGTCTTTACTGAAGTAGTGAATGCAAAGCTAAAGGATATGTTAGTGTGTGTTTCTAGTATAGCTTTTATAAATATTTTCTTTTTCACATTTTTTCCAAAATATTTTTCTGTCTTTCAGTTCTGGTACCAACATATTAATGTCATCTTCACTGTAGTAATTCGTTAGTCCTTTCCCAATTATTGGGCAAATTAATCTTGAGCTAATGACCCAGCTCTGTGGGTGTTTTCTTAAAGAGATTGTATTTTGAGATATAATTATCTTTGGCCTGTGTATTACCACATGAGAGCTCTTTGGTTATACCCGAGATGGGGAAATGGGCCGAGTGACTCTTCTTGGGCAGATCTCACCAGCTTCACCCAATTGTGGAACCACAGCTGGCATCCAGTGTGTGGTGGGTCAACCCTGGTAGGTAGCTAAGCACCACACAGCCACTCACTTACTCCCCCACCACCCACCTCCAGTGGAACAAGAGAAAAGAAACAAAGAGTAAAAGCAAGAAAACTCATGGGTCAAGATGAAAATAATTTTGTAAGTGGAGAAGTGGAAGCAAAAAGAAAAAAACAAAGAAGTGATGCAATGGTAATCACTGGCCACCTCCCACGGGCAGTGTGGACAGCCAGTTCCCAAGCAAAAGGTAGCTAACTACCCAAACCTCGCTCCTCTCCATTTTACTGCCAAGCAGGATGTTATATGGCATGGAACAGCTCTTTGGTTAGTTTGAGTCACCTGCCTGGTTGTGTCCCCTCCCAAGCTCTTGCGCACCCCCACTGTACTCACTGGGGGTGAGTGAGAAGCAGAGACCTTTACGCTGTGCACATACTGTTCATTGTTCAGCAGTTGCCAAATGCTGGTGTGTTATCAGCATTGTGATCACAAATGTACAGGAGAGCACCATACCATGTACTGTGAAAAATAACCCCATCTCAGACAGATCCAGTACATGGTGATGCTGCCAGCAACCCCCACACAGAGGCAAACACACCAAAAGACCCTGAGAGCCAAACTCCAACAGGTGACTGCACCTAGCATTGTGCGAGCCTTCAGCAATGGAGTTGGGGAACCGAGATTTGCAGTCTGCTGCATAATGTCACTGCACATAGAGGCTTAAAACAGAAACCTTCCTTTCTCTTTTATAGGAGTGGAAAATGAAAATGTGGAAATTAAAACATTTAAAGTTAAAAATTAGCCCTTACAGAATGCAGTTGGAAGTCATTCACCTTTAATTTAATCTCTAAGCAAAAAACCCAGAACTGCTTCAGTAGCCACATGTACTTCTAAATGTTATGATTTGGTCATGTAATACACCTGTTTATATTTTACCTTAAAAAGTAAGAGAAGAGCCATCTGCATCATTTCCAGTGAACCAAATTCCAGAGAATATTGGCATTCCTACTGAAGCCTAGGTACTCAGCTGGTTTTTGCTTCAGTGCAAACAGTTTTATGCATCCTGCATATGAGGAGTTCTTCAGCTTTGCAGGTGGGTTGTGTCTATAAAAGCTGTATTTCCAGACACACTGATAGCTCATGAATAATTTTGTATTTGAAGGTCTGTTGCTGGGATAATGAATATTCTTCTCAGATGTTCTTATGTAGCTGCATGAATATGAGATTTCTGCATCTACTTCACTTGCTTTTGCTTATTTCCCAGTTGAAATCAAGACAAATTAAATCTTGGTTTGGCCTCATCCATTCTTGTCGAGTGCACTATACATGAATTTGGCTTCAAACCTCTGTACGTAGGTGCCTGAAGAGATAATATTCTAGATGGTTTCAGGTAATTAGAAAATTGCACAGTTAGTGTGCAGTAGGATTCTTTATACTACTCACTCAAACCACAAAAATGGAAAGGCTGGTATTACTTAAATACTTATGCGAGATTTAAAAGGGAAAAGGGGAAAAAGAGGAAAGATATAAGACACAGAGGAGCTGAGTGTTATGGTAGGAATGTTCAAAAAAAGAAAAGTGTATCTACAATGTCATACAGGTATTTCACAGGGTGACTTTCAATGACTATCATAAGGAAAGTAAATGAGAAATGTATTTAGGCACAAATTGAAATACAGGAAGTTCTGGTTGGAGATAAAAAAACCCCACCAGACAATAAAGGTGACTGAATACTGGAGGATATTGCCAGAGATGTCATGGAGTCTCCATCCTTGAGGATGGTCAAAACCCGACTGGACACAGCCCTGAGCAGCCTGCTGAACCTGCATTCAGCAAGGTGTTGGACTGGATGATCTGTGGAGGTGTAAACCTGAAAGCCAGGTGTAAATGACATTGCATTAAAGTCTTTAATACAAATAAGAAAGAAAAAGATATGATGAAAGGTTCCCTCACTTTGGAAAACAATCTCTTCTGTTCTTATATGGTGTAATATAAACTATACTGTCATGATTGTAAAGTATTTGATGTTACTTTTGATGGTAACTAACATCTAAAGTATGATAGCTCCATAATACATAGGAGGCTTTGAAAGGCACGTATTATTTAAGAATCTAATGCAATCCAACTAAACGCTCCATTTATTCCTCTTATCAGGCAATGAATTTTCTTCACAGCCTGTGTTACCATGGGTTTTCTGTCTGCAAAAATACACCTTCTGCCCTGTATTCCTGCTGTATTAAAAACAAAATACAAACTGGGGAGACAGCATTGAACTGAATATCACAGACTATTTTTCTGACTTTCCAAGAATTCCAATTTTTCATCACTTTTTGATATAAGTAAGTACTACTTCAGAAAGTTTACAACTTGTTCAGTTTTGAGAAGACAGCCACTCCTTCACAGAATCCTCTTTCCTCTTAAAAAATGCTTACACTCAACCACACTGAAAATGTATATTTTCAGTCTTTTGAAATGTCATAGTAAACAACTCCCATCATAGCAGAGAAAAAATAAACGCAACCTAGTATGTTTTTCCAATTGCTCATATATAATACGTGCCTCATCCATTTTATAAGCTTTTAAAACAAACACGGGAAAAACTCCAAATTTGTATGTCAATTATCAGTTACAGAGAAGTCTAAAGGTTTTGTTGTTTACCTGTTGAGGCTATGTAGAAATACTGATATGGAATATTAATTAATCAGTAATAGGAAAACACTGACATAATTAGGAGCACAAAAGCTGATGTTCAAAAACAATCAACTCAACCTACCAGAAATATTTGTTATGTTGGTCATTTTAGGTTCATTTGGGGCTAGTATCTAATGGTAATGCTACTTCTGTAACACTTTTAAGTTTCCTGCATTTAAAAAGATCATTGCTTTTAAGAAATATACAGCATAATTAAAGCTATTGTTGAATAGGCAGACTATAGTAATGGAATTGCAAGTTAATCTTCTTGAATACGTATAATCTATCAATCATATATGTTAAGTTTGCTGCTTACATTCATCAGTAATCTTGTCAATTTAGTAGAACTCAAGAGGTTAGTCTGTTTCGTTTCTTTCGCAATAAGGGAAAAATATCACATAAAACAGTAAGCCCTCCAGTTCCAGCAGATTATGCACCATAGAGCACTACTGCAGGTTTTGAATGAACTGCAGGACCATCTGCAAGAGTGGAGTGTGCTCAGTCTTTCTGTGTGCCTCATGGCAAAGAGGTGAATTTATGAAAAATGGTGAAAACAGGAATGCAAATATCAATTCATATGCAGTGTGGAAAAATAGCCAACACATAGGAGATGGAACATGAGAAAATTAAAGCATGTAATTATTTGGGGAATGGAAAACCATGGAAAATTCTTTCCATGATTTTATACACAAAAAAATTTTTTTCTTCTGGCTCCAACCATACAAGAGGGTAAATCAAAAATATTTTAGCGGCAAGGGATGTATATTTGTATACATACAGCATGTATGCACTGAAAAATGAGAATTCTTTTCTTGGTTAAGCCAGAATAAGTAATTTAGAAGCCCAGGTTAATGCTGTTACCTGAGATCAGGGTTTCTTCCACAGATTGCACCTATAATAAAGCATCTATACTTGACTGCAATCAGTAAGGAGAGATAACGTTCAGAAATACTTGTGTAAAGTGCATTTGTTCATAGTAGGCAGAATTAAAGACAAACATTTATACCACTTATTTTGCTTTTTCCAGTAAGCCTTAAAGGGTGTGCAAACTTTGTGAATTGAAGTGAATTTCACCTATCAGGAGGACCAAAAAACATTGTTTCTATACTCTGCCGAAATCCATAAATGTATGCATGGAGAAGAAAGTCAATACTCTAATGTGTATAATACCCCAGTGAAAACTACATCAGCTTTAGTATTCTCCCTCAAAGTACAGACACAATTCTCTAAATGCCTTTAACTGATGAAATGGTCTGCCAGCCAGAGCTGTTTCTGATGTGCAACAGGAAGATAAATATATAAAACTGTCAAAGTGTTGCTTAATCTGTGTTGCTATGGCCTTAAAAAGCTGCATTCATTTCAGAGGGCCATTCTCAAATTAATTCGCTACCCATACTGTAGGAAGTTCCATGTGCTGCTATTACTTGGTATGGTGTTTTTTTAACAAAGTCTGTATTTTCACAAAGACAATACTGCATATTATGCTCTCTCTTTAGCCACTAATAATTCAAACTAATGCTAACTAATTTAGTGCTGTTGTGAGTAGGAAATTATGGAGATAACATGTGGACATGCAGTGCTTCAGCCTACTGTAACGACCCAGTGGTCTGTTCATTTCTAGTTACCACATGAAAATAAATAATAGGTAGCCTTTAGTCATTCTATGGGTTACAGTTAAATAGAGTTTAATTTCTTCACTGCTAAACATTTTTTAACATGCTCTTTCCCAGCTATTTATTTTCAAATAGCATTTGATAAAGAGTTATAATATTCTGCTAGCTATGCTGTTTATACTAGTGGTTGAGCAATAAACAGTGTCACTCCGTAGAATCCTAATAATGCTCGTTTTCCATTTTTTTCAAATGCCTTAGTTGCATATGTTTTATATTAAAGTTACTTTAGTTCATTCAAACCAGAAAGACAAATCATACAGTCTTACTAGTTACTTTCAAATGTACTGTTTTCATTTTTTATGTCATTCCCATGAAAATATATTTGGAGCTTCAGGCTCTGTCACGTAAACAGTATATTAGTGGGATGCTTACAGTATAGTATCTTAAGATAATGCATCATATTGAAAAAATACTTCTTAGATGTAGCACAGTGTTTCTTTTTACTCCTTTTTTCAGAGTAGGGTTCCTGAAGACATACATATTTAAACCTGTGATCCATATCTGTGCTTGCAAAAACAAACACCTGCAAACCCCATTTTTCAGATATGACAAAGAACTAAAAATCGCCTTCATATCTAGCTCATTTTTATACATGAACTAGATAGGGAAAAGAGCTAAGGGGAAAAAGAGTATCAACTCCATAATATTTATTTAAAACTTTACAGTTTGCGTGGGGTATGATCTGCAGAGACAAACCAAATAAGTTTTTTAACAGGATTCTGTTACTGAAAACCAATTTAAATAAGGCTGTTAATGAATTACAATGACAAGGAATGCATTGAGCCAACCACTTAATAATTCTCAACAGTCTTACAAAAGTAAAGAAGATGAGTGTCATAAGAAGTACCTTGGTATTTTATGTTACTGTTTGTTTTCTTCAGGTAAGAGCAAAAGTGTTATACTGAACATGGTGTCTTTAAAGGTGGAACAGATGACTGACCCAAGTGGAGTTTTACATTCTTTGGGAAGAAGTTACCAACTGGTCAGTAGTGATAATATAATTCATCTAGAAAGAAAGTTTTTAGGATGTTTATGCATTTGAGACTGCACTGCAACATTCATGACCTTCAGTGATGGATATACACTTTTAACTGTTCACTATAATCCTCTTAATCAATGACTGAATGGACAGGTACATGAAAACTACAACATAGACTCCTTACACCAGTCTGTGTCGAGAGGAGCTGAGGTCTATCAGCAAAGGACTCAGTATGCAAACTACCTCTAATTTTGTATTCTTGTTATTTAAATGGTTAGTTGTCTCTATTGATATTAACCTAGCAGATATTCTAAAGACCTTAAAAATGAAGTTGTCCTATATGGTATGACCTAAAACACTTCATCAATATGCTGATGAATCATTATTTCTTAAAAACAAGTGTATTCTATTGATGTAACTAAAACAAACTGTATACACTTTAAAAACATTTATCCATATTACCATATTAAAATACCTAAGAGCTATTGAAAATACCTCAGCTCTTAGCACTTTGTTGCTCCATATATTGAACTACAGTTGCACGAAGACAGTAAATTCCATTGCTAGGATTGTATGTTCCTGGGTTTCATACAACTATGAACCAAAAAAACAAGGAAAAATGTGGAACTTAAGTGATATTTATATATATATATATATATATATATATGTTTAGAATGCATCTTTATCTGTTTGAAAAAAGATGAGATTTTCTTGCAGTATTCTGCTAGTTGATAATGGAAAAATGTATATATTTTATACATCATCTATTTATTAGAATGTATTTTTCTATTCATCACTTTTCACTCCATCTGCTTACCAGGGATATGTCCATCAATTACATTTTAGTATGGCCTATATCCAATAATGTTTTAAATAAACTACTATAGCTGCTTTTATAAGTAATACAAAATGAAACTGAAATCTAAGCTCTGATAATTATTAAGAAGTAGTGCAAAAATAGTACATCAAACCAGAAATCAGTGTATGATGCAGAACAAGTGTTCTGAATGAAACATTTTTTTCCTGTTGGATCATGTTATACCATTTGATGAAGTCTGTACAATCATCTGCAGAATGACTTCATCACAACAGACTAACTCAGCATTATATTCTTGGCAGAAAACAGCAGAATTTGAGCTAATTCGCTACGATTATCCTGAATCGTACTTCAATTTGGCAGTGGTAGCCTTTCTTTAGCATAGATCTTTAATTAGCAGCATCAGTATCCAGTATGCAGAGGTAATTAAGACCTTCCTTCCTTTTGCAGAGTCAGCGCTTACCTGGCTATTGGGTTTTGCCTGCCTTAATAATGACTTCTTAGTCACTATGCACAAATCTTCAGCAGGATTTTCTGGATTTGGTTTGGTTTATCTTCATTTGTTGAGGCTGGCAGGATTCACTTGATCCCCAGTGGCTCTTACTAACTGGCCTAGCATTTTTTGACACTGCTACTGACTGAGAGGAGTCCTCTGCAGATTATGCCAAAATCATGCCTTTTTTGTATATTAGTATAGACAGACCAAGATGGCTTTATGGGAAAGAGAGAGCTTTACAAATACATGTAACTAAAGGCGTTTTCCAACCTTTCTGTCTGGAAAACCAATCATTTTGTGTACCAGAGGAATAATTCTACTCTTTTTATTGACTACTATAGCCACACTTCTAGTAAATCATTCAGAATTTTCAGTTTATTTAATTGGAGCAAGGTAGGCTTCTCTTACAATGGGCTAAAAAGTTTGTTTCTCAGAAGCGTCATCTGTTTGCTACCTAGCAGAAAGCACAAAAAAGAGAAGCGAATCTGAAGTAGGGACCTGTAGCCTATTTAGCCAGCTGATGAAAAGTTTCTTTAGCAGATAAACTTGTTTCAGCTTTTTCACTAATGGAAAACTCCTACTGGTATACCTTCACTTTGAAAGTATAAACATCTTAGCAAAATTTTCTATCTTTACAGTGTATTTTATATAGTTGCCACTTCACACCTCACAAACTGAAATGCACACGACAATTAATTTGTTCTTGCACCCTATAAGCTATTATTTTGCACTCTCTTCTGATGTTTAGGACTATTTCAATATTCTCTTGAATAATGTATTTTTTTCAAGTTACTGTGTGTCAGTAATATAAATAATCACCATGTTGTGAGAGAAAGAACTGAAGAAAACCAAATTAGAACTGACTATTCAGTATCTAGTCTACTAAAAATAACACAGAAATCAAGCTCTGCAGAATAGTAATATGGGACAAAAAATATTTCATAAAGCTAGTACAGGGTATGATAGGAAATTGTCTCTCCACAGAAGCCATAAGAAACATACGACATTTTGTACTGTATTAATCTCACAGCTGCATCTGATTAAAAAAAAATATATATATAAGGCAGGAGAATTGTATTCAGAAATTTTGATGCTGTGAAAGTGACTCAGTTGTCTATGTTAAGTAAAATTTAATGCTGGATCATACCTCATGTAGCTGTTACCAAAATATTTAATTAACTTATCCTAGAATAATGTGCTTTATTTCACATAAAACAGCACTCCAAAAGCATAAAAACTTTTAAGATAAAATCATATGAATATATTTCTAAGATATTTGTACTCATCAATTCTGTTTATTCAAGACTGCTTTACAGAGGCAGAAGACAAAATGGAATTATTAATCAGCAGTAACTCCATGTCTTTAAGTCTTTGCCTTGTAGTAAAGGGTTCTGCCTGAGGCTTATCTTTACCTGATGAACAAAATTTTGATATGTTTTACCAGCAGTGTTTTCTGCCAGAAAGATTTCTCTAAAGATAGATACATCACAGAGTGACTAATCAGGTTAACGTGTTTAATTGACTAATTCAGAAAGAGATTTAGACCAGAAAATGGGAGTAGGTGAGACAATAGCTCAGTATTTAATGCCATTTTCATATAAAAGCAGATGGGAAAAACCAAATGAGGATATACTATGATATGAAAGACCATGAGACTGAAGCATGGGGAAGAAAATGATTGCACGTTTTAATACAGGAGATTTAGATTGGTAGATGATGCAGTAAGTGAAAGAGTTATGCTTAGTGCACAAATTGTGTAATGACAGTGTGAAATAAATGATGCATTGTTCACAGAGCACTGCACAACAGCATGGAGGAGCTGCTAGAACATGACATGAAACTAGATAAGAGAGGAAACAGAACGGGTGTAACTGAACATGCAGATATTTTGCTGTATGACAAGAAAATAGAGTGGGTTTTTTAATGAAACATGCAGAGGATATGCATAAGTTTGTTTATTTCTCCATGTTCTTGGGCCTGCTCCATAACCTCTTCCATTCTATCATATCCTTACCAAGACCTGGAGACTAGAAGCAGTCACACTATTCAACGTTCAATGTACTTAGATTAGAAAGTCTGAGTAACATCTGTTTCCATGTTCCTAAATAGAACTGGCCCATGAAAGGGTCATGCAGATGATAATGGGAGGTTTGCAATGTATCTGTGGTGATACCCTATGACTGGTACTAACCTGTGACTGGTAAGAAATGTATTAGAAATTTTTCAGAAAAGGAAAAAAGAATCCAAGAAACCACAGAACAGCTGATCAGACTTCTATACTATGTAAAGAATTCATGAATGAATGCTGAAACACGTGCAGGTAAGCGGAAAGTAATACGATTCGATGTTGTCTTCCAATGACGATAAACACATAATTAATTTGAAAGCACCTGATACGGCAGCACATAAAAGTGTAATAAGCTACAGAAGACTATGATTAGAGTGAAATTTAAAACCAAATATTGAATGATGCTTAAAAGGGAAATAAGAGTTGGAGAGAAATTGCTAAAGGGATTACTCAGGATCTTGCTCTTAGACAGACTTTACTAAATATTTCCACTAACAAGATTATCGCAAGAAGTCCCAATGAACTATGCTGTCAACAAAACTGAGAGAAGCTGTGAATAAGGACAAGATTTAAATAGAGAAGAAATAAAAGAATGCAAAAGGCCTGTATATATTTGATGAAGGAGGACTATGAGCACAATCAGTCACAGTGAAAAGGGGAAGTGTGGTACTGTTAAATCATTTGAGAGAGGTTCTTAGGACCAAAAGAAAAGCACTAATGATGTAAAAGGCACTGGTAAGAGCTCATCTGAAATAGCATGTTAATAGTCACCCCTGTGCAATAATATTAAACTCAAAATAGGGCATCTGAGATACAGGTTTATTGAACGCAAACTCTTACAAAAGCAGATATAAAGTAGTTGACTTGTTCTGATTATAAAATAGGAGACAAAATCTACTTAAGCTAAAGGGCATTCTCCCAGGCAGGGCAAATGAGTATGAAGTTTCCATGAATTAAATACAAAACAAGAGTAGCCAAAGAGACCAGAACTCCCAAATAATTCTAAAATGGACCTTAAAACTGTTTTAACTGGACTACAGGACCCGGTTCCTGCAACTACAAAGGAAACTATCGGATAACCCAGAAAGTTGAACTCTGCTGTATTTCCATGGAAATGTGTTATCAAAATGTTCTATGAGTAAGTGCATATTTTGGTAAAAGCTCCCTCACTAACAAAGATACAGGGAAAATAATTCATTTTCTATTTAAGTAACAGATCTAGGGATTTTAGAAAATCAAAACTAATATTCACATGTTAGCATTGGTGTCCTGAGAACTACTGCATGAAGCTTGAGGCACTGAAAACAAACATAGAGAACTTATAGTGGACAGTAATCAAGGTCTATCAAATATGGCCAAAAAGACTGAACTTGAGGTGGTTTAATTCAGTGAAGACAATATCAGAAAAATGACATGGTCAGATTCTTCTAAAATATGCAAAAGCTATTTCAAAGAGAAAGTTAATGGAATCATTTCTAGATTTAGGAATCTTGTTCTGAGACAGATCAAGAAGTAACAGGTATAAATTACATCAAGGGCAATAACAAATATCTTAGAAAAAAGCTTTCCAATGGTGAGGATGTGCAGTACTTAGTCATACTTCCTTGGGACTCTATATAGTCTTCTGAGGTTTTAAAGATTATGCGGGATACATCTGTAGGAATAATTGAAGCTCATATCTTGCCTTGAGGTAGAATGGTAAGCAGAGGACCCTTTCAGTTTTACTGCCTGCGATACAGTGTTTCAGATTCTGGGAAAGGAAATTACTAATTTTACCAAGAGGTCAACTAAGGAAGAGAGTGTATGCTTGAGTATGCTGACAGAATGACATCCTCAACTATGGGAAGTAGTAATCAGTCAAGTTTCAGGACTGACTGTTTCAGATTCTTGGGTAGCTCAGGTATGAAAGTTTGCCCCTGTATCTGCCTGCCCAAGAGGTGTCTGTTACGACCCCAGCTGAACAGGGATCAGCTTCTTGGGTTGACACTGGTGTAGGGCTATGTAGTGTTTCTGTCCAGTGCAGGTGGTAAAGCTGGCATGGCAGCTAAGAAAACAGGGGGGTTTTTTCCTACTTATGTTAAACAGCGACCAGAGCTAAGATGAAAGTTGTGTTCTGAAGAAAAAAGATACACAAATTAGTTTAGAATGGAGTAAGATATTCTGGGAGAAAGCCCAAAACAAAACTGCAGTTCATACAAACCAGATCATCCTAATGAAGACATGCTTGTCGAAACTTGATTTTCATGTGCCTGTCCTTGAAATCATGTGCAACAATATTCTGTATTACATTAAATTTAATAAATCTGATATTTTTATATATCCCTTCCAGATTCTTGTCACTCTTTGCTGGAAGACATGGACCAAAAATTTTAAGTTCCTTCTGATGAAGACAACAAATCAGAAAAAATTATCACATACGGAACCATTTTGCATGTCCTGCAATTTTAGAGTTGTCTCTATTTTCTTCCACATTCTTATTATTTCTTTTCAAAGTGTATTCCATTCTGTAAACTGTTATTCAGTATGTAATCCAGTGTTTCACCATTTCTAGGTCTGTAGAGAATCATCTGTCAAAAGCTTGACTACAGATTTACTCTCTCTGCGTCTTTCTTCCATTGTTCCCTTGAGACTTCAGGCTCAGTATTTGGGAATCATATGAATAACCTCTTCTTGGATGAACTGCAATCTGAAGTCACTCTTTAAAACACCAATACATTCCTTAGCATCTAAGGAGGGTAACATAGAATCGTAGAATCATAGACTGGTTTGGGTTGGAAGGGACCTTAAAGATCATCTAGTTCCAACCCCCCTGCCATGGGCAGGGACACCTTCCACTGGATCAGGTTGCTCAAAGCCCCGTCCAACCTGGCCTTGAACACTGCCAGGGAGGGGGCAGCCACAACCTCTCTGGGCAACCTGTTCAGTGTCTCACCACCCTCTCAGTAAAGAATTTCTTCCTCTTAACTAATCTAAATCTACCCTCTTTCAGTTTAAAACCATTATCCCTCGTCCTATCACTACACTCCCTGATAGTGTATCACTCATTTTAATATGAGGATTGACAAAAATAAAATTACCAAAATTCACTCCTCCCCTTTCCTTATTCTTCCAAATGAATCACAGTTACAAATCTAACTTTATTTTGCAA
Organism: Athene noctua; assembly: GCF_965140245.1. Lineage (NCBI taxonomy): Eukaryota > Metazoa > Chordata > Aves > Strigiformes > Strigidae > Athene > Athene noctua. The sequence continues at coordinate 76,865,000 of NC_134038.1, read as the reverse complement.
AGCTATACAGAGTGACTACTTTATCTATTATTCTTACTTTACTCAGATCTGGAATGTAGAATTTAAGTTTGTAATTAGATTAAAGCATTGCATTATTATGCCCCCTTTTATAAACTTAAGACCAAAAATAATTGTCTTGTTTGTCCCACCATAAAACAGCACTTGAAACACACCTTGTCAGATTACAGATTTTCTGTGCTAATTCAAAAAAACCCTACTGCTATCTAGAGGACTGATCTGATTGATTTTAATTTAAATCAGTCCACAGAAATTGTGAGTCTGGCTTAAAATCTAAAACAGGGTCTTACAAAAGTTCTAGCAAAGTACTAACCTGATCTAGTACTGGTTACCTTGACAGACTTGACAGGATCACAGCCCAAAACAGTATGGCATAATTTTATAAAGTAGCAAAGTACTGAGTTTAATGAGAGAAAAAACCACTGTAACAGTACTTAATACTTTGTATGATAAATGAATTTGTCACCACAACACTCTGGACAGTCTGGGTGGACTCAAGCATTCATTCCATGCCCGGGAGAGCATACCCAGTACATTTGCAGAGTGCCTTCAGTGTAGTATATTTGAGGCAATGGTTCAGAACTTTCCCTTCCCTTCCGTTTTAAGCAGTAAGTTCCACTTATTGCTTGAAAAAATCTCTCTGTAAGATGTTTTGCCAAAATTGAAACAAATATTTTTTCAGAATCTTTGATGGAAAGAGGTCAGAATACAAGAAAAGATAAAAGAATGTGAGTATGAGTTAGGATAAGATTTAAAGGATGTACCAATAAATCTTTTGATTGTAGCTGAATGGAAACAAGGGGAGAGCCTGTTATTCTTGAATATGTTGGTTTTAACGTAGATAAACCCTGAGCAATTAATGCAATGTCTTTGAAAGTGTTCAGGATTATAAAAATAGGACTCTTAAAAGTTAATTCATGGTAATTTTACCTACATTAGGCATCTGTAGCTCAGCATCAATAGACTTGCAGCCTCCCCATCTAGACAGGTACTATTTATTTAGGTCCACTTATATTTGAGACATACTTTCCATCCTTATTATCTATTTCTGTTCAATAAAAAGAATATGGCAAAGGTTTCCTGAAGCCAGGTTAAATAGGTGGATTATCATTATTCTTATTATTATATCAATTAAATATAAGCAGAGAATACTAATTTCCTTACTCAAAAATATTTGCACAAATACAATCCTAGATAGGAAAGAATTTTCCTTTCAATCAGTGCAGAACCAGCAGCAAAGAACTGCAGAAATGTTGGGGTACAAAGGGAGCTCTGTTACATCTGATCTACTCCATCTCCCTAGCCAAAGGCAATGTTTACTTTTTTCAAATCCTTTATTTTCTCTGGAATTTTGGACCACTTTTTATGAAGTGTCTTCCACTGAAATATTAAATATTTTAAGTCACAGTAGTTAAAAGTGGGACTTCTAACTGGCTGAAATATATAAAATATATGACAAAAAGTAGACCCATTAGCAGTCTGACAAAGTCTAACAGTAAATAGTATCGATGCTTCATATCCAGAGAGTGCTTCATTTGTATACAGGGATTAATTATATATATAGAAAGCTAAGAAGAAAAGAAAAATACCCCAACACTTTAATAGGCTTGCATGGTTCAGTACACACACAAATTGACAAAACCAAATTTATTCATGCTCTCTTAATTTGATACTCTTGTCTGTACAAAGAAGATGAACTTTGATCACGAGCTTTCCCCACAAATTCAGGGGTTTTTTTAGTGGACAGGATGGAAGATGCTTAATGAGTACAATGTTATTTTAGACTCCCTCACCCCTCTGCTGGAATCCCAAAGCATGATTTGCATGCCCGTGATTTCATGGTATTCCTCCTGTACTTCCTTTCTCCTTTCTCCTTTAAGAACCTCTGAATTAACAGTTAACCTGCTAAGCAAGACTATGGCTTCTGTTTCCCTACTGTAAAAGCCAAACACCATCAAGCAGCTAAAATTCAGCCAGATCAATGATAAAATCACTGAAATAATGGAAAGGCACTCCCATTGCAAAATAGCATGTTTGATATTTATAAGATAGCACATGTTTAAAATTTCCTGATTTTTCTTGCCACTTTTCATACTTTCTAATTACAGACTGATAGTGTGATCTGCCTTATCCATAATGGCAATAAAATATTAGTAATTTTAACTGATACAAATTTTATTTCCACTAAAACTTTTACATTCATTTATTAATTTACTAAACAAAGCATGTTTCATTTTTTATGTTATTATACTTTATTGTGAGAGTAGCTTATTATGTCAGTTGCCTTTTAATTCTAACTGTACCTTGTTTAGTCTATGAGATGCATCACAAGTGCTTTGCTGACAGTCTGTTGTGTCTATCTAAGGAAGCAAATCTAACAAAACTTAGTTCGTCAATGAGATTGACTTTTTTTTTTATTTACTGGTTTAAGATTCTAGTCAGTTCTGATGTAAGTATTTAGGACTTTTACCAAATTTCCTGCAAAGTTTTAAAGAAATCATAGGGCTTGTCCTCTTATAGATATTGCATGTCTATTTCTAATTTTCAGTAGACTTAAATATTTCACGGGAACTGTAATTTATTTGTAAATTCTAATAGCAAGGAAGTGTATAATTCTGGACTCTTCCCAGATTTATAAATACCTGAATCCTTTCAAAACAAATAAGCTACTCCCTCTCCGATTACCTGTCTGCCATTGTGGTTTTACGAAGACTCAGGTTTTAAAACAGTCATCCAGAAACCCTAATAGTTCTAGCTTTTGATTGTTTCTGCAGTGGACTCATTTTCTCTCACAATAAATCAATCAATCAATCAATCAATCATTATCAATCAATCAGGGCACTGTCTAGTTCTTTTAAAGATTTTCCCTGCTCCCACCCCTTGCACAAACACATCAGTTTCTGAGCGTCACCCACTCAACCCTTTACGTCTTGTAGGAATGCCTGTGACACACAGAACTGAAGGAAGACTTCCAAGTATGTACTGAAGAAAAAGCATAGTTACATTTTAGTAATCCATTTGCATGGGTCCACATTCCTCATCAACTGACTAGTACTAACATGTTATGGTGAAAGCTTGGGAAATAGTTAACAAAGCTGCTGGACTGCTCTCCAGAACTGACATTAGAGTAAGGTGCCATATTAATAATAAAATTATCTCTTAACATGTGAAATTAATTTGTTATAAGCTTTACCTACCTCTGTCATGGAAGTAATTCTGAAACACCAACTGCTACTTAGAAAATAAAAATTACTTTCTAAGACTTCAAGCTACTTAAGAACATGTAGTTTACCAGTGGGTTGTATCAAAGCTTACATCCACCTAAATCTCTAACTGGAGAATTTCTCCTTCTAGTGCTCAAATATTCTGTAAAACCTACATATTGGCTAAATCTCATTTATGTAGTCTCAGTAACCTTAAAATGAACCTTAACTAACTACACTATCAGTAAAGAGACTCTTCAGATATGTCAGTGCTATCCACTTGTCATGGTTTTACCACAGCCAGCAACTAAGCACCGCACAGCCACTTGCTCACTCCTTACCCCTCCCAGTGGGATGGGAAGGAGAATTGAAAAAAAGTAAAACTCATGGGTTGAGATAAGAACAATCTAATAACTAAAATAAAATATTTTTTTAAAAAAGTAATAAAAAGGAATATCATTTTTAAAAAGAGAGAAATAAAACCCAAGAAAAGACAAGTGATACAGAGTGCAGTAGCTCACCACCCACTGACTGATGCCCAAGCAGCGATAAGCCCCGCCCCACCCAGTTCCCCCCAGTTTATACACTGAGCATGTCATCCTGTGACATGGAACATCCCTTTGGCTAATCCTTTATTTAGGATAAGCACTACTTAGCAACAACTAAAACATCGGTGTGTTTTCAATGTTATTCTCACACTAAATCCAAAACACAGCACTGTACCAGCTACTCAGAAGAAAATTAACTCTATCCCAGCTGAAACCAGGGCACCACTACAAATAAAGTTTTCAGAGAAACAAAACTGACTAATAGTTTCATTGTTTTTATATGCAATGATATTTAATTTTCAAGAAAATTAAAACTGGAAAGTGGAAAATGAAGCAAATTGAAACACTTTGTTCAGAAAGGGATTTTTTCAAATTGCATGTCTTGCTACACAGTGACTAAGCTAATACAACATATGAAAACAATAGCTTTTTTAGAACTGAAATAATTAGATGCAGTAAGTTCAAGAAAATATTGCAGATGTTCTTATATACATTCAGCTCAACAATTATAAATGGCATCTCTTCAGATTTTAGGTATCTCTTGATAACAAAGTACTTCAAGTGAACTGAATATTGGAAGGGAGAGCCACCCTGCAGGAAGACCTGGATAGGCTGGAAGAGTGGGCTAACAAGAACCTTATGAAGTGCAGCAAAGACAAATGTAAGGTCTTGCACCTGGGAAAGCATACTCCAGGAGTGCAGCACAGGCTGGGATCTCCCTGGCTGGGGAGCAGCTCTGCGGAAAGGGACCTGAGGGTCCTGTTGGACAGCAAGCTCAAGTGAACAGTGTGCTGCAGCGGCAAGAAAGCCAACAGGATGCTGGGCTGCATCAACAAGGGCATCACCAGCAGAGATAAAGAAGTCGTTATCCCGCTCTACTCAGTGCTTGTCAGGCCACACCTGGAATACTGTGTTCAGTTTTGGTCCCTTCTATACAAAAACGATGTGGACAGGCTGGAGAGCATTCAGAGAAGGGCCACAAAGATGATCAAGGCACTGGGAAGCCTGACAGGTGAGGCAAGGCTGAGAGAACTGGGTTTGCTCAGCCTTGAGAAAAGAAGGCTTAGGGGAGACCTTACCACCGTGTTCTGGTATTTAAAGGGTGGCTACAAGAAGATGGAGACCCTTTTTACAAGGAGTCACGTGGAAAAGGAGAGAAGTAATGGGCACATGTTACTCCTGGGGAGATTCCGACTGGACGTAAGAGGAAAAACTTTCACAATGAGAACAATTAGCCTTTGGAATAATCTCCCCAGGGAAGTGGTGGATTCCCCAACAATGGACCCTTTCAAGATTTGGCTGGACAGGGTGCTGGGCCATCTTGTCTAGACTGTGATTTTGCCCAGAAAGGTTGGACCAGATGATCCTTAAGGTCCTTTCCAACCTGGTATTCTGTGATTCGATGATTTTTGTCAACTGAGTTTTACCCAGGTCTCCTTTAGTCTCCTTTTGTTTTAATGAAATGGAAAATTATGAAAATTATGAAATTATTTTATTGTTGCCACTTAAAGAAGGAAAAGTACTGAGGTTCATCTCTTTTAACTTTCGTTCTTGAAAATTAGACACCCAGCCTTAGTCTGTCATTTGGAAGCTATTTATAAAGACCAAGGCACATCCATGGAGTGATTTATACACCTGTTGTATAAATGATGAAGGTCATCTAGAGAGTTAAAGAATGCACTGTATCACTTTCCTTCCTATGTTAGTGTGCAACAAGGGACATGGTAATGTTTTATAATACAAAATTAAAAACACATTGATCTACCCATAGCTATAAAATGTTCTAATGCTCTTCTGAAATAATATAAAATATGCACTTTTGAGTAGATTAACTATCTTTTTGCTATTGGCATGAATTTCACATGCAATACTTAGAAGCATTTTCACAATCAAGAAACTTTATTATTAGACACTTACAGTACTTTCTGTATATAAGCAGTAAATACATTCCATTAACTATAAAAATTCTAATCATTCTTTAAAAACAAGGCAGAGTTTTACCTGCAAATATAAAAAAGATTTCATTCTGTAGACCTCCTCTCTGCATTTTTACATGATGGCATTCTGACTTAATTAATGCAAACTCACAAGAAAGTTCAGCAACAAATTCGCTTAGTATCTGAAGCAATGCCTTCTCAAAAGAAGTGTTACGAGAACTGTTGCACGAGGCTGTGTGATACCAAGCTGTGAACTCATAGTAATTTTCAGGATCAGAGTAAGCTGCAGGAAAATATGTGCAAGATGATGAGGAACACAGATGAGGTAAAAAGAAGAGAAGTAATTTGTGGATTCGGGGGGAAAAAAAAAAAAAAAAAAAAAAAAGCCAATTTAAATCCTTAATTTATAAACAAAACCTATTTTGCACGCCCAGAGAATTTTTAATGATAAAATAGTGTATGCTGGGTCAACTGTAAACACTTAAGAGATTTTTACAAGCCAACATTCTTATTTATATCCGCAGGTAAGTATTATTCTTTATTACTGTCATTTTAAAATTTTTAAACCCAAAGGTGATTACAGTAAACAGATCAGGAATATGAATGCTAAGGTTAAGAAGCATACAAAATACCCTTTAGTATGTGGCACAATATTTCATCTCACACATTATGGGCAGTTATAGTATGTTACATATTTTTTAGTCAACTATCACAGAAGTATTTTAAAGGGCTTAAAATCTGAATCCTCTTCCCCAGAGATCAACAGAAGATGAACTAAGATGAGCAGGAACTCCTTCTCTGTGAGCAGAAGTAACCAAAAGAGCTTCCATATAGGTATGAAATTTACTTTTATGGATGCGTCAGCTACTTCACCTTTACTGCAAAGCTAAATGCACACCTGGACGTCTTTTACAAATAAGCCATAAAAAGCGTGTTTCTAGTTATTTCATGATAACCACTCTACTTACTCAAAGTTGAAGATCAACAGAGCACAATGTTAAATAGAAAATAGGAGCAAAAAATGAAGAACAGGGGTGATAATGTGGGTATAATCACAGAAATGAGAAGGGGGCAGTGGGGAAGAAAGAACAAAAGAAGAGAAACAAAACTAGCTGGAAGAAGTAGAACATCCAGAATACGGTGCCCAGTTAAGACAGCTCATAAGATCCTCCACCTTGCTTTTGCCTCCCTCATTTCCTTTCCTTTGGATATGTGTCTGAAACTTGAATTTTCTATGCTGACATTCAGAATGATCCTTATTGAAGAATGTAAGCCTGCATTACTGAAAACTGTAACCTTTTCCACCAAAACTGTTTCAACTAAACTTCTTCCTTTCCACTTCTGTCAAGCAAGCTAGCTGCTAAAGGCATGGTTATTCTGTATAAAGGCTACTGTGCCAAAGTGAAACTAATTTACATCAGAGGTTAATTTAGGTTATTGTGCTCTACCATGTTTTTAAATGAGCACTGGTACGCATTTTAAATTCAAGATCAGATATAGTTCCTATTGAAGGCAACAGGAGCTCTTGCCTTCTTCTCCACAAGAATAAAATATCCTTTAAAGAAGAAAAGGAGAGCTAGTAATGAATAAATGATGTTGCCTTTACGATCTTTCACTTTATCAAAGCCTTTTTACCTGCTGACAGAAGGAAATGTAATCAGAACAGGAAAGAATAAGCTACAAATATTACACTGTTAAATGATATGTACTTTAAAAATATGATCAGGTCATAATTGAGGCATTAACATGTGAAATAAATCCATATGGCTATGCTAATCTCATAAAGAATAATTCCATTTAAAATTATGGTATCTTAATGTTATTAAGGATTACTGCCTATTCGTTACATTTCATTATGTTTTATGTTTCTTTTTTAAGACAAACCGTATTGATAAGTTTCTCAGGCAGACACCGAGCTTCATTTAAGGCTCTGTAAATGACTTTAAATGAACTGCCTGGTAGTAACTAATATTAAAAACAATTTCCCAGAGGAACAGAATGTCTTTATCTCTGCAAATTAAATTCTAAATAAGCCTACTTACTTAAAAACAGCAACACATATTTTAAAAAGTAAAACTTTTTCAAGGCAACAACACACTTACCTGGACTGATAATTTACCATAAATATATTTTATTATGAGTTTTTTATCAGGTTGCATTGCTTTAGATTATAAACAATGGAACAAGTGTAAACTCCACCCAGGTTGAAGTGTCTCAGTGTTAAAGTTCTGTTGGTGATATTTGCACACTGCTGTTTTCTAGTAAACACAATAATTAAATAAATTTAGTTGTCATCATGAGAAAATGCAGAAAATAAGGATCCAAATGGTTATTTACTGTTAAGCTGTGCACAAAATAATAATATTTTGGATTCTGCTGAAGGCACAGGACGCAGAAACTGAAGCTGATTGGGTGTCTCAGTTCAGCATTCTACAAATATGCCTTATTGCTGCTGTTTTTTTAAGTACTGGTTGACAAAGCAGCCCTAGAAACCTGACTTTATTTGATCTCAGGCATCTATTGTCCTCTCCAATAACCACTTCCAAGAGAAAAAAAAAAAAAAAAAAAAGGAGAAAAAAAAGGGACAAAGTGGACAAACATCTTTTTATACCTCTATATAGTCAAACTGACTACTAAGCTTTCAGTCTTCGGGAATTGCCTCATGAATTAGGTGCTGGTGGTGTTTAACATGCAGTAAACTTCAAAGTAGGCAAGACAGGAAGTTCAAGTTAAGCAAGTACTGTATAACAGACCTTCCAAAAAATTCTATGTATATGCCAAAATGAGAATCATGTATGTTTAAGATTGTAAAATAATCCTTCTGTATGGAAAGATATACATTATTATAGTGGCCAAACTCAACACAACTCCTTAGTTCAAGGCAAACAGGAAGTATGATCCTACTTCAAAAGATAAATCATGAGCATGGCTCTTCAACTAGGTTTTTAAAGGAAAGAACCGCTTAAGGTCAAATCTGGGCACTGATAATGAGCCATACAGTTGTCCCAAGCAGCCCGCCTGTGGGTTACAAGATGACAGCTGATGAGTTGTTTCTTGACTTGAAAGGTCCTCAGGCAGTAACAATATAGATAACGGGTTTCTCAAACAGTAGCATGCAAGCCCATCTTGCTGTCAAAGAAAACCTTGGGAATCACTAGATCAGAATCAACTGTAGTAGATTTCAAGGTAAAATACTCTTTTTCATAAAATATTTTGAGAATGATTTTTTGTTTCCATTTTCAGATGTCAGACAAAATTCTTTTTAACATCCTAAATAATTTAGACCTTTTATGTAGAAGATGGAAGCTTAGACAATTAGTGTTGTGCAAAAGCAGCGTATTTTTAGACTGAAAAAATCAATGCTAAAGACATGAGATCTATACTACATACATTTTAGGGCTTTTACTTCAGACCAGTCCTAATCTGATTTTACAGACTGAGCATGATTATTTCTCAAAGCAAACCTTTCTCATTAGCTTTATCCAAAATGAATCCAGTTTGTTCACTCAAAGACCAGACCACGATTCAAACAAAATGTGCTAAGTGGGTACAATCAAGCAATTCACTTCAAAGCCACACTCCTATTCAAACATGTTACTGTAGATGCATGCTGATCTTCCTGGTATGTGATTTTAAGAAAGATACTGAGAAAAAGATAGCCTGATTGAAGTGCATCTGTTTACATACTTGGCAGGATGGTGTAGGACAACTTTGTTCCTCAAGAAATCATTTAGGCTTTTAATTAACTTAATTTTATCATATATATCACTGTGTTTAAAAAAAAAAAAAAAAAGTGCTAGTAAAAGATTACTACTAGAAAGACTGAAAGTGCAAGTTCTTTGACAAGAATGATTTGGGATCCCATATAAGCCTAGGCTCTCAGATTAATGCCACACTGTCTTTCATTTTTTGGAAGATTGAGAGGTTTTTAATCTGATGATGAACTACTCTGGATGTTAAGTCTAGCATAGTCCAAATAACTAGGATGTTATTTGCTACTGTATGCTGCAACAGCTATCAGATTCATAAGATCAGAAAAACAGCATAGAGTTAAGAACTATTATAGTTCTGATCTTTGGTGTACGCAACTGCCCTGTGTGGGCCAAAAGCAACAAAACCATTAGTTGACTGGATAGCTGGACCACCTTTGAGCTATATCACAGACAGCTTTGCTATAGTTATAAAATGCATTACTGAACTGCAAAGATGACAAGAAGTCTGTAAAAGACAAAGCTTGGAAATCCAGTGAAGAGATCTGGTCACAAGTATTTTTTGAAAGTACATCAGCAGATCTGGGAAAGTAAAGTGTTCTTCTGATGGACTGAGACACTGACTTTATTCAAGGTAGGATAAAATTGTATAATAATAAATGCTTCATATACCAGAAAAGAACAGAATTTTTACATAGTAACCATTAATTCTATTATTGTTATGACTGTGTGTAAAGAATCTTCTTTTGGATCATGAAATCAAGAGCCTGTCACATTGGGTTTTTTTCCCCTAGTGTTATAAAAGAAACCACACTTAAAATGCCTTGCTCCACAGGATTATGTGGATGAATACTGCCTAATCACATGAGTTTAGGTTCAGTAAACAGACTGTTATCTTGAAAACAAAATTTTTAAAGTGATAAAGCTATCCACCCTTTTCCTAAATCTAATCTTTTTTTTCCATGTTATTCCTCTCCAGCAAGTTCACTCAGACAGGTGAGCAGGATTTCACATCACAAAATGTGATGTGAATTACATTATATGACTTAATATGCCTCTATTACACAGAAGGCATTCTCACAGAATCACAGAATCATCTAGGTTGGAAAAGACCTTGAAGATCATCTAGTCCAACCATTAACCTAACACTGACCCTTCTCAACTACACCATATCCCTCAGCGTTATGTCGACTCTAAACACCTCCAGGGATGGGGACTCCACCACCTCCCTGGGTAGCTCATTCCAACACCCAACAACCCCTTCTGTAAAGAAATGCTTCCTAATATCTACTCTAAACCTTCCCTGGCACAATTTGAGGCCATTCCCTCTTGTCCTATTGCCTATTACTTGGTTAAAGAGGCTCATCCCCAGCTCTCTGCACCCTCCTTTCAGGTAGCTGTAGAGGGCGATGAGGTCTCCCCTCAGCCTCCTCTTCTCCAGACTAAACACCCCCAGTTCCCTCAGCCGCTCCTCGTACGACCTGTGCTCCAGACCCTGCACCAGCTTCGTTGCCCTTCTCTGGACACGCTCGAGTCATTCAATGTCCTTTTTGTAGTGAGGGGCCCAAAACTGAACACAGGAATCGAGGTGCGGCCTCACCAGTGCCGAGTACAGGGGTAAGATCACTTCCCTGTAAGTTTTTGTCCCTACATGCATGATGGGCAAAAAGTAATGTGATCAAGTTCAGAGGTTCCCTGGAATCAGTGAAAACTGGCATGATTTAAAACAGAATAGAAGAGGGTTTTTAATTTATGCTAAGAGAGGAAGCTAGACCATTTTCCAGGATCCTCAGGAATTAGAAAGATGCCAAACAGAGCTATTCCTGTGAGAATATTTACAGAGACTAAATCCCTTAATTTTCTATACACTTGTATAATTATATTTAAAACTAAGTGTTCCTATATTTCAGTTTCTCTGTTTACTAAAGCCAACAGATTGATTCTCCTTCCATTTCTTTCAGTGCAAAAAATAGAGTTACTCCCCATCCTCCCACCTCATCTCTTATTCAGACCAGTTCTATAGCAGAGCATATTCTGTATTTTGAAATATTATATTAAGAACAAAATTAAATGACAGCAGAGTCAGACCAATGGGCTTTTCAGAAACAGGTTTTTCAGAGATTTAAAAACAGCTGTCAATCCAGATCATAAATTCTCATCTTCAGATTAAACTACTGAGCATGTTCAAATTTAAATACACAATATCTAAAGATGTCCAACAGGTAAATTCAGTAAATAATTACGCATGTACAGAAGCAAAAGCTAACACGGTATATAATAAACTTGAGTTCACCTGAAAATGTTTTTAGGAATGAAACATACTGTTCTGCAGTACAGACATGACTCTGACAGTCCCTCAGGAAACATGTATAAATCATGTATCAGTTATAAGGATAGCAGGAGTATACAGATATCTACTAAAAGCAGCTCATATTTCTTCTGATTCTCTTTCCTTCCCTCTTCAAAGAACCGTTTGATATACCAATAGTAGCTTTTAGAATATCTGGGGTTTAGCTTGTAGCTGAGAGGTTGAGTGCAGGTATTTAGTGTTGCTTTGTTTTATAGAACTATAGTGCACACTTTTTTCAGTCCTATGAAAGGACAGTTACAATCTTCACACTCAACACAAATATTCCTTCTATGCATATGTTAGGTGGCAGTGTGTGTGAAAAGCAGTAACTTTCCTGTACGTCCAGATTCCTAGGTTCATTTTCACCAAATTAGAACAGGCCTATTCTAATGTTTTCATCTGGCAATAAAGATTTAAATGTTTACTCTTTTCTCTTCTATTTAGCTGTTCAGAACACCACCAAAAATGCTGTGTTATGCAGTAAAATTTTAAGATCTAGAATATAAGAAGCAATTATTTTGAAGTTTTTTTCCTCCACTTAAAAATACATTTTGAAAACCCCTTTTTCCCAACCAGCCCAACAGCTGTTTAAAAACTTCAAAGTATAATTTCCAGATCTTAGTACAGAAGAGTCACTATGCTAAGTGAAGAAAAATGACTTGCTAATTTTGAAGCTGTAATGATTTTAAATTACATTTTGTGCAGTATTTAATTTTTCATTACTCTTTCAACTGCACATGAGTGGAACTATCTGTGAACAAAACCGCTTGTTCAAGAAACAGAACTGTTTTTTAATGGCTACAGAAAGAAGTGTTTATTGATCTTTGTGAGCTTTTACTGTAGTCATGATGTATAACGTATATAGCCAGACAGACTTTAGGGGCACAAGCCACCTTCATAGTGTGTGTGTCAAGGGCTGGAGTGCCCGAAAGAGAATCTGATTTTTCCATGACAGACAGTACAATGAGAGGTAGGCTCTCTTCCTACAAATTTTATGCTTGAATACTTGCATTTATTTTGAAGTGTCCCAAGAAGCAGTATATTGTTAGTCCTTCCTAAAACTTGATTCACAGTTCTACATTTCCACTGAAATTATTTTCTTTCTTACAACCACACTGAAAGAGTATGAAATAATACATCAAGCAACGTTTACGAATCCTAATTTCCCACTGTTACAGAGTTTTGCTAGGACAGATATTGGAGACTAACTAGTCACACCAAAATTCAGATAACTTTTACCACTCAGAGAGGATTACACCCATTCTAAAAGGAGGCCAAGTGATCAATTTCTTTTACATAGCAAACATTTCATGAGCTAGAAACTTTATAGCTTTTTGTTTGGTTATACTTTCTTTGAGTAAAAAAAAAAAAAAGGGGGGGGGGGGACACAACAGCCCTAGAAGACCAAGAAGTATCTTTGTTGTATTTATCCAAAATTGTGGTGGCTGAAGCTGAAGTCCTCTCATTACCACTTTTAAAAAAATTTTTTCCTAAACCTCTCTCATCCCTATAGAAAGTTATGTCAGGAAAGCACAAGTTTTCTTCTCTTACTGAAATGTTTTTTGCCCCACTGCTGATGATTTGGGTACACTGAAGTTGCCACAGAGCCAAGAACCCCTACCACCATAGCTTTTTTTGCTAGTGAACCAAGGTTGCATAACAACTTGGGATACTACTGAAGCAACCTGCCTGAAGAGCTTTAAACTTGTCAACTGGAAGAAGTCTTGACATCTCCATGGTTTTCTGTTCTACACTGTTGAAACTGGAGTTTGAGTAAACATAAGACAGAAGAGCAAAAGGGGCAATTTTTGTTAATTGTGAATCAGGAGGTTGTCTTCTGTATGATCAGATTAAGCTCAGTACTTAAACACATGACAATACACCTGATACTGTGTCTGTCATGCATCGCAGACTGGGCATCAAAATACACCAGTTACAATGCAGGACACTCAGCTAACCAGAATATATCCATCCCAAGGGAGATTAGCAGTTTTGAGTAAAACAACACAGCCCACAGGCTTAAGTACAAGCAAAACCACCAATACCGGTGGAGGCAAAAAATGCTAAAAATTCTCAGGGCCAAGTCTGTTGTCAGATTCAGAGCAAAAACACAAGGTAGTGTTAGATATCATGTAAATGTGAAATGCTCTGCTATGAAGGTTGGCACGTAGAGGATTAAGAATGAAAAATCACCATGGTGTAAATGGTATTTCAGATTGTGCAACACAAAAATACGAGTCCAAGGACAGAGTTCTGATAGACACTAGTATAGACTAAGAGAGCAAATAGGATTTGGAAACACTACCATTGTAAAAAAAAGAATGGTTCATAACCCAAAGTGTAAACTAAAATAAGAAATTAAACAGTTTTATAAATTCATCACAATGCTTATTGCTCTTTTTAAAAATGAAATTACACTAAAGGTGAAATGAGACCTACATGGAAGGAAACAAAAAACAGAACTTGAGTTTCCTGCTCAGACTTGGAAACATACTGCTGATGGGCCAGTCATGATCTTTAAGCGAAATGAGAAAAATAATATATGCACAAGTAGCCCAACATACTCCATGCAGAAACAATGATTTGGGGTTTTGATGCCATACCAGCAAACTAAGACAATGATTTCATTAGAAGCATCTTTCTGAAAAAGAATTTTTAAATTCTCCATGAGCAGATTCATCAGAAGTTGGAACTGGCAAGGGATGTGAAGAGCAAACAGAAACACATGCAATTGAGGAAGGGCAATAAAAATGTTGGCCTCAGACTGAATGGGGCTAAATGACCTAGTGACAAATGACATGGAACACACTGAGGTATGCAACGCTACCTTTGTTTCACTCATTCCTAGCAAGGGCTGCTTTCCAGCCCTGCTCCAACCCCTACCACAGTTTAGGGGAGATGCTACAGGGAGAGAGAAGTGTAGTGTTAGACCCTTACTTAAGTGAGCCAGACATATACAGGTTTATACACCAGAATGAGATATATCTGAGGATGATGAGTGAGCTAATAATGACCGTTGTCTATTTTGATGGTGATGAGGTTCCCAATGACCAGGAAGACAGAAAAAATACACCCATCATAAAACTAGGCAAGGAAGATCACTGAGGGAATCACAGTTCAGCCATCCTCACCTCAGGCCCTTCAAAGATGATAGAACTGCTGGAAGTAATTTCCAAATGCTTGAATGACAAGAGAGTGATTGAGAACAGGCAGCATCATTTTGCCATTGTCAAATCATGGCTGACCAGCTGGAGTGTCTTCTGGAATTAAATGACTGCTTCTGAGGATGAAGAGAAAGCAGTAGATGTCATAGACACTGAAAGCCTTTAGCAAGGATTTCAGTATGGTCCTCCACCACATCCTTATAGCCCAGCTGCGGACATACAGACTGGATGAAAGATGGATGAAAATCTGTCTGCATCATCATTTTGAAGACTGGTCTACCTCGCAGCCAGTTTTGAAGGGCTGATAAAAGCATCAGAACTGCTTAACATCTTTACCGCTGACCTACACCACAGGACTGAATGCCTCCTCGTTTGGTATGCCAAAGACATGCAATTGGCAGGGGGCTGCTACACAACAGGACATGGCTGCCCTTCAGTGGGACCTTGAATGGCTAGAGAGACAGTCTGCCAGAAACCTCATCAAGTTCAACAGTGACAAATGCAAAGTCCTGCACCTGGGACAAAATAAGAGCAACAATGTATGCTGCTGGGCACCCGATGACTTGGGAGCAACCCTGCAAAAAAAGTACCTGGGAGTCCTTGTGGATTTTAAACTGAATACAGATCAGAAGCATACTTTTGCAGCAGTGAAGGCTAACTGTATACTGGGCTGCATTGGCAACTGTATACCCATCAGGTCAAGTGAGTGCTAAGGAGGGAGAGAATAATCACTTCATTTGGGCAGTCTAGAACACTCTGCCCAGTTTTGACTCCTCAGTACAAGACAGAAACTAACAAACTGGAGCAAGACAACGAGAAGGTTTCTGAGATGATTAGGGAGTTGGAAGCACAGGACAAGAGGCAAAGGAAACTGGAATTTCTACCCTAGAAAAGTTTAAGGAGAGAATTGCAGTCCTTCACTACCTAAGGGGAGATACAGGGAAGAATAACCCATACCTTTTAAGAGGTACACCACAAAAGGAGAAGCAACAATGATGACAAGTGGCAATAAGGGAAATTACGATTGAAAATAAAATATCAAGAGGAACAGGTTGCACAGAAATGACAGAAAATCTTCAAGGACAGAGATTCTCCGAGCTCAAGTGGTCAAGGCCCTGAGCAACTTCATATCTGAAGGTAGCCTGTCACTGAGCAGGCAGTTGGGCTATAGATCACACCGCCCACCATCCTATTATTCTCTTCACAAAATGCTCCCAGCTGTCTCAGTGCTGCAAAGAATGTCGTCCTCAGACTCTGTCGAATCCAACATGCCCTGCTCCACCTAGCGCTCTTTAGAGATGGCACCATTCCCTAGAGACCTGCAAATGTGCTTTAGTTTTGTTATCCCACCCCTTTCTTTCTGAAAAGTGAAAGTTAATTTACATGATATACATACAAACACAATGTATCTCAGTTACTTCTCCATTTACATTCCCACCTTTATAACACTCATGCTTCTTTGGGGGGAGCAAGGAAGAAGGAGAGAGGATGGGGAGGAATATGTAAGAAAATAAATCCTTACCTGAAGAAATACCACCACGTGGTCCATTCCACTGAAATACTGGGTCAATCAGTTTTATGTTTCACAAATGATTTGTCAGACATAAAATACATGGACCGCTGTGATTCAGCCTGACAAACTTTGGCTGAAAAAAATTATCATTAGCATCAAGTATTTATCAGTGGTATCCTAACAGTGAGCTATAAAAATTTCAAGACAGTGGTTCAGCAATGACCTTGAATGGAGTTCTAATTTGAGACTGATTCTGTTATCTCTGCTATCAAAATGAAATATCAAATACACAGCAGGTTTGTTTTCTCCAGAAATGGAGGGTTGGAAGGATGATCTGGGAAATTACAGGCCTGTCAGCTTGACTTTGGTGCCCAGGAAGCTGACAAAGCAGCTCATCCTGAGTGCCATCATACAACACGGGACATGCGGGACAACCAGACGATCAAGCCCAGTCAGCATGGGTTTATGAAAGGCAGGTCCTGCCTGACAAACCTGATCTCCTTCTACAACAGGGTGACCTGCTTGTTGGATGAGGGAAAGGCTGTGGATGTTGCCTACCTTGACTTTAGCAAGGCCTTTGACATCATTTCCCACAGCATTCTCCTGGTGAAACTGGCTGCTCGAGGCTTGGATGGGCACACGCTTTGCTGGGTAAAAATCTGGCTGGATGGCTGGGCCCAAAGGGTTGTGGTGAATGGAGTTTTAAATCCAGTTGGCGGACAGTCACTCAGTTTTGGGGACACTCCTGTTTAACAACTTTACTGATGATCTAGACAAGGGGATTGAGTGCACCCTCAGTCAGTTTGCAGATGACACCAGGTTGGGTGTGTCGCGGATGAAAGTATTGACACGGTAATGATTTAGAAAAATAATCTAGATTTATTAATAACTAACAACTATTTGTCAAGACAAAATAATTCAGAAAGAAAAGCGACTTATTCAGGTTCTAAAATGACAATATTCACTCTGACTTACTTAATGGTACCTTAATTACCACATATATACATGCGTATACACAAACCAGACATATACATACAGAAACAAAAGGGGTTTGGATTCGGTAAAATGAACACAAAAGGGACAAGCACACAGGAACAAGGGTAAGGGTACGTACCCACACACTCACACCCACCAATAAATAGGTGAAATAGAAGCTAGCTCAAAGAAAATTTCCCTCGAGTTTGGAGCAAATACTCACAATGCCTTGGCATTCCTCAACGGGCGATAATTGAGACTCGAGAGGGGGGACTTCGCCCTGGCCTTCCGTCTGGAGCAGACGACACCTTAAGGGTTTTGGTACCTGAGAGACGTCCCAGCTCAGGGGAGATGCTGGTCACAGGCCGCTGCGATCCAGGAGAGCTCAAAGGGCCTCTCTGGTGGTCGCAGTTTATAGGATCCAAGATAACTGACTTTTGTCAAATACTATCTGGTGCCTTCCAGCAGTTGCACAAGAATTTGAATAACATGCAACCCTGTTATTGTTCCATCTGATCACATCCCAGGCACAGGTGTGTCAGGCCATCAGGAGATGATGGGCCATTATAACCTTTTCCAAGCAATTAGGAGGGGCAGGAGCCAGGCTCCTCAAGGTTATCAGTCCTTATCTCCATAGATTGGTGTATGGCTTGGGGGAATGTGGATGGAATCACACCTGGCACCAAGCAGCCCAACAAGGATGGCAGGGAGGGGTAAGAATTGCACCACCACAGGGTGGGAGTGTTGATGTGCTCGAGGGTAGGGAGGCTCTGCAGAGAGACCTGGACAGGCTGGAGCCATGGGCTGAGGCCAACTGGAGGAGTTTCCATAAGGCCAAATGCCGGGGGCTGCCCTTGGGCCACAACAACCCCCAGCAGCGCTACAGGCTTGGGGAGGAGTGGCTGGAGAGCTGCCAGTCAGAGAGGGACCTGGGGGTGCTGATTGACAGCGGGCTGAACAGGAGCCAGCAGTGTGCCCAGGTGGCCAAGAAGGCCAATGGCATCCTGGCTTGTGTCAGCAATAGCGTGGCCAGCAGGGACAGGGAAGGGATCTGACCCCTATACTTGGCACTGGTGAGGCCGCCCCTCGATTCCTGTGTTCAGTTTTGGGCCCCTCACTACAAAAAGGACATTGAATGGCTCAAGCGTGTCCAGAGAAGGGCAACGAAGCTGGTGCAGGGTCTGGAGCACAGGTCGTACGAGGAGCGGCTGAGGGAACTGGGGGTGTTTAGTCTGGAGAAGAGGAGGCTGAGGGGAGACCTCATCGCCCTCTACAACTACCTGAAAGGAGGGTGCAGAGAGCTGGGGATGAGCCTCTTTAACCAAGTAACAAGCGACAGGACAAGAGGGAATGGCCTCAAGTTGCACCAGGTAAGGTTTAGACTGGATATTAGGAATCATTTCTTTACAGAAGGGTTTGTTAGGCGTTGGAATGGGCTGCCCAGGGAGGTGGTGGAGTCCCCATCCCTGGAGGTGTTTAAGAGTCAGGTCAACATAGCGCTGAGGCATATGGTGTAGTTGGGAACTGTCAGTGTTAGGTTAATGGTTGGACTAGATGATCTTCAAGGTCCTTTCCAACCTAGATGATTCTGCAATTCTGTGAAAATAAAACTAAGATCATTCTTTCTAGTTCTAGGCTTTTCTGGCTATGTAAACAACAAGCACAGAGCACTGTAACATCCTCCCAAATGGATTATGTCACTCAGTAGATTCTCATGAGCACAGGCTTCTGCAGTGTTCTGTCTCAGTTGCTGTCCAACACACCCCTGGAGAGGGTGAAGTTGCAGTATGTTGGTCCAGGATACTCAAGACTTGAAAGCTTACATTTTCCATTCTATTACAATTGTCTTTTACCAATACATAATGTATTTGCTTAAAAAGGGTTTAGTGTTGTAGCTCACTTAATATGGTGAGCTGTCTATCATTTGATTCAGAGATTATGCGATAGGTAAGGATTTACTTAGTTGTTTCCCACAGTAAAGCAGGTGTGCCTGTCTTGTATGCGATTTGTAGCATACAGGTGCTTCCAGATCATCAATTGTTTCTAAAAACTACAATTGATGTAGGCATAATCACTTCCATAATGTTCAGGATTTCAGTATGTACAATTTGGTTTATTTTCCATCCCACTGACATTCTGCAAAGCATTTCTCCTCTTCAGAAGTATGGGATGATAGATATTTACACTCTAGTGAGATCTAAACTTGAATATATCATGCTCTGTGTCAGGCTTCCCTAATGCCACTGAAAAGCTACAACTGGTATAAAATATTACAGCTACAACATTAGTGATTTGGAGAACGTGACTAGTAATTAAACTTAATCAAATAAGCAAACTATCACAATGTTACTTACCACTGACTATTTCAGATTCCCTGCAAGTGGAAAACAGTTTAAGTATTTGTTGCAGGAAAGCATTAATGCTGAGGTAAAGTTTTTACTTTTCCGTTATGGCAACTAGTAGTAATGCCACCAGTTTTCTCTGCTCTCCAAGTATGATTGTTCACCTTCATTAAAAAATTAAAAGCCACTTATATTCACATTACCATAATAAGTTGTTTAATCAGAATAAAGACTTAGATATAGCATTTAATACACAAGAATAACTTCAGAATTTTGATAGTCTTAAGATCAGTATGCCCATCCCAGCTAATAATCAGTATTTTACAGTAGCTAATATTGCAATAAAGAGCAAAGTATGTATTTCAATTGTACAAAATTGTATACACTGCCTATCTCCCCAACTTCACATTTTGTCTTTTATTTCCTCAAAGTGGCTTTGTTCTGTCATATAGTAATATGGAAAAAAATTAGATATCCATTCTAAAAAGTAACAAAATTATGGTGTCATTATTATCATAACCTGCCAAGATGGTAAAGTCTGTTCTACCACTGTTAATTTCCATGACAGTTTTGTAAGCATGTGTCAGGGAAGGCAGCTGGTCTGCCGATAACCTGATTGAAGAGGAGTTTGACCTTGACAAGATTCCGGTGTACCCTTGAGATAGGGAAGCCATGCTTCAAGCAAATAACTTTCAAGGAGCTGCTGACTACATAGCAGGATGAAGCAAGCAGGGAGAAACTGATAAAGGTTATCCAATGAGAATGTTAAAAACAACTTTGTGACCAATTATATTGTGACACTCTGGCACCTGAAATATATAAAAATGCATGCTTTTAGTAATAAAAAACCCTCGCCGCTTGTTCACCCCTGTGAGTGTGTGTCGCTTTGTCTGTCTCAGCAGCGACAAGCATGTATCATAGGATACAGAAGAGCATCTGATAGAAAACAATGGCTGAAAAAATGTCTACCAGGTATAACCTTATTCTTCTTGCTTTCAAAATAAAGTCTTAGTCTTTTAATTAAAGTGTTTTGCTATTTTTCTTATCTGTTCATATTCTCTCCATTATAAAAACATTTTACCTTAAATGATCTTTTTTGGATCACTATCTATGTCAGGTATTTTAAAACTGCAGGATTTTAAAAGTGAAGATTGTATTTAACCAAATGTTGGTGAAAAAAAAAAAAAAAGAACAGTCTCAAAATAGAGATGTTGCCCATCATCTCAAAAGAACACTGGAGCCAAATCTAGTATACTCACAATGGTCTGTCCCACAGAAGATGGAAACATTCTTTATTAATACTAAATTGTTTAGAAACAGAGTCGAGATAAAACATTTTAATCTTGCCTTCTAACTTTGAAATTGCCCTCTGCCATTCAAGCAGCAGCCATGTTTACATACATGAGTCAGAATGAGAGAAAAAGTACATGAATAGGATGAACCTTTAAACAAGTCAGAGCCATTATTTAAGATTAGATAATATTATAAGATAAACTACTAAGAGAAACCTTAAAACCAAATTATTTCCCAGGATTGTTTCACCTTTGAACAAAAATTGATATATCTAAGAATTTGTACCAAAAAAGGTCAAAAAATATTGTCTTTCAGCTTTCCCCCAAACACAAGTATCACTTCTAGATATGCTACTAGTAAGCTGTTACTGGAAAACACACATGGAGAAAATTATGGGGAAGACTATTACCAAAACCAAACCAGCAATGTGCATTTACAGAAAAAGCAACATGAGTAAATATATACTAATGAGGAATAGTCTGGTCTTTAATTTTCAGATTTTCCAATAATTGTTTTAATTAATGAGCAGTAATATTATACTCTGGAGTTAGATGGATTTAACTTAGAAATAAATTAATGCTTAACTCTTTTTTTTTGTCATAGAATATTACATAAACTTGAAGCTTCAGGTTCTGTGTACATAACAAGTAAGATGAGGTTGGAATCCCTACAGTGGAAGAAAGCAGTATTTTGGAGCAAGAGTCCTACAGCCAGGCAGAGGAGCCCACAGAATGTTGTTATTGTTGTAACAGTTACAGAAAATAATTATCTTGGTTTCATAAAAATTATGAGTAAGAATAAAAAAAACCTTTAAAAAATTCCAGTGACAGAAATACATTCTCTGGAATGGCCTATTAAGTATACATAAGTCAGTACAGAATTGTAATTAATTAAACTGCTTCAAATTGTTTAAAACAATTCATCAACAAGAGATATGATAGAGAAGGACTTTTCTTGGTAAAAACAAAATGTTCACTAAAATTTAAATTCTGTTTAAAGAAAAATACCTGGAAATAAGACAGATCCCGTTATTTTTAAGCTATTGTCTCTTGACCCTGCATTTCTTCAAAATCTCTTTGAGGGTTGAGCTGTTAAAAGATAAAACAATGACATTAATACAACTACTTAATTTATCTGAGAAAGCAAGCAACATACTTTAGGTTCACCTACACCCTTTAATAGACTTGTTCTTCAATGGATGTTAATATCTGCCTAATTCAAGTAGTATCTGCCTAATGTCTTATACAACAAGTGACTCCCATTAAGGCAATAAAAAAAAAAAAAAAGGCAAAGGCCTGATACCAGCAAAAAGCATCCTTACTCTAAATAGTACTTAAGTTTAGATTTAGTTTTAATTATATTCATGTTTTACAAAAGAACTGTAACATTTTAAATTAAGTTTGTCCATAATGGGGAAAATGGAGATAGGTACTGTCCAAAATGAGGATAAAATTTAGCTGCGTTGATATGATACCCTCAGTCCGGGTGTCAATCAATTTGTACACGAACAATTAATGAAGTAATGAACTTGGATTCTGTCATGACTGTGATTTTCTTAATTTCCCCATAAAATTAAATACAAGATATTTTATGGCTATTTTAATTGGCATTTCTTCTATTGCAAATAGAAATTTAAAACATATTCATAAAGATTGCAAAGCTTTGCAAGATATACAAGGCTTCTGAAAGAAAACTGATGTATCTTTCAGGTGGGCATTTTAGTACAAGTCAGATCTGAATTTCTTTTTACAGAGTTTCCAGAGATACAGAACAGAAGCTAACTTAAAAATAATGGCCATTAGACCCCCTCAGCATTTTGTGTTCTTTGTCTCCACCTCCTGCTTGGAAAGAACATGGGTTACTGGGAGTTAAAGTATGCATGTGATTTCGAATTATTTTGGGGAATCTGGAAAAGAAAGTGAATAACAAAGGAACAGAAAGTCTTGAATACAACAGACAGAAATAAAATACTGAACATATAATCAGTAGCAATTTTATGAAGATGAGATACATAATTATGTGGCACCAGGTCAGTGCGTGTTGCTAACTTAGGTTAAATATTCAAAAACTAAAAGCAACAATAAACACTCTGGTAAACTGGTTATAGATTAAGGCATTTGTTGGGGGCAATGAGAGTGACGGTGTCAAGTCCCGGCTTTGTTTTAATTTATCCTGATTTAAGAAATAATGGGAAATCAGCGGTTCCCCTCATCTATTATACCAATGGCCACTGTACTTCTCTACAGAGCTGTTACAGAAAACAAAAGCAAGGCAGATTCTCCAGTTATCAAGACAAGTTAATCAAGGTAAGTTAAAAGAACTGCCTGGACTTGTCATTTCAGAATGTAAGCAGAGTACGCCATTGAAAATACTCAGAAAGTAGGAAGAAATAAAATTTTGAGAAAAGTAAAAAAACTGAGAGAAGATAATCATAAAAGTGGGCTCATATATGATGGATTACTTTGCAGTATTTCTTCACTATGTACCACTTCCACAACTTTGTTTGAGAAGAAAAATTTTTCAAATAACTTCATTTTTCGCAAAGACCTCCTAAAAGAATTGGAGGAGTTTCATTGAAAACCAAAATGGATTAAAACTTTCTCACTGGAATATTTACGTTAAGTCTTTTAGAATTCTGCTGCACTGGCACAAACAACACTCATTTTTCACTAAAATTCAGCTCCCAAAAGAACATGATCAGACTCCCCACTGACAAAAATCAGCACATGCTTTGATTTTAATAAAAGCATACTGATTTGAGGCAAATTATAAATCATACCTGAAAACCAGCCTGTTTTAAAATTTCTCCTGCCACTATTATCTGTCTAAATGGTCCATAAATATTTTCTGAACTGTCAAGTTGATTTATATATCATAATTGGAAAGGAAAAGTGTAATCCACCAAAAGCAAATAAATTAATGAGAGAAAAACTGAAAACAACAATCTTAACGTAAAGTATTCAAAGTTTATCAGAAGGCGACCGAACAAATGTATCTAGAAAAGTTAAGCACTGCAAACTGACAAGGTATGAGTAGATATACATAATTTTATGGGATGTTTAAGTGCTACTTAATCAATAGAAAAGGAAAGTAATGGGGTTTTACAATAATAACTTAAACCGGAAGATGGAGCTCTTGAACTGTTTATTTAAAAAGAACTAGAAAAAATGGAAGCAAATATAGTTGCTGAAGGAAGATGATGTAAAACTTCTGGAATTACTTTTTTGGTATCTTCAATGACATTGAATGCTAGATTCTGTAAAAGTTACCTTAAATGCTCTTTCATGTGTATACACATTTCACTTGCATAGCATCTATTTCAGACAGTAAACGTTTCTGTCTGCATATGAATCTCAACTCTCATACACTCTTTCTTTCTACACTGCCTTTTTAATGTTTTTCAATCCTTTTTTCAGGTTTCCTACTTTAATTCCTTTACTCCTTAACATCCTCCTAATCACCTGGAATTTAAATTACACTTCCTGCAGCAGTCTCTAGCACAGACGATCTTCCCATTCTCACGACTTTAAGTGCATGGGATCCGGTTAAAAAGATGCTTTTCACAGGAAAGAAGGGGAAAAAAAAAAAAAAAAAAAAAAAAAAAAGTATCAATAGATCATTAAGTCTCCCAGAAAGAGCAGCAAAAACCAATAAAGGACAAAGGAACTGCTTAAACTGCAGTAAGTATATTATTTGATCCCTTCAGAACGAACCTGCACCTAACATGAAGTGGGAAAAGGTGTTTCACTCATTTTTGAGAGAAATAAGATTTCAGAATTAATTCCCCAAATTAATCTTTTTAAGCAGCCCAATGCTCTAGAAATACATAGGGTCTGATTTCTTATTGTCTTGTACTTCTTACAACCATAACACAAGGTTCCTATTGCAGAACACGAATGAAGAAAAATAAGTTTTACACCACTATGAGACACATGGAAGTTTGGGGTAATTCACCCCTAATTCCAGGGTGATTCAACTTTCCCACCTTCCTAAAGAGCCATTCCCAAAGACTGGAATTCAAGGGTACATCTGACATATAAAGTATCTACATTACTTGAGGATTCATCTGAGGTGACTTTTAAAATCTGATGGTGTTAAATTCAACAGCCTTACTACTAATTTATGCCACCAAAACAGGCCAAAGATACAGCAGTGAGTTAATTTAAGTGTAAAATACTCTGTTCGATGCATTTAAAGTCTCCTTGGCAGATGTGTAAACCCTACCCAAACAAGGAGAAACTGAGCTCATGTATTTCTAAGGGGTTCTACCCACAGGGGAAGGAGTCTCCATGAGAGACCAGAAGTAGCAGGTGGATGTTACCTGCACAGACAAACAACCCCTCCTGCTCCTCCCTGGTCAGACGGAGTTTTATGACAGTGCCAGATACAGAGGGGTCCCTTCCAACTTCTTGCCCAAAGGAGGAATCCAGGCAGGTTAGTACTGACTGAATAAGCATTCATTCCTATGTCCACTGAGTTGAAAGGGAATGTCGTTCACCCCTTAAAAGTTTCACATGAAGTATATTCTACTATTTTGTAAAATATTTTACTCTGAATCCTTTAGTCTCAAAATGAGCATTACAGTCTTAAAATTAATCATCTTCACAATAATTCACCAGAAAAAATAAATTTGGTCTGAAAATTGCAGTGGCAGGAAACAGTTTAAAATGAGCTTAAATAATTAAACAACCAATTTATTAATTAATAAATTACTAGAATATTCAATTGGCATAGTTTTGATTCATTTATTTAGAAATGAAAATTCTATGAAGCAATAGGAAAGGATTTATTTAAGTTATGGTAATTGCTAAAAGTTTTTTCAAAGCAATTATGTTTTGAAGTAATTTTTGTAAAGAGATTTCTGCACCAAAAGAGTGTATAAATAGCAATGCTACTTAAGTTATTTTCGCTCAATCATGCTAATAGTCAAGTGTATTTCTATATCCAAGTATTTCAAATACAGTTGGCATTTCTAAGCTGCCTATTGATAAAGTGCTGTGCAGAAATATTATAATTTCTATTACTAGTCATATGCAAGTCATATAGGAGAAACCAAACTTCAGTTTCTAATTTGCCTCAGTTAAGTTTAACCTTTTTGATAAAAAGCCCGGAAGATATAAACTATATTGTTTTTCCAAGTAGGTCTTCATATTTCCTTTCTGACAATTACATCACTAACAAATTTCCTAAGTTAAAAAGGAGACTTTTTTTCCTTACCATATAGCAAGCTAAAAACTGCTGTATCTTTTCAGTAAGATGAAAACTTCCTCCAGAGGGCTCAGAAAAGTCAAGTGTAATTAAGACGTTTTAAGAAACATGTTCCACATTGTCCTCAAAAGTTTAATTATTCACTTAAGGAAAAACATATAAGCCAAAACTGTCAGCATGAGTAAAAAACCAACAAAATGAAAAATCCTTAAAGAAAAAGGTTCATATTATTTACATCAGTCTGAACTCAGACTATATAACACTCCATTGCAATACAATTGAAGTAAGCGTCTTTTTGGAAGTTGACGAAGTCTATTAAGCCTACTAAAAGTGAAGACAGAATAAATACTATGAAGTTTCAGTAAATATATACTGAAATTCTGTATACAGTTTTCACTTTTTTTTTTGTCAGAGTAGAACAACTTTGAACATCACCACTGATCCTGCTCCTTGAAAAGGCCTTCACTTTCTAAAGAAATTCGCAAAACTTGATCATAACCAGATCATGGAATAAAATGATCTGGCACATATGCATACTAACGCACAAATTAAATAGTCAAATGTAATACTATTAGAAAGCCTACGTGATTTACTATGTTCAAATTTCAAAGCCTCACTAGGAAGCAGAGACTTATTTCAGGCCACTCCCAGTCCTAGAGTTGAGAGGCTGTACAACTGGATTTCCCAATCAGACATGCACACAGCAGATACAAGATCAGCACTCGCAGAGCAGAAATGTTTAGTCTTGGTATCCTACCACATAACGATTTCTGTACCTCAGAGCCTTCAACAAAGTGATACAGCTCTTTTAGCTGATGACAAACGTTACCAGCCATACAGTGCCCTTAAAACTCGCCTGTGCCTCAAAGGAGAAACACCCCTCACGCCAGCATGAACTGGTCATTTCTAAGGAAAAAAAAAAAAAAAAAAAGTTATTTAAATAATCCTTTAGCTTTCCTGCCTGCACCTCCACCTCCGCATGTGAGAAGGAAGTTCAGTCCCACTGGTGGACATGGTGGGTATAGATGGGAAAAGCATTGGCAGGTGTAAAACAAAACCCACAGGGGCACACTGGGCGTTAAAGGGCCCAGCGCGCACGTTATAGAACAGCATGTCTCCGACCCCAACACAAAACTACCAGCTTGCGAAGAGAGTCACATACACCTGCTTTTGTAGAACTGTGTAACTAAACGTGTGAAGGCAAGGCCAAGGACAAAGGCACAGGCAGGGATCGAATTTAGGAAAACCTGTGAAAGTCACACCCGGGGCTCCAGGCAGGGCAGGGACGGAGGCAGCGAGGTTTCGGAGCTGCCGCTGCCGCCTTCCCCGAGCAGCGCACCCAGGCCTGAGGGGAAGGGGCAGCCTGGGGGTCGACCCCGCCGTCCCGACACCTGCCCGAGGCCCCGGGTGTGGCCGGCCTGAGGTGACAGGCACCCGGCGACTGCCCTGCCGCCCCACCGACCGGGAGAGTACCTGCGGGGGGTTCCCGCGGCTGCAGCAGGAGGAGGAAGGGGCGGGCCGGGCGGCGGCCAACGGCGGCCATTAGCCGCCCCCAGCGGCCGCCTGGCGTGGCTGCAGGGCTGGCGGGGCCCGGCCCGGCGCCCTGAGGCGCGTCCCGGCCGCCGCCCGCCCGGGGCGGTAAGGGGGGCTCTGCAGGCTCCGGCCTTCCCTGCCGTGACCCGCCCGGGGGGAGGCCAGCGGCGGGGCTTTCCCAGCCGCAGAGCCAAGCTCTGCGCTAGCATCTCTGGTGAAAGGGGTGGGGAGGGAAGGGTTTCACATCCTCAAAGCCCAGGGAAACATCTGCCGCTGTGGCAGCTCTAGCCTTAATCGTCCCGCCGCCGGGTTATGCATAACTAATCCCAATCCATTAACGCACCTGCACGCCCGCGCCTCGGGCCCGGGGGCATCGCCTCTGAAACAGCCAGGCCTACGGTGGTGCAGACTGCACCTGGGGGCGGCCAAAGGCTCAATGCAGTTGTTCCTAAAAAAAAAAAAAAAAAATAAATAAAAAAAAATAAATAGAGCAAAGAAGTTTCCATTGCAAAAACCGAGAACTGTGCTGGTCTAGGCACTGTCATGAGCATTTACAGTTGTGCTGCTCAGTCTTTATTGCACTGCTACAAAAAAAGCAAAGGGTCTGGAATCCCAGGACATTTTCATGTTCCTGTGGCATAAGAGTATTTAATTTGTAGTAGGGTAGAGAAAGAGGTTTTTGAATAATTCGGGGGGGGGGGGGGGGGCAGGAATGAGTTTTCTGGGAAGCAAGTAAATTCTGGCAGGAAAATTTCACCGTATTGGAAGATTTGGCATGTTGTTACTGTGCCAGAGAAGAATGGCTGTTTACCCCAAAGAACCAAAAGGACTGCTCAACCAGAATCCTGAAGCAAAGTAAGTAAAAGGCAGGTAAAGGGGACCTGGTAAAGAGGACTAGCTTTGACATATAACTAGCTTGTCCATGTGCTTGTTTAAAGCATGGATCACTTCTGAAAATTAACAGTAGAAATAACTGAGCCTTACTTGGCAAATTTACTTCCCAGGGTAATCTGGACAGGATCCCTGTGAACAAAATCCAAGATAAATCTTTAATTGCATTTCACTCTGCCAAATGAATGCAACAAAACATGAGTCATCCTTGCAGTGTCTTCCATCCTGTGCCTTACCAGAGTCCCATGTCTTTGCCTCTCCTACCATCTCTTTCTAAATTTCTCCAGGAGAAGGTAAGTGGTGGGGATAAAGGTCAGTCTGCAGCACTGGATGTTATTTCTAGTGTAAAACTGATTATATTTGGTATGGAGATTACTGTCAGTAAATATGTATTTGAAAGCCTTGTTACTGATGGAAGGAACATTTTGGAAGTATCTTTTCACTAACTTGAATGTACAAGCACTATAGAAAGTGGACACAAGATGTGTCAGACAAAGAATTCTGTGTTTTCATAGTGTTGGCTTAGCCTTACAATGACAGTACTGTATATACAATGTTCTCAGCTATTACTTTTTACCCATTTTAGTGCTTGTGACCTATGTATGAAAGCTGTCTTAATAAAGAAGGAAGATTTATTTATTGATTTATTTACTTTCAGCTCCATCAGCAAAATACTCCAAGAAAACTCCACCATGATTCAGCATTATGGAACACAGCTTTTTATTACTATAAACCTGTACTGTAATAAACGTTAGGCCTATTTCTGATTTTGTGTTAATCAAGAGCAAGTTAGGAATTCAGGGAGGTTACATCTAACACGAAAGAGAGAATGATCAGGTGCTGTGCCCTAATTTTTCCTGACAAGGCCATAAAATAAAGGCCCCCATGGTGTGACCTGAGCTGTCCAAATAAACATAGTTTGATTTTTCCAAAGTACCAGACCTTTGCAGATGGCACTGAATTAATGCAGAGAGGACCTCTATAAATCAGACTGCTTTTGTTTAGGTTGCTAAATGAATACTGTAGAGTTTGGGATTAGGCAATGAGTGCTGCATATTCAGAGCTGTGACACTAATGGATTTGCCAACCTGATAGAACAAATGGCAAAACTCTGGAGGTAATTAAGCTGCATGGAAAACTATGATGTCAATGTGATTTACTTGTTCCAAGTAGTAACTGTAAATTTTCTGGATTTGCATTTATCTGTGGTTGTGTTTGATAAATTTTGTGTTAAATCTGTGTTCCAGTTGAATTCATATTTGTCATCTAGATACCAACAGAACAGCTTATTTTAAAATACTTCAATGAAAACACCATATAATTCTTACTAAGATAGAAAACTTCTCACTTGGTCTCTACTAGATTAATAAGTAATTTCTAGGGCCACTTCAAGCTGCTGTGTGTGTCCCCTTGAAGGACTGTATTACTCTGGTACACATGAACTGTTTCACACCAGGAGACTTCATTGTGAGGTGGTTTCCATCATTACCAAGCAATGGAAAAGCGCTCTGCTCATTCAGTGGCTCTGTTCTTCTTGTACCATACTTGATAAATCTCTTTTCAGGAAAGAATTCACTACTTAAACCACTGCCTTGCTCTTCATGATTTCTATGCACTGATCTTCTGGAGGATGACCTCTAGTTTTTTCTGTGGTTTGTTGGCTAGGACTTAAGAAACTTGGAGAAACAGGAGCAAGTGGAGTTTTCTAAGTTTACTGCCACATAAGGACAATAGAAGAGAATGGCTGGGATTTCCCACAGAGCTGAAAGGCAGACAAGTGCCTTGAAAAAGTCCACCTTGTCGGTTGAACAAGTTCACAAGATGGATCACCAACAGTATCAACGTCTGTTAAAGGTGTGCATGCCTATTGTGAGAGGTCCTGAGAACAGACATGGCTTTGCCAGCTTTGAAGAGAAAAACAGTAATTCTTAAATTAAATCCATTCACCCCTCCAGTAGGGCTGAATTACCCTTTATTCCCACACCAGGAGGATGGGCCTCTAGTAGATCCCTGCTCAGGCTTTATGAGCCCGGGAGTAGGTGCTGACCTGCAGCGCAATGTTGGAAGACGTATTGAATCCCTGGTAGAGTACAGTAATGTCCCCAGTCACAGAAAAGAGGGGCCAGCCTGCTCACAGGAGGCAGGTGATCCTCCTGGAGAAAACCAGCCAGGACAGGAGGTGGAACTCCAGGGCTGTGTCAGCTGCCTTCTGTCAGGGCATGACTCAGAGGTAAAGCAAACTATTATTTTTATTTCTTAATCGCCAGAGAAATTGGTGATGCTTAACAAATAAATAAAATTAGTTTCAGAACTCCCATACCCTCAAGATGAAGGAACAACCTTATAAAAGACATTTGTCCTGGATATTTGAACTGAATATAACTGCAGTAGAGAGTTTCTATGACTCATTGTCCCTGCTGTAGGGAAGACATACCAGTGAGCAAATTCTAATGAGTGTTCTAATGCTAAAACCCCCCAGATTTTGAAAATAACTAATGCTTTAAAAATTCTGTTTATGTACATTTTAAAGTTATATACAGTAGTTCTAACGCGCACCTGTTTTAATGTAAACCAAAATAACAATTCACTCCAGAGTCGGGAAATCCCCTGGATATTTCTGTGTCTTTAAGTATTTCCTGACAAGTTGCAGTGCAGCGTATTTAAAGACCTATTCCAGTGTCGAGTTGGTTGGAGAACAGAAGTTCTTTAAAACTGACATTACATGTTGGTCAAAGTACGTATTACCCTCTTATTTAATATCAATATGTTTCACATAAAGTTGAGTCTGTTCATTTTGTATTTATTATGGCATCAAAATGGAAATTCATTCTTTTTAACATGAAGCAAAATTGGGTTGGTAGTTACTATTCAGAATTTTCTGATGAAAATTCTGGAAAGCAGAAATATCTGCCTACAGCTTCTAAAGGCAGACTTAATTAGCAGTAAGCAATATGGTTGAATTTTTATAAATATTAAGCTATTCCAACAATTTTCATAAAGAAATGTTCATTACAACTAGACCAAAATTTTATGGGAACTGAGGCCAACATGCTTTTAGATGAGGGGAAGTATTTCTTAGAATATGGTAAAGAAATGTAAATAAACTCCTTGTTCTACTTTACTGTACAGAGGTAACATTCTCACTTCATAGTTAGCTGTACTTTATCCATGTTGCTGACACCATGAAGTCTCTATGTGCTATGAATTCAGGCATGTTTCTGGTTCTGTTTTTGTCTTTGAACTTTGCATTTTAAGTCACTTTAAACTTACTGCAGTCATATAACAAAAAAATAGACTACATGATTTTCCTTTTTTTTCCTTCCTCATCCCATGTGATTTTCACTCATTTTTCAGTTGCTGCGTTCTGCATTTATGTGTGAAAATAGACCTCAGTCATCAGTCAAAACTGATCAGCTTTTTTTTTCTGCAAGCCTCTGAAAAAGTGACGAGGAGAAAAGATTTGAATATGTATTTCTATCTGACCATTAATTTTTCCAATGCAGAGAAAAGCAGAGACAGAGATACAGATACTCTGGCACATAGAGACACCTGAAATGAACACAAGACAAAATCTGAAACAATGTCATCAAGTCAGTAACCTGGGTTACAGTGGAGAAAGTGGTCTGAAATCGACAGTAGCTCCAGAAAGCAGATAGAAACTGTCTGGTGACTTTTTGGTGATTTTTTGTTGGGTAAAGTTCACTATTAGAGTGAAATACTAACTCCACTAAAGCTGTTAGAAAAAGTCAAACTTAAAGCAGGGACAAACCTTGAAACATTTATAGTCCAGCATGGATTTCTTAAGGAAGGCTGTGCAAATGTTCTTCCAAATCTAGTATTTATTTCCAAGTTTTCCTGTGATGCTGAGGTATTAACTACAAATGTGTAAATATAGATATAAAAAGTCATTGAATTTTAAGCTACTATTTTTAATGAGATTGCATAAACAAATTCCAGATTTCAACTATATGATTCAGAGACCAACTAACAGCCCTTGGGCACGTGATGTGATGAAAGTTGCTAATCTTTCTAGATATCAGTCTCAATACATTCCACAGCTAAGTTGTTTGTGGAAGTTGTGTTGAAAGAGTGATCAGTCAGGCATTTGTTCTACAGTCACTTTCTCCACTGTGTTGGGGATGAATGGGAAAAAAACAACCAAACAACCAAACCAAACCAGACAGAAGCAGCCTTTGAGACAGATGAGCTGAGATATATAAAACATCTGCAGTAGACAGGAGGCTCTCTGTTGTGAGAGGATGTACTGCTGTGGCTTTGGCAGTCAACAGTGTTACTTTGAACTTACCCAGCAGTCTTTTGCATCTACTGAGCAAAGCAAGTTTATTGAACAGTGCCTGCTTCTCACCTTTGCTATTCCAGACCCTCAAAGCAGGTCGTTCTAAGACTGGAGAATCAGAGCCTGCCAGAGAAGGGAGATGGCTGAAGAGCATTCTTCATGTGTTCTCGCTCGGTATAGAGAAGGTGTTCAGTGCTAGAAGACAAGGTCTTTAGGAAGTTGACAGTGTTTGCCTGTTGAGTTCCCTTCTCTCACTCATATGACAACAGAATTTTCTAACCTTTTCTCTGTGGTCTCAAGTTTCTTTGCAGTGTTTAGAAGGACCTCAAAATTTGACTCTGCAGGTGTATTTGGAAACCTAGTGACAAAGCCCTCATAGCCAGTTTGTAATTATTATTCTGTCGCGTATGGCTTAACACAGCAATGGGCATGGGGATTGCAGAAGGAACCAGGCTATTTGATAAATCTGATAAGGAGTAGAGATTACTTCTTACCCCTACTGGAAACTGACATACCTGTAGACACAGTTTTCTTCAAAAACTCAGAAATGGGAAACTATATTATAGAGTTTACCTGTAGACTTGATAATAACCCTTTTCTATAAGAAATAAGTGCAGAACTAGAGTGGCCATATTTAGATTTGTCCAAAAGCCCAACTAGTCCAGTATTTCATCCAACACTCTGGGTAATTAATAAAGAATGTCACCATACTTCCTCGCATATTTTACTATTATGTGATGATTGGTTGACCAGGGTTTCATGAGCAGGGGATGGTGTGCTTGTAGTTAGTAGTCATGGATTCATAGATTTGCCTTCACAAATATTATATCCATTTGCTTTTTGAGCCTATCACTTAACTTTAAACCCTCTGTTTCTAGGTAATTTTTCAATATGTTAAGCAACAAAGTACTACCACCTGGAAGATGGATCATTTACCCCTTCCCTCCTTCTCTGATCTTCTAATAAATTATTTATCCTTGTGAAGATCTTGTCTTTATTCCATTGTTACTTTAAGAGGCTGTGTTGAAGAATTTTTTGCAGAAGTTGTTGAAATAATTGTATTTGCCTTATACTAATTTCCCAATGGCCTTTGTATAGGAAGAGTTCCCTTCCCAGTGCTTCCTCTCCTGAAGCAAGAAGCATTTTCTCCAGAGTAATCATTACTCTGGAGAAGTAGTCATTGAGGAGTAATCCAGGATTAAGCAGCACATTGAGTGTGAAACATACCAAGGTAGGATTCCAGCCTCTCCTACCTTTCAAGTAATGATAGGAAATGACTGTAGGCAATGATGGTGCAGCCTGTTTGTAACATAGATACTTACTGAGATAAAACCTTTTACCTCCCTGCAGGAAGAGAAAGAAGAAAGGTTAGTCAGAGGCAACAACATGTAAAGCAAAGAAAAAAATGTGCAACTTTAAAAACATCAAATTGACAATTCAAGGACACTCATAAATAACATGCATAGCTCAAAACTATTGTAGCATATAAACAAAGTCAACTAAGAATGAAAAATTGCCTACAGTAGGCTCAAGAATGTCTGTGCTATTAAATAATTACCCATAACACAATGAATTGTGTAATAGCATACTGCCTAATAAGCTAGTAGGTCATCTGGAAATGGTGCATAAAAACTCAGAATAATCCCTTGAGAGCTGAGTACCATAGAGTAAAACAACTCTGGTTTCACTAAGGATTTGATTATTTATCCTCTCTACAGTTACGTATTTCACTCTGCATTTGTTTTTCACTTGCTCAATAGCAGAGTGATGCTTTGTTTATTCAACAGCTTTGTTCTTTCTCTGTTGCTTCTTTTGTCATGCATGTCTTTCTATTATAAGTTGATGGGTTTTATGCTTATTTATTAGTTTTCAGGGGATGATTTGTAGCCTTTTCTTTCAAAGGAGTAAAAGAGAGAGAAGAAGTAATGTTAATGGTTTATATTTATTTTCCATATATAAAGAGAAGTAGAATAATTACCTAAAGAACTAAGCAAAATAATCTGGAAGAGTTATCTATAAACTTTTCATTTGGCATTATTATCTCTTGCTGGGCCCACTGAAGTCAATGCTCCTATTAATTTTAAAATATAAGAGGTCAAAACCAGTGCACAGCTTTTGAATGACAGTGAGGCACAGTGAAGCTTGTAAGACTGCTGGTTTAGTGCGACCTCTCTGCATATTTATTTATGTAGTGACATAAGAATCTCACTTTTTCCTTTAAAAACAAAAGGAAAAGATGTTCTGGCTTT
Organism: Athene noctua; assembly: GCF_965140245.1. NCBI lineage: Eukaryota > Metazoa > Chordata > Aves > Strigiformes > Strigidae > Athene > Athene noctua. The sequence continues at coordinate 76,829,769 of NC_134038.1, read as the reverse complement.
CATGGTTTCTGGGAAACAGCTTAGAAATATGAGTGAGCACATCTTCAGTTTCTGACTCAGAATCCAAACCAGAAATTCCCTAAATTCGTTATCTGTCATTGAATCCTACTTTGTCAGATTAGGAGACTAGTTTAAGTAATAAACTGAAACTGACAGTATAATTAAGCTTGTCATTGATCATGCCATTTTTGATTATTTTAATTTCAATCAATTAACACAGTAGAAAGCCCTTTCTTTCAGGTTGGAGAACTCCAGTGAAAGTTGCTCCTGCTCTACCTGACCAAAACCATATTTTTGCATTTTGTATGGATCCCAATCTCAAGCCAAGTGCTCTTCTTGTAATGACAGAAACCATATTTAAATAATTTTGTTTCTGGTCTGCTTTCCATTCAACATACTTGGGCAGTGATTACAGTAGTGTAGTGACTTTATCATTTCTTCATCTAATTATATTCAAATAAGCACTATATTTCAGGTAGCTATATGTTATCATGACAAAATTTTAATGGTGGCTGTTGCTCCAATAATTTTCATTTTTTGTACTGTTATCTAGTTAAGGCATTTAGACTGTAATGTGAGACTGATACTACCAATGTCAGTTATGTGTAACTGGTGACAGAGTTAGAGCAAAAATACCAGAATTACAAAAGATACCAGAACCTCATACTTGCTATAAAGACTCATATATTTAATACTTAGGCACCGCCTTATTTGGTGCAAGTCACAAAAAAATAAGTAAATTTTTAAAATCAGTTATTCCACAGGGCAAGTTAGTTGTCTTTCCCACACCGAAAATATGACAACATCCTTCATCCTTCCACACTGATGAGACTATTCAAAGACCTTAAAGTGTTGCCTATACTTAAATCGTTAAGTTGGACCTCTTTTGTACCAACAAACATCATACAAATACATTAGGCGTGTGTGAGGGACTGCAAATTGTGGTTGCTATGCCATTTTATAAATAATATAGCAAATGGAAAGCTACATACTTGAGGAGTAGAGAGGCAAGGATATTTTATTAGCTTTTAAACTTGTATTCACTATATTACATTTTCTTTCTAGAGTAAAACTCTTCAAAAATAGATCCATTCTTGATCTCCAGTGCTAGCTGGTGAAGTATGTGGAAATGCATGTCTCACATTCTGATGCAAAAGAAGATAGTAAACAGGGAAAATGCAGATACATAGTTTAAACAAGCAGTCATAGGATCCTATGTGTTGATAGCATTGCTTTCTGCCATGTAGTTGATTTCTCTTAGGAATCAAGTGATCCTTCTGCAAGATAGAGAAAAGAAAAAGCAAGGGACTATTTCTACAAGTCAAATACTAAAAGTAAGACACCATTTCTTTTAAAGTCTTGTAAAAACACTCCTTGCTTGTGCTTTTCTTCATTTTTTCATCTTTTTTTTTTTTGCTACTGTGCACCTTTAGGTAGCAGTACATACCAAACTACAAACACTTTTTCTATCACTCAGAACTTCTGGTGTTTTACCAGCATTTAGCACAGGACTCATCTCATGAAATTTAGATACCTAAAAGCTTGCATCCAGTCTGTGCCTTTCATCTCCACTTCCTCTATAGTGAAGAGAAACCAGAGTTTCCAAAAAGGCATTCTGTAAATCTGTCTTCAACACCTGTCACAAGCATAACATGACTGGTGTCTAATCTCTATGTCTGGTCTCACTTAACTGATTATTCAAATTTAGACAAAATAAATCCCATCATCACTGTAAGTTTATTGGAAGATAAACTACCTCTTTCAATTAGTGAGACAGTTTTAAAGAAGATAAGCCTTTGAAACTATACCATTACTTGTTCCCCAACAAGCAACATATAATTCCAGGCTTTTCATTTTCCTTTAAACCAGAAATATACACCTTTGTTATTTTCTACATCCTTCTTTGGCACGTAATTCCTTATTATCTAGCTACTAATGATAGTTACTAATGATTATAGAATCATAGAATCAATCATAGAATAATTTGAGTTGGAAGGGACCCTAAATATTATCTAGTTCCAACCCCCCTGCCATGGGCAGGGACACCTTCCACTAGACCAGGTTGCTCAAAGCCCCGTCCAACCTGGCCTGGAACACTGCCAGGGAGGGGGCAGCCACAACTGCTCTGGGCAACCTGTTCCAGTATCTCACCACCCTCACATTAAAGAATATTTTTCTAATATCTAATCTAAAGATGCCAAATCCAAAGGATTATTGTCTATAAATTGAATTTTTTGTGAGATGCAGGCATTTCAGAGCCATAGAAGTGTGCTATCGTCCAAAGTCCTATAGGTCATAGATTGAGTTTCTGTTATTCCTGTGCTATATTATATGGGAACATTTTTCTCTCCTATTGTTAATCTAGAGCTTATGAAGAAGCTGCTTGAGATAATATGTTACCTTCCAGCCTCCAGAATCAAGTGGAAGTGTTGGATGATCCTACTTCCCAATGTTTCACAAAAAGGAGATACAATCCTGAACCTGAAATAAGCCAAGTCAATTTCTTGCTAATTGGATTTAAGTTTTGCTGATGAAATGTAGCCTAAAATTTCTGTATGTCATGCACATAAATCCACAGCAAAGCTTTCAAATGAATACAGTTCCAAGTGAACATTTAAGGTCATCAGCACACTCCAGTAACTGCCTCAAATGATTTCATGTTTTTCCCTCCCCCTCCCCTGTAAATTGGTACAGAAGATATGCATGCACAGTACCAAAAGAGAGGACAAGGATATTGATGAATAATTGATTTATAGGAATGATGCTGTACCATAACAAATCTCACATTAAGTTAGTTTACTTCTGATTATTAACTGTAATGATTTTTGTTTATGTTAAATGTAAATTCAGTCTTGCAGTTGCTTCAGATTGCTGCATGAAAATCTGCTAAGCCAAATTAATTAGGTAATACTACTTTACAAGAAGCATCTAATTATGGTTTTAGGTTGTTGGAGGCTTCTGGGACAGATTTCAAATGAGATCTTTTACCTCTCAACAGAGACCTGTTGATTTGTAAATTTCATTTTTTGATGAGTGTCAGGATCATCTGAACACCTCCTTTATGAATTCTGCATACAGTTAATTATTTCAGAAGACTAAATTCAGCAACATTCTATAACTAGAGAAGTTAAGATATTCCATCAATAACTATATGAAAAGTATACTCTAACATGCATATCCTGTGAGAGAGTTAAATATAAGAAGCAGAAGAAATCTGTAAAGTGAATGATTGTCATGACTTCATACATCTGATGTTTTGGTTAAGACATAACATTTATGAAAACACCATAGTAATCATACACATGTACAGACTCAAGGTTTTATCTGCTGTCTGTAGAATCCAAAACAATCACCTGTGCATTGGTGTCTTTTCTTCACTCTGTATTTCATATATTCTGTTCTATCTCTGAGTGGAGCGTTTCAGATGAGCCCAGTAAAGGGTGACAGGATGTTCAGAAGAGTTCAGATAAGAGCCAAGTAGGGATGGGAAGGGAAAGGTTGGTCAAAACAAGACAGGAAGACTAGAACTTTTCTCTTTTCCACTCCATGACCCAGCAGGTTTGCTCGGGCAAACTCAATGAACAGGTGTGCTACTGCGCACATACAGTGGGAGAGACAGGTACCTCTGTAGGGTGGAGGGAGATAGAAAATGCTATCACTGCGGTTTCTTGAATGTTGCTCTTTCAGAGGAATATAGACATGGACAGTGAGAGCAGCTTGCAGGGACAGACCGAAATAAATTCAGACCTGATGTTAAATTTTCCCATGTTCTCAAGAATTGTATGAGAGTGGTGTTACAAGTAGAGGAGCAGTTAATTTTTAAAGAAAGCTTGTTTATACTATCCTATGAAATTGACTGAAGTCCCAGTATCTGAGAATAAAAAGACAAGATTCTGCCTGCTGAACTGGGTCATTTAGCATATATGCCAACCTAATCATTTACTATGGCCTTTTACCAAATACAGCTGAGCATTGCATCATTCCAAGAGCAAAACTTTGACTTGTCACCACCTCTTTTGGGACCTCATAAATATTCTATCAGAATATTCTGTCTGGTGAAAAAAAAAAAAAAAGTGATTGATCTATTTTGTCTTTAACAGTGTAAGCGGAAGCTCTCAAATCTGTCATATCTCTTTGTGTAAGTAAGTACGATGTCCCTGGATTGTTTCTACTTTCGAAATTTTTGATTAAACCCAAGCAATTCATCTCTCATTTTCTGAAGCAAGAGTTATAGACTATGTTATATAATCTCAAGATGTTTTCTGATGCCAAGGGATAGCTGAGTCTCCTCTGCTTGCGGGTGACTCCATCCTTTTACCTGTAAACTAGAAATCAGGATCCATTATGTCCTATTTGGAATAATATTTCAGTCTGATCATGGGCATAAAAGGACAAGAGATGACACATTTCTGTCTTATTTCCCTGCACATATGTACTACAGCTGTCATCTCATGTGCTGCAAGTTCAGCAGATGATTGTTTTCATCTTGGGACATGCCAAGCACACAGGGCAGTTCATCTCCATGTTTTTTCTTGTGGACCGTTTAATAAATAACTAGAATTTTGGAGCATGCAGTATATGGTTCAGCTGCCTCCACCAGCTGTCTTATGAATAATGTACGTATCTTTGATTTCCTTTCTATCCTCACAGTGACTGTGTTGGTGCAGTAAATTTTGAAGACATTGACAATGCCGACGTAGACGTAATCCCACTTAACCATGTGTGAACTTCAAAGCCTCACTACACAAGCACTGTACAGTATGTTTCTCTTATTAGCATGATTTTGATACTGCCTCTTGAGCTCTTGTTACTTGGGAAAGGGGAGAAAACAGTTAAGATCTGTTCTTGGGCCAAAAGAATTTTAAAAATTGGGGGGAGCACTCCTTATTCTTTTTAATGACTTGAATGAGGTCTGTTAACACAGTAAGTGCAGTGGGCTTTCAGATTCAAGGTTGTACTTGAAAAATCTTTTTTAATAACTGAGTCAGTAGTAAATGGCCTATGGTGGTAACCGCCTACAGTGGTCACTGTAGGTCTGTATATATCTAAGGCACCATTCAGTCTAGATATACAAAATTAGTCAAGGAAGCTGATACAAAATGAGCAGAGAGATGTCTACTGAGATGATGGTGTAGCAGATTTCATCCATCTACTTGTGTTATGGTAAGCTTAAATGCATCCTATTTTGACTATGACTTTGTCTTTATTGTATCCCATTAGTATTATAGTTTCAGGGAAATTATGCTGCTAACACCATGCATCATGCTTTTCAACCAGAAATGATTAGGGTTTTTCTTCCATCCAGGAGTTCCTCTGTGGCCCAAGTGACCCTGCCATCCATCTAGTACAGAATGGTCATAATGAACTGACAGTAACTGATTATCAGACCAAAAGCTACCCTTAGTATGCCATCCTGGGGAGTAAAAGCTGCCTGTGGTAACACCAATGCAATATACTGTCTTGGTATAATTAACTCTTCATGATCACAAGCTCTGACCTAGACTGGGATGGAAATCAGAGTATACTCTCCCTCCTGCTGTTAAGCTTGCTAGATGAATCACACAACCAAGTTTTAAGAACTCAGCAGACACCTTTCTGTTTTTCTTAACTGAGAAGGATTGCATGTGAAGCTACTCTGAGCACATCTGCTAGATCCTACCCCAGAGCATTTGCCTCATGGCTCCTAATGATGCTGACACTACCTAACATAGGCATTCCTGTAAATGTCCAGCTGCAGAAAATAGATTTATGTTGCATTCAAGGCTCAGGTGGGGACGACATAGAAGAGAAGGTTCTGAGCTAAGCAGGCGCCAGGAATTTCTCCTGATGTCATTCTGAATAGAGTTCTTACTTCCAAAGAAACCATGTTTATTTTCAAAATATGCCATACTTTCACTTCAAATGCTTCCTGTTCTTTAGTGTTAATGAACAGGTCTGTTGGGTAGAAGTGCATGTGTCATTGTTTATGTGTTTTCTTTAGTGTTTAAGTGAATGTGTTAGACTAGATATTAGGAATCATTTCTTTACAGAAGGGTTTGTTAGGCGTTGGAATGGGCTGCCCAGGGAGGTGGTGGAGTCCCCATCCCTGGAGGTGTTTAAGAGTCGGGTTGACATAGCGCTGAGGGATATGGTGTAGTTGGGAATTGTCAATGTTAGGCAAATGGTTGGAGTGGATGGTCTTCAAGGTATTTTCCAACCGATTCTGTGATTCTATGATTTTGTGATTCTGTTTGAGGGGTAGTATGACTTGAATATTGCCATGTTAAAAATGTGTGATTTTTAACTTCAGTCACTAGATGGCCTTTGAGTTTGCAAATGGTCCCTGAATGCCATTAGGAACACCTTACTTTGAATTTCAAAGTTCTTGATCTAGCTAAAAGATTTTCACTTTAAGCATTTCCTAAAGTTGTCTTTAGTAGCTTGAGCTGATATTAAGCATTTATTTGCAAACTTTCAAGAAAGTGAAATGATAAAAGTGACAACTTAATGGTAAAGTAACAACTAAAATTGATAAAACAGGATAGAACTGTTCTGTTAATTTAATCAAATTTTCTCTTTGCATAGGCCTTTCTTTTCTGTCCTTTCAGTGTCCTGCACAGTCCACATTTGTGAGGAAACTACAGAATGGATACTTCATTGGGGGAAGCAGAGGTGGAGAAGCTGTAAAAATATTGTCTTCTCTTTTCTGAAGAAAAGGCATAATGCTGGACCTTACTCACATATGGCAGAGTATGTGCTAAACATTCCTAGTTGCTGGGAGCTGCCTTGGAAGTAGCTGGAATTTTTGAGCTCCATCTTAGGTCTGTTCATTTCTGTTTCTTACATTAATTTCCAGGAGAATGCATATCCTTTTACAGTGCATCACATGCTGTCACACACGTGTGTGTGGAACAGCACACCATGTTTCACACAGCCTTACTCATTACAGCAGTACTTTCACAGGCAACATAAGGTGCTAAGCATTGTAAGATGGTCAAGTTTGACCCATATTATGGCAATCAAACCTATTAATACCAAGATTTTATGTACATAATGCAGCATTCTGGTTGTTTTATCTCACCTCCTGCACAAGTCTTCTGATTTCTCATAGCTTTCATCTAACTTTTAACTTCTGCTTGAACTAGCACATAGAATAGTATTAAATGATTATTGAGAAATGTGTTTTAAAAATACAGCACACATAGCATACTGCATAATGCTGAACAGAGATTTCTGAGTTTGTAGGGATGATAGCAGAGTTATTAACCCTCAGTTCTGCCATGTCATACTGCTGTTGCTCTAGAGCTTTGAAGAATAGAAGCTGGTGTGTATACTGTGCTGCAAACAGACTTCTTGTCTGGAGCTATTTACAACATATGGTATCATGGTGGATTTGTAAGTATGAGCAACAGAATCTGTATTACCTTCTTTGGTATTCTACATTTTCCATGTAATTTTCCTGTTTTTTAGTGAGTGAGTCTGTGGATTTCATTGATTTCTAGCAACCAGGAGACCAAGGTCTCTGAGACCTAAAAGATTCTGACATCTCAAAGCTATGAAAAACTCAACTTCACCTGAAAAATTCTATCAAGTTCTTCGTATTTATTTTCATATTTATTCTCTGTCTATGACTGTCAGACATCAAGATTGCTGTGATTTCAAGCAGAAGAAAGAAAGAAGACCTAAAAGTGATCCCTATTTTTTTTTCACTATGTGTGTTTGCCAGTAGTTCTGGAAAGATGTGCAAAGATATTAAGGCTACTAGACTCACACCAAAATCCTTGAAAAGTTAGATCTATTTGGATTTAGAAGGCTAAATATGCTCTGTAAGTCTGTAAAATGTAAAAAGCTCTTTGTAGACAGTCACTTTCAATCTTTTCTGCCTCTACTTGGGTAACAGCATCGGCTCTCAGGCATTACTCCAGAGTGAGACACTGTTCTTCCCCAGATCATGCAAGTAAGTGGTTGCCATTCAAATTATTAGCAAAGATGAAACTAGCTAAGAGTCATCTGTCATGTAATTTTGCAGAGACAAACAGGAAGAGTGGTGAACCTGGGCATGTTCTGTATCTTACCCTTGCACCCACTCTCTCTTCCTTTTGGCAGAACAGGAAACTGTCTTCTGTTTTTCTTCTTTTTTCTTAAGGAATTAGAAAAAAGGTAAAAGTCATAACTTATGCTGCAGTTGATCATAAAAGCCCCTAGTATAAGATCAGTGTTGCAAAGCTGCTGTGCATATACCCAGTACTCTAGATAATACTTGAAGTCGTTACCATGTAATTTGGAAGTTTTATGGATGGGAATCCAGGTGCAGTGTGATTAAATGGTTTGCCAAAACCCGTTGGGAATCTATAGCACAGTTAAGAATAAAACTTCATGTATCCTGAGCCCTAGCCTGTGCCTTTTCTTTTTACCAAACTCTGAGCTTTAAGCTATAGAAATGGTGCTTTGCTGAAACTTGGTCTTAAAAAATACTAAGTAGCAAAAATAATGGCCATATAAAGGATAGGCTGAGACACAAGTGAAGACTCAGGAATCCAAGTCTTTTTTTATTCTGTTTTTCTCTGTGGTTTGGACATGGAATAGCTGTGGGAGCCTTCATCCCATGTAAAAAGCCATGTCATAAGTGCTGTAATTCATCTAGAAGTGCTGAATTTATTAATCTGAATTTATTAATCAAAACTGTGTTTGTGATCTGATGGCAATCCAGGATGATCCGTGGACATTTCCCTAAGGGAGCTGTGGAAATGCTTTTCTCAGGTCACATCTTCACACTTGACCAAAGATCCTGAATGGTAATTCAGTTCCTCTCATCCTCTTCCAGGGAGTCTTGGGGGAAAGGGATCAATTACACCATCTCTTGAGGTCTCTTCCAGCCCTGGAATGGAGCATCATTCTTAATGTCCTTGGTATGCACTCCTGAATTTGCTAATTTGCTTTAGGATGAACTTCTTCCTCTCTTTCGTCCTCGGCTATGTTGCAATGTATGCCTTAAAGTTGGAATCTTCTGTCATTTCTTTGTGAAGGGCAACACAGAGAGATTTTTTTTTTTTTTTTAAAAAAAAAAAAAAGACCCAGTCAAAAAATTAGAAGTTGTTGTGAAAGAGCACTCTGAAAATCTCTTTCTAATGCAGATCTCCAAGAATCTTTATAAAACTTATCACGATCTCGTTTTACAGCTCAGTGCTCCATCAAGTGGACTACATTGTCAGAGCACAGGAGCTGTAAGCTTGAATCTCATCTTTTTATGCCACTAACTATCCAGGTTCCAAATTGAATGCTTTGATGCTTTTTTGTATTTTCATTGTATGATGCTTGTGTTATTTTGTTAGGTATACTGGACAACAGTTGTCCAGTGGCTCAAGTGCCTTTAGCTGTATTTTTAAATTTATCAATTTTTTATGCATATTTTCTTCTTGTTGTGTTTTCTGTTTCTAATTTATCTACTTGTCTGCCTACTTTAAACTCTCTTCTTGTATTTGATTTCTTTCAAATCCATGAAGTTTAAATTCCATTGCAATCACTGAGTTAAAGGTATCTGCTTAAGATTTCCTGAACAGTGATAGAATTGTATACCTGTTCATATATTTTGCAGAACTGAGACCTCTTTGCTATGTTTTAGAAGACTTTGAACTCCAAATTGATTATGTCTGTTTACCTTTGTTATTTTGTCTTTGTTTCTTACTGATATGATTATTAATTATTTGCTTATAGTATGTATTTATTTGTGAAGATGAATATTGCATTTGGTTTTATATGTCACGTAGCTAACCACATACCAGGTAGGGAAGCAACTGAGAGCTAAAGAGTATGTTTTGCGCAGCCAGACAGGCTTTCAAAAATAGCTCAGCAACCACACATGAAAACCAGAATTCTGAAAGACCTGACATTCTGGGTGCACGTTGATTGCTAAGCTCCTGTGAAAATCTGGCCACAGACACCAGAGTGAAACTTCTAGGTGCTGAGCACTTTTAAAAATCTGATCCCCTGTGTTTAACTGCTGCTCCAATCCAAATGTGTATCAAAGAAGAGGAGGATGGTCCAAATTCTGAAGAAACATTGTATTTTCAGCTCCCTTGGGCAAGTTACACAGGGGAGAAGCACAGCTACAGTGACTTCAGGAAGGCTCAGACTGCAAAATTCTCAGGGCACTTTTGAGAGGCTCCATGTTATTAATAAGTGAAAATAAGTAATGACCCATTTCATTCTTTCTTGTTATTAACAACTACTTTGAAAAAATCTCTTTTTTTATTCAGAAGTGCATTTCCATAGAATCATAGACTGGTTTGAGTTGGAAGGGACCTTAAAGGCTGTCTAGTTCCAACCCCCCTGCCATGGGCAGGGACACCTTCCACTGGATCAGGTTGCTCAAAGCCCCGTCCAACCTGGCCTTGAACACTTCCAGAGAGGGGCATCCACAGCCTCTCTGGACAGTCTGTTCAGTTTCTCACCACCCTCACAGGAAAGAATTTATTCCTCTTATCTGATCTAAATCTACCCTCTTTCAGTTTAAAACAGTTACCCCTCATCACTAAACCCCTGATAAAGAGTCCCTCCCCATCTTTCCTGTAGCCCCCTTTAAGTACTGGAAGGCCGCTATAAGGTCTCACTGGAGCCTTCTCTTCTCCAGGCTGAACAACCCCAACTCTCTCAGCCTGTCCTCATAAGGGAGGTGCTCAAGACCCCTGATCATCTTTGTGGCCTCCTCTGGTCCCGTTTGAGCAGGTCCATGTCCTTATGTTGGGGGCCCCAGAGCTGGACACAGTACTGCAGGTGGGGTCTCACGAGACCGGAGTAGAGGGGGAGAATCCCCTCCCTTGACCTGCTGGCCACGCTTCTCTAGATGCAGTCCAGGATACAGCTGGCTTTCTGGGCTATGAGCGCACACTGCTGGCTCATAGTCAGTTTTCCATCCACTAATACCCCCAAGTCCTTCTCCGCAGGGCTGCTCTCAATCCACTCATCACCCAGCCTGTATTTGTGCTTGGGATTGCCCTGACCCGTGTGCAGGACCTTGCACTTGGCCTTGTTGAACTCCGTGAGGTTTGCAGAGGCCCACATCTCAAGCCTGTCAAGGTCCCTCTGGATGGCACATCCCTTCCCTCCAGCAGGTTGACTATATCACACAGTTTGGTGTTGTCAGAAAACTTGCAGAGGGTGCACTCAATCCCCCTGTCCACATCACTGACAAAGATGTTAAACAGCACTGGTCCCAACACCAGCCCCTGAGGAATGCCATTTGTCACTGCTCTCCACTTGGACATCAAGCCATTGACTGCAACTCTTTGAGCGTGACCATCCAGCCAATTCCTTATCCACCAAGTGCTCCATCCATCAAATCCACGTCTCTCCAATTTAGAGACAAGTATGTCATGTGAGACAATGTCAAATGCTTTGCACAAGTCCAAGTACATGACATCAGTTCCTCTTCCGTTATCTACCAACAGTGTAAAGGTCACTAAATTAATCAGGCACATTTTGCCCTTAGTGAATCCACATTGGGTATTACCAATCAACTCCTTATTTTCCATGTGCCTTAGCATGGTTTCCTGGAGGATCTGCTCTGTGATCTTGCCAGGCACAGAGGTGAGACTGACTGCCCCGTAGTTCCCTGGGTCTTTTTTTTTTTTCCCTTTTTAAACAAGGAAAAGGTTATGGTTCCACTTTTCCAGTCAGCAGGAGGTCCACCGGACTGCCATGACTTCTCAAATATGAAGGATAGTGACGTAGCCGCTTCATCCACCAGTTCCCTCAGGACCCTCAGATGCATCTCATCAAGTCTAATGGACTTGTGCACCTACAGGTTCCTTAGATGGTCTCAAACCTGATAGCCTGTAGTGGGCAGTTCTTTATTCTTCCACTCCCTGCCTTTGCCTTCTGCGTCTTGGGCAGCGTGACTGGAGTACTTGCTGAGGAAAAAAAGTTGTTGAGTACCTCTCAGCCTTCTCCATATCCCAGGTAACCAGTCTCCCATTTCTTTCCAGGGAGGGCCCACATTTTCCCTAGTCTTCCTTTTATCACCGACATACCTATAGAAGCTTTTCTTGTTGCCCTTGATGTCCCTGGCCAGATTTAATTCTATCATGGCTTTGGCCTTCCTAACCTGAAAATTGCTTGGACAATTTCTCTGTATTCCTCCCAGGCTACCTGTCCTTGTTTCCACACTCTGTAGACTTCCTTTTTGTGTTTCAGCTTGTCCAGGAACTCCTTGTTCTTCCATGCAGGCATCCTGGCATTTTAGCATCTTTGATGGGATGTATCACTCCTGAGCTTGGAGGAGGTGATCCTTTAATACTAACCAGCTTTCTTAGGCCCCTCTTCTTTCCAGGTCTTTATCCCATGCTACAGGTCCCTGAAGAGGCCAAAGTCTGTTCTCTGGAAATCCAGGGTAGTGAGCTTGCTGTGCGCCCTCCTCACTGCCCTAAGGATCTTGAACTCCACCATTTCATGGTCACTGCAGCCAAGGCTGCCCTTGAGCTTCATGCCCCCTGCCAGCCCATCCTTGTTGGTGAGAATATGGTCCATCATAGCACCTCTCCTCATAGGCTCCTCTATCACTCAGAGAAGGAAGTTATCATCAGTGCATTCCAGGAACTTCCTGGATTTCTTCTGCCGACAGATATCAGGGTGGTTGAAGTCTTCCATGAGGACCAGGACTTGTGAATGTGAGGCTGCTCCTATTGGTCTATAGAAGGCCTCATCTGCTCAGTCTTCCTGGTCAGGTGGCTTGTAGCAGACCCCCAGTATAACATCTCCTACCCCTGCCCTCCCTTTAATCCTGACCCACAAGCTCTCAGTCAGATCTTCATCCATCCCCAAGCAGAGCTCTGTGCATACCAGCTGGTTGTTGACATAGAGGGTGACATCCCCTCCTCATCTCCCCAGCCTGTCCTTCCTACAGAGCCTGTATCCTTCCATTCCAACACTCCAGTCATAGCAGTCATCCCACCACGTCTCTGTGATGCCAATAAAATTGTAGCCCTGCAGGCGTGAGCACGTCTCTACCTCCTTTTATTCCCCATGCTACTTGTGTTTGCATAGAGGCATTTAAGTTGGGCCCCCAGTGAAGCTGACTTACTGGCTGTATTGTGTTGCTCTTCAGGTGCTCTCCTGCTGGCCTGTGACCCCTCTCCAGGCTCTGGGCATCTATTGCTGGCACTGGCATCAAGCTGGTGGGAGCGAGAGGGATTGAGGTTCCCCTCCCCAACAACTTTAGTTTAAAGCCCTCTTCACCAGCTTGGCAAGCCCATGACTGAAGATGCTCTTTATCTTCTCTGACAGATGGAGCCATCAGCCCCCAGTAGGCCAGGTTTCTCAAAGTGAAACCAATGGTCTAAGTAGCCGAACCTCTGGCTGTGGCACCAGTCCTGTATTTTAAGCCTAATAATTTTGAAAATCATAAAGAAACTGGTTTTATTGCATCATCTGGATTCCCAACATAATAATCTGCTGTTCTCTTGTTCTTAAATATCTTTATAAGTATGTAATTTTGTATAATTCTTCTCCAGCCCTAGTCACCAGCTTTGTCCTTTGTTGACCTCTTCTCCAATCAGCTGCCGAAGCAAGGTTATGCTCTATGTGGCATTTTAGTTCTGCAGGTGTTTTAAGGGTCAATGGAAAAAAAGCCTCCCACGCTGGTGATGGGGATTTCCTCTGTAGTATTCATGGGCAGGGCTCTGGTAAAGGCTTAGTCTTACAGACACAAACAACTCTCCTTCTTGGCATTGTCAGAACTCCCTTACACCTTCAGTGAGTTGGTAGTACTTAGTGTAGTAATAGTGTAGCACATTTAGTGTATTCCAGCATACACAGCAACAGTTCATATCAGTCAAGTGTTATATCTGACTTGTGATTTTCTCTTTTGCATGTTCATTGTATTATAGCACAGCAACTTCCTGATTTTCATCTGGTACTTACTGGAACCTACCTCTTGAAATCTGACAAAAGCGGTTAGGACAGCGATTATGTTTTCTTGTTCCACATTAAAAGCACCTGCCTCCAGAATTAAGTAAAAATCTGGCAGTTGTTAACATTTTAAAACCTGCTACTCATAATTCATCAGCTCTCATAATACTCAGTAGAGGGCAGTGCTTACACAATCATATGCATTCTCACAAAGTGTTATTTACTTAGCAGCACTTTGAAGCATCAACTAATTCATTGCCATAACACTGGTAAAGTATATTATACTATTAGTTTTTGAAAGATTTTTTAAAATATTTAGTTTTTTTGAAAGACTGAGGAGGCTGAAGTGACTTGTCCAAAGCCACAGAGGTTGTCTCTGTAAGAAAGAGGACAGGGTCTGACCAAAATCCATTTCTGGAAGCAGTTGATTGAAATGAAAACTTAATACATACAGTTTCTAGGAAGACAAGTCCTAAGTGTTTCAAGTCCTGCAGTTCTTGCCCAAGTCTGTTCTCTGAAACTACCCTTTATTCTTGGTTTCCCAAGCACATTGGGCAAAATGCTACTATCACATCAGTAAATCTGTAGTGACTTCAGTCATATTTCTTCAGTGTAGTCAGCTTCCAACTGACTGTGTGCATACATCCCTTATCATTTCAAGCTACCACAGAAACCTCACAGGTCACAATTAGCTGGGGACAGGACCCTCTGCTGCCTTGCACCTTGCATAGTCATTTTCATGGGCCGCCTAAGAGGTTTCCCACACTAGCTTTTCTTCAGAAACTGACAGCTTGTCCACCATGTATGCCTTTTTAATGATTTTCCAGTTGAGTCATTCAGGGGGTTGAGGGTGGGGAATGCTGAAATATCCTGACATTTTCCAAATGAGATTTTATTGCTGGCTTGAAATGCTTTCTTGTTTCTGAAAAATATTACCCCATACTAGAAAGGGGGTTTGAAAAAGTTGAAAGCAGAATAAAAGTATTTGAAATTGTAGAAACAAAATGTTCCAGTTCAACATGATTCAAAATATTTCTGGGGAATTACCATTTTAATGTTTTATCCTTTTAGAAATCCCAAATCCATTTGTAAAAACCCATTCTCTATCCTGCTTTGATGGCTGAGGAAGAAGGATATGAAATTCAACCCAGAATGCTCTGTTCAACAATCCTGTCAGTCCCATTCTTCACTTTGCATGGAGCACCTTGTTTTGACTTCAGAAGTTTTCTCAGGTATATTCTTTCCCAACACAAGAGTCTGTATACATTGAGTTTCCTGACATAGGATCATGTCTGAGGCGTTTTTACCACAGGTTATTCTGCTTGGCAAATAGGATCATAGAGTAAAAGAAGAGCCACAGACGTGTAACATGTCAGTCTTCCTGGAAGGGAAATTGAGGTGGAAGCCAGTCGCGAGTGTTATGTACCGTGAGTGAAACCTGAGAGGCCTATTTTTTAATTGCAGTAACCAGAAGAGCTAGTTAATGACTTAATCTGGTGATTTAGGTCTATGAGATTTATACAACAGTGTTTCTAAGAAAAAGTAAGATGTTAGGAACTCCTTGCTTTTAAGTGCAAGGTAAGAATCTACTGGATTGCTTTCACTAGGCAGAGGTTTTGCACAAAGAACTTGCATACCTCAGTTGCTCAAACTGAATCCAAGATGTGCTAGATCCAAGTTTTTCAGGAATTACAAATTATTTGGGAGAATCTTGATTTTGCTCCCATAAAAATAGCTGACATGGAATGTACATGGCAAACCTGGGCATCTAATGCCTTGGAGACGCCTTAGGCTATTGCTTCCAGCTGCTGCTTCAGAACAGTATGGATGTCCCAGGGTCCTGTGCTATAGGTTTATCTCATATACATTAAGGCATCTCAGATAGCTCTAAATGTCAGTATGGGTATCCAACTAAATTAAGTTCACACTGTTTTTCCTGAACACTACCAGGAAATAAAAATCTTCAAAGACATCCTGAGATGGACATATAAAACAGAGGCACACCAAAGCAGAGGCACTCAGAATCACTACATTCCACTTGAAAAATCTTAGGTCTTGCACAGATTCAACTGTCAACACTGTATGTTGCTTACTGTTGAGACTAAGAGTTGCTAGCATGATAACAAGGAAGTGTATGAACAAGAGAGATGTCATGGTTACAGAAAGAAAGCTTGATGACGACAGCATAACCACAGAGGGGTTTTGTATGTTGCCCAGTGGTAGCCTGGTACTTAGTTGTTTTCTTTAGTAGCAACAATCTGGTTTAGCAGCTCATCAGAGAAAACACACAAGAGCTAGACAGCCTGATCCAAAAACAAAAAACCAAAGGGGTATTTTTTTAACCTCAATTTCTTCTGCTTTATCACATATATATAACCACAGCACATTTTTGCATCTTTTTTGCAGGTTCCCAGGAGAACAGCTGCTTTACTGTAGTGTAAGCTTTCTTAATATCCTGGTACTTTTAGCTTCTCTCTGCCCATCTCTCTTCTCTTTCAGAGCTGCATCCTTCTCACATGTTACATATATACCAACTTCTGTCAATCCTTTCTAACAGTCTAGAACAAGTCTTCATCTTGGGTCATCTCTCAGGATTGATTTTTTGGGTCACATTTGGCCATTTATGATGCTTTTCTCCTCTAGTTTTGCAAGTTTTAAAGGTCAGAAGATTGTATCAATGAGATGCCTCACAGCATATAATGTATTTTAATATCTCCAGAGTTGTATAGTTATTATGTGAGTTAACTCCAAATAGGCTTATAAAATATTGCAAGTTAATATGGGGCTTCTTCTTATGATCTCCTCTTCTCTGTGATGCTCATACAATTTCAAGGAAATCAATGGCATTTCTTTATTACATGTAAGAGATATCTTGGTACGTACCACATCACCAGGGTAATAGAACTCTGTTCACAGTCTGACTGATTCTTTCAAGGTGATGCCACATTTTCAGGTTTGGATGAATGCATGTGCTTATACTCACACACCCCAAATGTCCGTTGTGTCCCTCACTGGGATCTCTGCATATGCAGATGAAATTTTCTACATAGTTACCTAATCTGCAGGTAACCTAATATTTGTCTACTTTGACATGAAAAAGCAAATTTGTCTGCAAGTCATTCTTCCTAGTGCTGAAAATATGTTCTACTGCTGTACTAGATTTTCAGGCCTACTCATCACCCCTGCATGGCTGCTGTCAAGACAGAGAGCAGATTTGTTATTGCTCAGCCAACTACTTAGAAAGTCTCTACAAGTAACAACTTCCCAGGTGCTACAAAACTGCTGTATGGATTCTACAAAGCCATCTTCTCTGGAGGATCATGTACGGGAACATGGCCCAGGGAGTATAGCAGTGTATGAATATATGGGTTAGTGCAAGGCTACTCCAAAATACAACAAAGAACTAGATGATCTTTCTGCTAACTGTGGGTACAGACTACAACATATACTGTCAGTGCTCCTGTGGCAAGTAGAGTTCACCCACAGTCCTTTGTTATAACTGTGGTAGGTTGATAAAGCTTTTTGTCATTACCTTCGCTGTTCTGGTGAGGAATTTCAGAGCCAAGGTTCCTAGCACACAAGTCAAAGAATTTTCTGGTAAACCACATCTCATGCATATGTCCAGTTTTGTATCCTGTGCTGAACTTAGTTGCGGAGAAGTAGCTGATCAGCTGTACTGAGACTAATAGCTCTATGCACTTTTTATAATTAAAGGAACTGTTTATTTTTATGCAGAGTACAGGGGAACCAAAAAATACCTCAGTGATTATTTTAAAGGAGGCACTGTTATCATTCATGTTGTCTGAAGACCCACAAAAGACTAATAGAGGCAAGGTTTACAATCTCAAGTGTTCAGCTGATTCGATGGGTGAAACAACTTGTCATGAACTGTTACCTCCATGTATATGGGTAGTCTGGAAATACGTATAATTCCACAGTGTCCTATTTTGAGCTGTCAGTGTAGAACAGTACTGATAATACTCTCTGAATAACTTTGTTCTGCAAAAAAGCTGTCATATTGGGGGTTTAGATTGTTTTATTTTTAATCTTCATGGGTTATCTCTCTGAATTCATATTAGTACCACCTTTCCCCCCCCCCCCCTTTAATTTTGTCCATCTCTGCTTCATCTTACATCAATTGCTATCAAATTTTTCTGTTTTGCTACCTTAGATAAGTAGAATTCTTTTTTCTGTCTCTTTAGGGAATCTTCTTTATTAATTTCACATTAAGACTTAGCATCAGAATTTAAAAAAGGCTTTAGTTTTTCCAAGATGTGGCAAATACTGTCTCAGTCCATCGGTGTACTCAAGCTAGAATTTAAGTTGATGTGTCTGAGCAGTGTTAATAATATTACATATGCATGTAAATGCGTTCTTAGTAAATCCTAGGGGAAATTTAGAGAACTTTAGAATAATTTGGGAAATAATTTTTCTTTTAGGCCATGAGAAATCACACCTGTTGGCCTAAAGCCTACTAGCTAAATTCCATATTTGAAGACACCTAAATATGAGCTAAATCTGTATCACATTTTTGAAGAATATTTCCTTGCTTTTTGTGCTCTGTGCAAACCCCATGACCCCATTTTTAATCTGAGATTAAATGTTGCTTGTAATCCTGAATATCATACAGGTATTCAACCTAAACAACTGGGGAGAGAAAAAAAAAAAAAAGGAAAAGTCACTAAATGAACTCACTTTTGCCATGTCTAACCAAATATTTTGGGTCAGATCATCAGCTAGATCATCATAAAGTTGTTTCCCAGATCTTAAAAGAATCTATGCCAGTTCATACATTCTAAGGAATACTCATTATTTTATGAAGAGTTTTTACCCCATCCATCTTTGATAAACACTAGCTATTTTAGAACTGATCTGTAAGTCATATTTCAAGCCTGTAGTCATTTAATTTACCCTTTCTCCACCCCTCATCCCCCCTTTAACTTTTTCCTTTAGCCCTCCAGATATCCGTGGATATGCTGGCAAGGTTCATTGGTCAGCAACTCACGCAGCAAATTCTAATCTTCCATCAACAACCCCATCAATGATTCCACGAATACATGGGTAGATATGTGGTATATTTCTCAGCTTGTTCAGAAAGATTACAGGAAAAATCCTATTTGCATTTATTTAGTTAAAGAACAATTAAATGTTAAGCGTGACGTTCCATTGGCTTAAAAAATACAGAACAGTTGGAGTTGGATTCCACCACATTATTGTCATGCTAATCTGAAATCCTTTTGAGAACTCAGAATTTTTCTGGAACATCGTAAGGTATGTATAGGGAAGGTAGTTTAACACTGAGGTAAATCATGATTTCTAAATGTGGATTATTTTTACACTGGGCAATTTTTTCTTTAGCTATGGTTGCTAAATCATGGTTTAAGTGATTTTTTTTTTTTTTAATTGTTTGATCTGTGCGTGTTTTGAAAGAGGCCCAAGAATGTCAAAGTTTAAAATTCCGAAAAGAAAACTGTGTGGTGTTGTGTTTCCAAATTGGTGTTGGCAGACTTATGAAATGGGTATTTGCTATACAAAAATAGTTGTTAAAAATGGGTGGGTTTACTTAGAAGGCACTGAGAGGCAAAATCATGCCATGCCCCCACATAGATGCAGCTTAGGACCCTGTGGCTATGAAATCATCATAGCTCCACATCAGTATTGTGGCTACCTCATGAAATGAATTAGTTATCTTTATTCTCTCACTCTTTCGTACAAGGCTTGTAAAAACTATGGGCCAGTCTAAGTATTTTGGTGTCTCACCCTTGTTGGTTTAAAAAGAGCTGGGTGTTTCAGAACAGCTGAAAAACACTTTTCCTTTTGTTAGCACAAAGAGCTTCTGACATTGGCAAAGGACCAACCTAGCCTTTCTCCAGTAGCTTCAGAATATCTTAAAAACTGTTTATTTCCCCCCTCTCCTTTATAATTTTGTGCTTTAGATTCTGCTTTCTTGTTAGCCATAATGATCTAAGGCATGGTGACACTCTCCCAAGTTGCCATGTTTTCCTGATAAATTTATCTTCCATTAAACTGTTTAATTTGCCTTAGGATTCCGTTTGCAACACATCACACTTCTTTTTCAGCATTGCCAAGTATCCGGAAAAGATTTGACGAGCTTCAGGGAGCTGCCTGGCTTTTAAAGGATTCACCTTGTCAAGTGTTTCATCATTGTGCAAAAGGCGCTGACTTTCATTCCTGCTGCCCTCCATCCATTCACCTCTGCTCTTTTTCTCTTGTGGTTATACTTAGAAAACAGGCAGTTACCTGTAGTCACAGTTTGCTGTTGACAGGGAATGAAAAGATGCAACGGAGTCCTGAGTCTCTGTAGACTAATAAAGCTGAACTTGGGGCAGCATGATGCAAGACTAACGTGTGTAAATGTCACAGACAAATAAAAAGGCAAATGCATCTTAGCAAAGATCATTGACAGACTTCAGACAGATACCAGATTTCAAGAGCAAAAAGAGAGGTACCACTGTGATCTAAGAAACGAAAACACATCTGTTACTTCCTCTTACTTTATACAGGTGTTATTGTGGGTGTAGATCATAGTGGATTAATTTTCTTAGTTTTGAGTGGATAGCAAGAACAGCATTCTCATTTCAGTGCTAATGGATACTTTCCAGGAACAGGACAGAATCCCCTGACTTTTCTGAAGAAGGGTGTATAGGGTACAGATAGCAAAATTAATCATACCCAGACATTGCAGACCAAGTTTTACCACCCTTTTTGGAGCTTAGTGGTATATTCCCCTGAGGGTGGTACCCTGGTTGAAAAATTGTAACAGTCCTATTTCGCTTTCTCTGGACCTACTTCTGGGGTAATACAGTATTTACTTAAGATGGAGGATTGTAGCCCTCTATGAAACTGCTATGCAAAACTATTAGAAATGCTGGGAATCTTCCCCCAACATTAGTTAGTGATGCCCATAAAAAAGAGATGCTTAACATTTGATTCTTTCCCTTTGTAAAATAAATGATGAAAAGTCCTGCTGATTTCAGTAGTCACAGGTCATGCTATACTGTAGTGGAGAGGTGAGAAGAGAGATTATTCCTGGAATTTGGAGTCACCTTCATATGTTTTTCATGTACAACATGATTTCATTCTTACTGTTTTTTAAAATGGTGACCCCTTTTTTTTTCTCTCTTTGATCATTCTCAAGCCATGAATTTAATAATTTCTCAGAAAGCAGCAAGTGATTGCATGTGGTGGATGTTTTTATAACTGCTTTATTTGACATGTCTACAACATATGGTCAGTCTCCTGAAGACAATTATAGGTATCGGAGGGAGTGTCTTCTCTTGCCTACTGCTAACATGGTCTAATAAATGTTCCTGTCAAAAGTACCAGCAATATCAGATAGACCAGGCAGCATGCAACCACTTGTGCACTGTATTTCTATTGCATGGATCTTCCACAGTATGTGGGGCAAAGTCCTTTATACCTGTTTTAAGCATTCTGAACCCAAAAGGATTCTATAAGATGTAGAACAAAAGAAATACAGTTTCTTCATCTTCAAATATGAATAGTATTTTTATATGTTAAGCTTTATTGATGTATTTTTATTGTATTTTTATTTCCAGGTTATCCCAAGGTGAAGTGAGAAAGTTTCAAAGTCCTTTAGTGCGGTTAGATTCTGGTGGCATCATTTAGCTTTTCATAGGGAGGAATGCTTTATGTGTTGCTTTGTGTTTACCCACAAAACACAAATCCATTTGCACTATGACATTGATGGAAATTTATTGGCCTCACCATAGTTAATATAAAGATAGTGCTAGATTTAGTTTGATTTTTGGGAGAAGGGTTGCAGCATTCAGCAGGTTTCTTTGGAGATTTAAAAAGGATCTTTGGGTCAAAAGAAAATATTTTTTGTTTGGAGAGTGAGTGAATGTAAGACTCTGTGGTCAGTTCTGTGTCAGCCCTGCTTTTGATTTGGTGTTTCACAGCAGAGGGGCTACACGAACTTAGGCTGTAAGTGAAAGATTATTTATAGTGCCTCTTCTTGTAAAAGATTAGAAGAGTATTAGAAGTCTAGCATAAATTGTTCCCTCCCAGACTGTCCCAAGCATATTTACTAATGCCTGTCCCAGTATTCTGTACCACAAGGACTGGGCATCCAAGCAGACACACCATGGTGCCAGAAAAGTGTTTTTTCTAGGCTTGAAAGCCAAGTGCCCAACACCACCTCCAGGCACCACAGGGCCTTATGTGTTTGAATGCATTCAGCATGCTCATGGCAGTTCACCACAGATAGTGTGCTGGTCAGTTCTGAAGCAACTGCATATGTCCAAAAAGGGCTGAAAAGCATCAAGAGGCAGAACATACCTGTCTTACAGCTGCTGTAGGGATCTGTCTTTCAGCATGTTACATATATCCAGAAAGTAAGATTTAAAATGAGATTTAAAACTCTTAGGAAGATGTGTCACCATTGATCTTAAGGGGGCTGATTCTAATACTATGGAATATTGCAAATTGTTGATGTTGTCTGAGGCCAATGGGCAAAACTGTTTATGAAGAAAACAGTGAGAGGGGGGAAGAGGGAATATTTAGCAATATGAGAACACACTTTAAAAGTCTTTTTTTCTCTGTGTGACTGCAGATACATAGAAAAACATGGAAGCTCATCTCAATATAATCACTATGGATCTTTTTCTCAAGTGATGACTCTAGTTAGTCCTCAGAATTCTTTCAACAAGACAGAATGAGAAACTACTACAGTTTAGAACGTATCAATCCTTATACCTGCATAACTGAGAGCCTCTGTGTGTGACAGTGAGGAGGAAGGAAATGTGCGAAGATTTGTGGATGCTTTAAATACGGAACAAAAATAAAATAAAATAGAAGTGGGTATTTGTGGTAATCCTTATTACATTATTCTCATATTTATGACTTACTAGCATTGACAGTTCAAACCATCTTAAAAACAAGAGGAGTTGTAAGTCGAAGAGTTGAAACTTGTTCTCGGTACTGGATGGCCTTGTTAAATAAGGTTGAAAATGGTGCTGTAGCTGTTCCATCCATTGACATAAACATTTTGTGTATATATATATACACACATGCACATGGGGACATGTGTGTAATACATATGTAAATGTATTATTAACTAAGAAATAATTACAGAGCAGCTGCCATTCTCACTAGCTGTCCTAAGTGTGTCTTTGCAAAGATGGTTAAATGTCCCAAAGTGAGATTTTAATCTTTCACTGTACTGACTCTGTGTGTAATAGTGAACAAAAGGAGCCAGGTTATGTTCTCTGTTCTGGAGTCTAATTAAAATTGTGTGGCTTGCATCCATGCTTAAATTATTTTATGCTTAAACTAAAAACAGTTAAATAGGGAAGATGGAGGGCCAGTACTTAAGGCTTTGTCTCAGCTCTGTTTTGTTTTCTGATGTTGGTGTAGACAACACGAGGAAGTTGCATCCCTGAGAAGGAGACCAGATGTGAATTTTCTAGATTGGGGAGTTCTACGGTGCTCCAGGAGCCAAACCAGTCCACCTTATTCTAACTTGGACAGCCTGGCAGCTTGCTCAAAATCTGTCCTGAAGTGTCTGGTATTACCTAAATCTATTTTCCTGTTCTGATACCCCTCCTGCCTGCTTTTCTCCAGTACAGGCTTTCTCCAGGCTTTTCAGGTACATATGTGTCATGATTTAATCCCAAGCGGTGGCTAAGCACCACCACTCACCACAGCCACTCATGCACTCCACCCTGGTGGGATGTGGAAGAGAAGGAAGAGTAAAAGAAATCCATGGGTTGAGATAAAGACAGTTTAATAAGTAAAGCAAAAGCCGCACGTGCCAGCAAAGCAAACCAAGGAATTCATTCACCACTTCCCATGGTCAGGCAGGTGCTCAGCCATCTCCAGGACAGCAGGGCTTCGTCACACACATAATGGTGACTTGGGAAGACAAACCCCTTCACTCCGAATGTCCCCCCCTTCCTTCTTCTTCCCCCAGCTCTATGTGCTGAGCATGATGTCATATGTTATGGGATATCCCTTTGGTCAGCTGGGCTCAGCTGTCCCAGCTGTGTCCCCTCCCAGCTTCTTGTGCACCCCCAGCCTACTCACTGGTGGGGTGGGGTGAGAGGCAGAAAAGGCCTTGACGCTGTGTAAGCTCTGCTCAGCAGTAACCAGAACATCTCTGTGTTATCAACACTGTTTCCAGCACAAATCCAAAACATAGCCCCATACTAGCTATGCACACTAGCACAATGTGTGTGTGACAAGTTGGTAAGAAATAGCTTTCTCATAGCCAATTAATAGCTTTCTGTGAAGGAATATATTATGCATCAATAACAAAAGGCCTTTTCAAGAGCAGACTAAAGACTCACTGGAAATATTGACAGGTAGTCAACATAAACCACGGAGCCAGAAGACAGCGACTCTGCACAAAGAACTAACATCCCTTAACAAAGGGATCCTCAGAACAATAATGGGAACTGAGCATCCAAATGCCTGACATTGCTGTGCAAATCTCAGTCATAGAGGATATACAAGCCCCTAGGGAATGTGAGATGACAGCTACGCAAGACAAGCACTGGCACTAAGGGATACCATTTCTCTTAATAAGACTGTAGCAGATTGTTTATCCTGAAGTGGGGCAGAAAGATTCCAGTTCTTGAAATGTCTGACCTTACATAGAAACTATATCACTTCTAGCTTTCTGTATTTCCATCATGCACAAATCACCAATACCAGATATTTCAAAAGAGGTGCTCTCATCAGTTTCTCTCTATGCATTGAATTAGAACTTATAGGTACATGTGCAAAATTGAAGTATATGTACAGGTACAGGAAGGATGCAACCTGCCTTTGCCTTTTGTGCTTCTCCATTTTGGAGCTATGTATGTATATAAAGCAGCTAATATTTTAGATGGAAACGTAGTCTCTGTTGCAAATTTGGCTTTTACATCCTATTGAATAATTATGTTCCATATAAAAACATTTTCAAATTTGTTCCTGGTTACCAAGGCTATGTTGTTACATGCTTGAGAACGATTCCAATTAAATCTTTCAGAGCCCCAACTCTGCAGTGCAGAAGAAGTGATCTGACTTCGGGTAAGAATGTAGGAACTGTCTTTGCGCAATGCAATGCAGCATCACAGGCTATATCTTGCACAGAAACTTAAATTCCATTCAAACTACCAGATGAAAACTGATTACATTTTAAACCAGCAGTGGGCTGAGAACATTGACTGCAAAGACAGATGCCATCGCTTGAGTAAGTTCAGATTGGTTGCTTTAGTTATAAAAACATTTTACACATGGCATAATTAAAGCACAATAATCTAAGGAGATGGGAACTATATTTAAAATGGGTCAGGTTCTCAGCTGGGTAACTCAGCATGGTTTTCTCTGACATTACAAATTGGTTAAGAGCCAGAATATCTACATCTAGTGAGTGAAAGGTGTGTGTTAGAAAAGATAAAATTGTTAAAAAAATGTAAAGGTGATTTACATTTCTCCATACTGCTAAATAAAGCTGAGGAAATTTATTTTAAAAAAATAAAAACAAACCAGTGGCGAGAAAAAGTATTTTTTAAAGTCAGTTTCTAATTACTTTCAGTTTCTCTGAAAACTTGAACAAAGAGCATCAAGCTCTTGGACTGAAGGGAAATGCTTGTATCCAAACTATAAAGAAGTCCCTCATTTCACCTAAAATAAACTAATTAAAACAACAAAAAGCATGTTTTCTAACTTTTACCCATTAAGAAGTTATGATTTCAAAAAATCTATATTTTGATCCTGACATTTTAAGAGAGTATTCTTTGAAACCTCAAGGAGGGAAAATTTTCATGTATTGTAACAGAAGAACTGAAAAAAGCAATAACTGAAAAAGAGATATGATGTGATACATTCAATATAAGGCCGATTCCTGTTTTTACTGGCTGCAATAACATGGCACTTGGTAGTAAAGACAAAAGGGGATTCTTGCCATTGTGTCAGTCCTATAAATAGCACTACTTGATTTAATCTGAACCCTTCTAGATTCATGTGATTCATGGTATGGTGAACTGTTTTTTAAATTAATTTTAGGGAATTGCTTTTTTAAAAATTTTCTGACTCTTCCACACTATCCTAAAGAGAAATAACAGCCCCCAGCCCCCACCACTTGAATATCTTTTCACTTGATACTGTGGCATATGATAATAAGTATATAAAAGAGGTTGTTATTAAGGAATCTCAGTTTTGCCTCCAGTCAGAAACCAGTAAACAAATAATTTAGTTCATGGGACACTGTGGAATCATAGATGTTGCTAATTTATACACAGTGTTCATAAAGCAGTCAAATTTCAAGTCACTAAAAATCATTTTTGGATCTGTTCCTTTGAGTTATGGCATCGACACCTAGATGAACAGGAACAGAGTTGGCTTCCGGTGTGTAGTAAAACCACTGAAAAACAATTCTGCCGTGAGAGAAATGGTTTCCTGGGTAGAATTTAGTTGGTTTTCCTTCTACAGTCTTCTAAAGGCTTCGGAAAGTATACTCTTCTAAAGCAGAGCATTTGTACCACACAGAAAGTCACTACATTTACAACTTGTTTTACAGAATTTCTCTTCATAACCAGCAGGCTTTGGAAGTTAGATGATTTCAAGCAGTTTTGTGTAAAGTAGTTATTAGCATACTGACCATGCTTTTAATATGATCCCTTCAACGTACACAGTAAATAAACGTGTCTTAAACTATTCTAAATATCTCTAAATAATATCTATATATTTTTCATATGCGTAGCTACCAATCCCCTTCAAATACATTTTTGCATTATGTTGAAGGGATTGATCATAAAGAAACATTTTGACATGGAAAAATAGTCTACAATAGAACAATTATCATAACTCTAGCTAAAGTTCATATTTTTTTAGACTAGATTCTTTTCCCTCTTGCTCCTTTCAGAAATACTTATTTTAAAAAATTGGTTTCCTTTGGTTTGTTTGTTATTTCATTCCTAATGCTTCTCATCTGCCATCTAGTAAAGGTCATAGAAATATTAATGTACTTCCAAAGCTAGAGGACCAAAAAGCTTTGCTTTCAACATAGCTTAGAGTATGGGGATGCAAATTGCAAAAAATCAGTGGCCTGTATCTTCTCACAGAATTATTTAGTAATGAATATACCAAGTGAAAGAGAAGTGTCTGTTGGGTAAACAATACACATAAACAACTTCATGGTAGGAAAATAATATGATATAAGAGGCTGAGGTGATCCTAGCCTGAAATCTTGAAAATGACTGGAGAAAATAAGGTGCTTACAGAGGAGAGAGAAACCAAAAGCATATAATAACTGGAAACTTTGTTTTATTTTGTTGTAGATGGAAGCATTTTTTATTTAATTAAGTACAATTAAAAATAGGAAAACATCATAACCAAGTAGAGAATTTGTGTTGCTTTCAGAAATTACTTGAGAAATAAAGCATGATTTGCTTGGAGAAGTTTGGCAGAGCAGAGGAGAAAACAAAGTTAAAGTGGTGTATTCCCCTCCACTGGTGGCTAAAAGCAACTTGTTTTGTGTCTCAGCATCTCTCAGCTACTGCTGTCTTTCTGTCCCCCCAGCAATTTAGGACTCGAGAAGCTTGGCTTACACTTTAGAACAGGACTCTGTGTTTTCTCCAGTGTGTGGGAATACAAAGCAGCCCTGCAAAGTGTGTATTGAGTGATACCAGAGGGGACTGCTCCCAAAATACCGTGCTGAGGCAGGACAGCTGCTTATCATCTCATCCATGGTCCATTTGTACTTAGAAAATGTAATTGCTGTCTTTCTAGTAAGGACACCCCTTCCTTTGCAAATACCATTGTGTGACATTTAATGACAGTAAGAAGTCAAGACTGCACTTCACATCTTCTCTGAAAAACAGCAGCTCTGAGATCAGCCTGAGGAAATGTATCTCAGTAAAGGCTGAGAAGGAAAATAACTACCCAAATCATCCCCTATTCTCATTGGGGGTTTCTCAGAGAAACAGGAAACAGACCTAAGTGTAGGTGCTTATGGGGCCAGACAATGCTGTTGCTGCTATTATATACTCAAGGGCCTTTACACACCCATATTCCATGGACTGATGGTTTTATTTGCCTGCATGTGCAACTTTGGAGCATCACTAACTCAGCACCGTAAGTGGTGCTCCTTTTACCATGGCTTATACTGCAAGCCTCCAGCATTGTCCTATGTTACCATTAAAAAGATAATAATAAGGTTCCATATTTAGATAAAAGGCACTGTATCACTCCTTGTTGTCACTCTCCATGAAACAAATCTGTATGTGTAAATTATATGTACACTCATTAGTACAGGATTTTGCCATGAATTTCTTTAGCATTCTCAAAATTGGCATACAAAATGAAATTTCGAGGATTTCCTAATAAAGATTGTTGAGGTTTAATCCCAGCCAGCAGCTAAGCCCCACACAGCCACTTGCTCACTCCTCCCTGGTGGGATGGAAAAGGTAATTGGGAGGGTAAAAGTTATAAAACTTGTGGGTTGAGATAAAGACAGTTTAATAGGTAAAGCAAAAGTTGTGCACACAAGCAAAGCAAACCAAGGAATTCATTCACCACTTCCCATGGGCAGGCAGGTGCTCAGCCATCTCCAGGACAGCAGGGCTCCGTCACACATAATGGTGACTTGGGAAAACAAACCCCATCACTCCGAATGTCCCTCCCTTCCTCCTTCTTCCCCCAGCTCTATGTACTGAGCATGATGTCCTATGTTATGGGATATCCCTTTGGTCAGTTGGGGTCAGCTGTCCCGGCTGTGTCCCCTTCCAACTTCTTGTGCACCCCCAGCCTACTCGCTGGTGGGGTGGGGTGAGAAGCAGAAAAGGCCTTGACGCTGTGTAAGCTCTGCTCAGCAGTAACCAGAACATCTCTGTGTTATCAGCACTGTTTCCAGCACAAATCCAAAACATAGCCCCATACTAGCTACTATGAGGAAGATTAACTCTACCCCAGTCAAAACCACACAAGATCTAAACCAGACAAGTAGCATCATGAAGGAATTCAATGGAACTATTCACATGAATAAAATCACAGTTGTGCAGCTTCTCTCATCTTTGATGTGGCCCTTTGATTCAAGATATTATCCCTATATCACAAAGTACTTATAAAACTGAGCACGAGCACATTGCTGGCTCTCAGTTTTAGAACAGCATACACCTTGCTGAATCCTATGGTGTAAACCTTCTTGTCTGTGTCAACGATCACTAAAAACCCTATAGGTCACTTGCTCAACACCACTTTATTTAATTTTTTCATTGCTGACAGAAAGTCTAACAATACACAAGTATTGCAGTTATTCAGTAAAGCAAGGATGTATCTCTTAAATCCAGACAGTTCCTTCGATAAGAACCTTTGAGTATTCAGTGAGTCCATTACTTTTAGTTTAAAAAAATAATTCTTAGACTTCCTCCTTAAAAGCTGAACTGAGTTTCTTACAGGTTCTCTAGGCTTTTTGAAGAAAGAATGTCCAGTATATTCTGTGCAGGGTAAAACTCTCAGCTGATAAAATTACTTGTAGCTTTCTATCATGTTCAGTTCACCAGTGACTGCCAGTCAATTCAGGCTAAAAAGCTTGCCCAGGATCGGAAAGAAGTCCAATCCAGTTAACCAGGCACAGACCTGAAAGTTAGGGCTTTCCAGTTTACCTGCATCATGCTCTCAGTTGTCTTAATCTTTTTCTCCTCCACACACACACACTCTTTCAGTATGAAGATAAGAGTACTTGCTCTGTAAGAAAGCAAGAAAATCAAGGAAGAAAAGGGAGAAGTAAAACCTAAGTGCTCTTACTATTATTCTGTATTGAAATGAAAATGCAAGCTAAATAATTTTCCTGCAGGCTCTGCGTTGCTTTTATTATTTCTGTTTGTCTAATTCAAGTCCTAACCTGAAGAGCTGTTAGTGTGAAATCTCACAGAACTTCCTAGGCTCATTTCAATATGTTTTTGCTGACAGCCTTGCGTGGGACAATTAAATAATTTGAGTAAGCAGTCACCCCAATCAAAATATTTTCCAGTTAATTAGCAGATCAGATATCAGTGAAAAAAGCATATAATTGTATTAGCCACCATCAGTTTGACACAGTAAATATGCTAGTATGTACACATCTGAAATAATGACACAGTCAGCAGGCTGTAAATCAAACTAATTTACACTTAAAATAATTAGAGAATAAAGGAGAAATGACTGGAATGACTGAAGATTTTGTAGAAGTCAAGCCACTTCACGAATATAAATGATTAAAAAGAAAAGTCTTAATGACAGCCCTGATAAAGCTGTCTAAATGCAAGGTAACTCGAACCATTTACCTTATCAGTAAACTGGACAAACTCAAAAAAAAAAAAAAAAAAAAAGAAGCAAAAGAGTCCTCTGACTTCAGTGCCATGTAAATGCAGTTTTCTAATGGCTAAAGATTAGGTGCATGATGGTCAATATATGCCTGAAGCAGAAGTCGGGTGGGATTTAACCATTCAAATCAAAAACTGAGATTACTTCTCTCCACAATATACATCAAGCTGCACAACTGCCAGTGCATCCTACAGTTGACCCTTTGTCCTCAAAGTTCCCTAGACACCAAGGTTTTGTCCACCCTGGTGAATTAAAACACAGCAAGGGCTACTTGATGTCACTTGGGTCAAGGAACAGCCAATACCTACCTGTACTGTTGATGGAACTCCAGAACAAGGATGCCACCAGTAAGAAGAATAGGTAACTCCTGCCAATTTCTGAATTTATGTCAGAAATGGTTTTGAGTGGGTGGAGAAGAATGCTGTTCAGCATGAACCAAAAATATGCCAGACACCATGTTAAAAATCCGATAGTATAACTGTTCCAGTTGTACAGCCAGGAACAGTCCCCCGTGGTGTTTAATTTGCTCACATAGACACAGCTGCAGAAATTTTCTTCAGAGCTTTCACAGAATTACCTGAAACAGTGCATACATAAGCCAGATTGAGTTCCAGAAACAATAAAGTAACAATAAAGAAGCAGTTTCCCCAAGCAGCCTGTCCCCTGGGAATTAGGATGTGTCCTTGGGAAGAAGAGATATGGGTGGGATTCAGCACTGCAATGGGAATAAAATGGACATAGGCTTCAGAAAACCATCATGGAGTCATAGAAAAATGTAGTTTGGAGTGGAGTGTTCAAAATGAGGCCAACAGTGAAGGCAAAGCATGTTGCTCAGAGCCTTGCCCAGCTGGATTTTGAAAAATCTCCAAGAATGGAGACTCCACAACCTCTCTGGTCAAACATGTTGCAGTACTTCCCAACTCTTCCTGTGAGCACTTTTTTCTTGTATTCTCTTTGTTATGGGTTGTGACCATTGCTTCATGCCACTTAGCATTGCACCTCACAGAAATATCTGGCTTTGTCTCTCCTGTAACGTTTCTTTGGTTAGTTGAAGACTGCTGTTACACCTTCCCATCTGACTCCTTTTCTTCAGGCTAAAGTAACCCAGTTCCCTAGTCCTTAGATGATGTGCTGCAGCCCCACAACCATCTCTGTGCCCTCCTCTAGACAATCCAACTTGTCAGGAGTAACCTCCCCTACCTCCAGGCAGTTTATGGTTTATCCGGTCTTGTTGAATCCTTTAAGCCAGGAGAAGACTGAATTTCTATACCACATAAAGAAGATGTGGGAAAGAGGAAGGAAGGGAGATTCCCCAAGGTGTTTTTGATTAGAAAGTCTCTTGTAGACTTTTTTTGTGTGTTGTAAAGTCTATATTCCTCAGTATACAGACACAGTAAATATGCTAGTATATGTGTGTGTGTGCCTGTATCTATGTGCGTGTGTTTATATATATGGATACATATGTGTGTATCCATCTCCCATTCTCTGGGTTAAAGTGGCTACACATCGAGCGTTTCAGGCAGCCCAGCTGCAGGTTTCCATCTGCACCTGCAGTCGCTGCCTCTCCTTAGGCACTCTTTCCCACATTCCCTTTGTCTAAATTAGGAATGTCGTTTCCCCTATGAGATGGGGATACCTCAAAATTTGACCCTGCTCTACCTTTAAGGCACTTTTTCTGTTTTGGCTCCAGGTGACTGCTCATTATAAGGAAATTTACTTACATATTCATTTTTGCACTGCCCTGGGAGCAATATGTTACCTTGCAACCCTAAAGCCCCTTTGTGAGAGGCAGTTCTGTAGCATGGATGCTATTTTTCAGCCCAGGACAGGTTATCAATTGACTTGCAACAACTAACCTGCTTCCATACACCGCTCACTGGCAGTGTGCTATGAATTTCTTTTATATCAGATACTCCCTACTCTAATTCACCTTTCAAGGGGGCTATTGAAATGCAGTGCTACAATCCAGCCAGATTAATTTTTTTTTTTTTTTTTTAAAAAAAAAAGGAAGAAAAAAACCCACCACCCCAATTCTGGAGTACTGAATAGCAGAGAAAAAGAATCTGACAGAGACAGGGTCCCATCATATTTGTAAAACTTTCCCAGGAAAGAAATCCTGTCAACTTTCAAAAGTTCCTCATCTATCCAGACATTTCAGTTAGAGCTGTGTTTTTGTGTATAATAAATTGCTTCTAGTTGGCTGAAAATCATTTTTTAGCTCTTATCTCTGTGATCGGTTACCTCTGCTGTTCTTTAATGGCCTTCACCTCATTATGCAACTAGTCATTAAAGCTTAGTATCCAGTACAATGGTAGCTTATGTAAAGTGATCTATGAGAGCTTTATATAGGCTTACCAGCCGCAGCCTTAATTTTACTCATTCGTCTTAATTTTTTGTAATCATTTTTTGTAAAAAGGGTATAATGTCAGGCATGCTTCCCTGCTACTGACAGATCCAATCTAGCAGATAATTACCATAAGGAAATTGATGCTTTAGTGTGCAGGGGAGAATTTAATTTACTCAGACATCCTACAGTACAATGCATTCCAAAAGATATGAGGATTTAAGTTTTTAAGAAATTAAATTTCACTATTTAACATGATTACTTATGTTGAACATCATTAACTAGCTTTTTTTTAACTGTTTGATATAATTACAGGAACAGTTATTTGGTCTAAAATCCAAAGTCGTCTTTAAATAAGGGTTAAGGATCCATGAAGTACAAAAAAGAAGGTTGCATTCTTTCTCTCCCTCTCTCCAACACCAGCCTTCCAGCAAGAGCATTAAAAAATCTATAGAGATTAACTGAGCCAATTCATGAACTATAGAGCTTTTTCCAATGATGTTTTAATAGATCCTTTGTTAGCCCATTCCACCTCAACTCCATCAGTCAGGAAAGCCTTTTTAGTCCTATTCACAAATACAAATTGCTTATAATGCTTCCAAAAAATGATAGAACTATGAAGGAGTTGCTGAGATCCTAATTAAGAAAAGTGATTAACTTATGTCTAATTTTAGGCATTTGATTACTTCAAGAGAAATCATTGGATTTAGAATTAGATTGTTTTAATTAATCTCTACAAAACTGTTTACTCTCAGTGGGAAAGCATTCTTTCTAACCTACAGCATGTATACCTTGCAAGCAGAACACACAGACCACAACCAGGAAGGTCCAAAAGGCTGGGTGGGTCTTCTGAAGAAAATTTTAAATCATGAAAAGCCCTCCTCTATGAAGTTCAGAAGCTTTGCTTTGATCACTGAATTTTCTTATTAAGAATACTTCAACCAGAGAATTAGAGCAATGGAATTTTGTACATCTGCTCTTTTTTCTTCTTTGTTTGTTTGAAGTTCTACTAAATATTTTAAGACAACTTTTCCTTCTTTCCATTTGTCATGAGGTTGTACAGTCAGAGAACAAAAAATGCAAAACTGTCAAGAGTGTATGACAAGTATCTGAGTTGCAGGATCTATCAGTAGAATTTGAATAGCATCTGCAGCTACCTCATCCTTGTAACTGCTGCACAGAGCTAGTGCTGATTTAAAGTATTGTCTTAAAACACATTTTCCATTCTGGATTAAAGTGCCCTCTCCAAGGATAGGAAGCCCCTATCTCATGACAGTCTAGAAATTATGCTGGTGAGAACCTTGACTGACACCCCATTAGGAGCACAGTCAGGATGGGGAGGGTCTTCGCTTTAGCCTGGAACTGGAGAAAGCCCATGGGCTCCTGACCACCCACAGTCTGACAAGCATTTTGCGATGGTACAGAGGACTTCTGATCAGACAGCATTTTCTTTTATTCTTTATTATTTAAATAAAATACATTAAAAACAAAGAAAGGATTTTTTTCAGTAGGGATAGAATAAGGCCAACTGTTGGTGCCTCGGATAATCTACTCAAAAATAGCTTCTCTTCTGTCTTTTCTTAGAACTGCTTTGCCAAAGGCACACTTCATATTTGCAGAAGAGAAGCTAAGAAACTGTAAACAGGAGGAGGGAATTATATGACTCAATATTATTTCTAAATTAAAAGATAAAACCATTCCATTTTTAGTTACAGCCATAGACACATGATGTAAAATGGAAAGACCATAATGTCAGCAATGACATCAGTGCTTTCTTCAAAGTAGTTGTTAGAACTGCACTTGTAAGAATGCCCCAAAATACAGAAAAGGACCAGTCAAAAGCAGCGGAAACATGGAGGATATGACAATGTGCTCTTACACATTCTGAAGGGACTGCATGTCACTGGAGTCAACATCCCTCCCAGGTCACAACTTACCTGGGGGGGTATGGCTAACAAGGATGAAGGAAGCAAGAGGGAGCATCACTGGCTATTAGCGGACATTGCCTGCTGCGGTTCTCTACTCAGGTTATTTCTATTCCAAGTGAGTAGATCTACTTCCACTGGTAAATATTTTCTCCTCAGTTTTTAACCACAATCAAGCTTCTACTAGCAAAATTCTTCTACAGAATTTCTTAGGAAATTTAAACAAACAGAAAAGCAAATAATTTTAAAGGAATTATTTCTGAAGCTTGCCAAAAGTCCACCAGCTTACATAAAGATCCTTTGCTCTGAGAAGAGATCTGGTCTGGTAGATATTTGCCTGAACACTGAGCTTAGCTTGTCTGCGCTTCAGAAAGGGGAACCTTGGCAGATGAGGAGATGAACAGTTGAGGGAGGTACATTTATCATCTGTGCAAACTCACCAAGGCCTCTTTCCCACAGGTGTTTGCAGTCTTTAAGAAATCCCAGTCCTAAAACTTTCAAAATAAGTAAGGAAGAAACTGTGAAATTCAATGGCTTTTCAGTGTCCCTAATTGTACTTTCTGAATCATTTTATACACTATTTATATTAAAAAAGTATATAAACACACACTTCTGCTGTTTACTAAGGCATGCACAGACGTATGTTGCTGTCAAGTCCAACCCAGCAGTTTTCTAGCCCAGGAAATATTCTGCTCTTTTACAATACTATTTTTACAATTACTTTTTTTTTTTTCATCTTACACCATCCCCAGAGCTGTGAAAAAAGCAGTAAGATTTTTAAATTTCATTCTGGAGTTTTTGTGACAGAAAAAGTGTGTTTTCCTTTTCCCTTAGACTCAGAAGACAGTCTTACTTCACGTTTTCAAAAAGTTGTAGCTTCATGCAGAGGCCAGGCATGGAAATTTTTAACCTGAAGGGTTTGAGCAAGTGGGTGACCGAGAACAGTGAGTTAGAGTGGAAATTATTACATAACATTAACAGAGACACATAGGGGGATACTGCTCCTGGAATAGACTGGTCTAATAATGAAAATGTGTAACAGGTTATTATGTACCCTTTAAGTATCTAACAAAACCTCTAACTTCCACCGAAAGATAATCAGAGACCATTTTTCAACCTGGTGGGTGCCTTTGTCTTCTTTCTTCTCTTTTTTTTTTTTTTTTCTTTTTTTGGCTAAAAGAGTGAGCAGTTTGAGGTTGCATTTTTTAGGCAGAGAAAGAAAGATGACATCCCCTACACCTGCACAGAGCCAGGACCAGACTCCCAGAGTTTCCCTGAGAGAATCGAGTCTCACCTCTCTGCCTGAGGTCTTTGGGCTCCTGGTGTTCAGAAGACATTGGGATATTGTTCACAAAACGGTCCATCAGAGTAAAAACCTGTGATCCAGCATACTCTGGCTAGAGCCATGTGAGGCAGAGCCTGTCACTGCACACTGTGGCAGCTGGGGGCATGACCAGAGGGAGGACTGGTTTGGGTGGAATATGGATTTGATAGGCAGATAGGCAGATTTGGAAACTATAAGAAAGAGAGTTGCCTCTTGGTCAAGGGAGAAGGGGAGTCAGCTTCTCATCTTGCTTCTTTATAAGGAGACAGCAAATATGCTGTCTCTAGGATAAGCTCCCTCCCTCGGTGGAAATGGCAGGCCTCCCTCCAGGGGAGCTGCTATGCTGCAGCCATGTATCTCACCCTGGAGGACCCTGACTCCTGGGGAGGTGTTGGGACAAGTGCACAGCCATGACATTGACAGTTCACTGCCGCCACCTCCGGGGCAGTACACAACCAAGCATTTTGAGACGACCTGGGGTCTCCTGCTGCCCAGGGAGGGTGGCCATTTTGCAGCAGTTACAAATCCTTTGCTGCTATTCATCCCTCAGGGGAGTCCCTGTAAAATGATGTCAGGGCCCAGAGGGCAGTAGTGGCTCTTAGTGGCACCGAGCAGCTTCATCTGGGGCCTTCACCCACCTCTATGCCCATAGGCTGGGGTTCCATTGCTGCGAGCTCAGGCCTGGGGGGCCTGGCCTCCCTCTCTACCAGGTCCCCGCAGGGCTGGCACTCAGCGGTCTGTGCCCAGCAGTGTTGGGCACAGCCACCATCAGGCCCTGGGTGGTCTTGTCCTCCACAGCTGCACAAAGCTGAGGCACCATCTGGGGGGCAGCAGGTGAGTCCCTGGCAGTGTTGTGGCACTGGAAAGCAGAGGGTAGAAGGCTTCATCCCAAGTAGCACAGACCTTCAAGCTGTCCAAAGGTATGTGCTTCATATTGTTTTTTAAAATATGGGTCTGTGAAAAGGTTGCTTAAAAGTTAATATTAAGTTAGTCTTAAAAAAAAAAACAAAACCACACACTAACAGATTTTTCCTTAAGGCTTTCTCTGAGTTAAATTCATTTCAATTCTGGTTTTCTTGTCATTAAGTAAATGAATTTGTGGCCTTTGATTTAATAATTATGTTTTATTATAGCTGAAGCTGTCTAGTATAATAGAGGATATGTTGAGGTTTTTTTCTCCAGCTGTGAACCCTGTGTTTTTCCTGGAGCCTTCCACAGCAGTCCTGCCAGGGAAGCACAGGGCAGTGCTGCCATTTTCCAAAGAGGCAGCAGTCACCGTCCCACATTCTATGAATAATTATGTGTGCTTACTTTCATCATGAGGCTTCTGTTAATGGCAATAATGTTTCTCATTCCAGTAAATATGTACATAAGCAGGCCTAGCAAATGGCTAGATAATCCCCTTTTCTGATATTTTGACTTTGCTGGTAGAGGAAGAGGTGAGGGAGTGGGGTGGTCCCAGTGAGGCTGCAGGGTTGCCTGAGGGAAGGGAGCTTTCCTAAATGCTGGGGAAGTTCAAGGTTGGGACCCGTAGCTGCTTTCCTCCATGACATTATCAGCACAGCCAGGCTGACAAGCCTTCCCGTGCCATACAGTTGCTCCAGGAAAAACCCCCAGAGCAGAAAATTCAGCTGTGCCCCATATTTGACATAATCTTCATGCCCGTATCGTAATAGCTTGTCTGCGAATTCCGTACTCAAGGAAGGAGCAGTAAGGGAAGATCGGGGTTTGAGGAAGGACAGGAAATAAGCACACTGACGGTGTGGGAAAGATTGCAACCAAAGTGGTGAACTCTGACAACTTTGAGAAAGAGGGTGATGCTGTTGGAAAATACAATGACTGGAGGAAAAAGTGGAGATGAGGATAAAATGGCTGGTGACACCAGGGGAATGGTAGAGGGAAGGGGTGTAGAAATGCATGTGAGTTAAAGGGCAGAGCACAAATATCTATTTGTCAAAGAAGAGAAGCAAGTGTTGTGTAAACAGGTAGGAAGGGATAGGTGTATGGGGGTATTAGGTAAAAGTTTCTTTTTACTAAGGGCAAAGCCAAAATTCCCATGGCTTTATAAATAAATGGTCTTGGGTTTGCAGACAAAAAAAAGAAAAGCTATGGAGAAACTTTGTTACTACTGAATTCATTGATAACCATTGAGTGCAGTTGGGTAAATACTAACCACCTGAAAATCCCACACACATTATCTAGAGACAACTCTACTGAAAAATTTAAGACTCCCTTTCCCCCCTGCCCCGACTCCCTAAACCAGAATAGGAAAAAAACCCCATACCCAACTTTACTAAGCTGTCTGACATGTCATGAAGATAAACACAGGAACTGGTTTGGGGTTTTGTTTTGTTTTATTCTTTGGAAATTAGCCTCAAGACGTGGAGGAAAGAATATCATAAATCCAGAACTAGAACTGGAAGACAAGGTTCTTCTTCTGTCCCAGTAACCACCACACTCTTTGGTATGAACATCTATAGTAACTTGCATGCTTACTGTTCTGAATGCCGCCAACTGATATGAGCAGTGGGTTATCTGATTACCACCTTGCTATTTTGAAGTATTCTTTTTCATGAATCAAAACAAAAGCTATTACAGACAGAGCAGTCTTTTCTTCCAGGCATGCACTCTAGTTAGGAGCTAGAAAAAGAATTGTTGAGATAAACTGTGTGACTAATACACATGTTACTAATGGATGTAAGCTAGACTTACGTTGTTGTAGCCTAAAGCCTTACCTCTTCTTGTTCCAAAGACCTGACTTTATGATAAAAAAGCCTTCTCAAGAGATATCTGTCCTTATTTACCATTTTTATGTCCAGTTAAATATTTTTATTTATTTGTGTTGGAACTTAATTTGTGATGTGGCCAACCAGCAGAAAGGCTGCTGCTGACTTCAGCGGGCTTGGAACCAGCCCATTAGCTGGCAGGTGGATCAGGTACTTGAACCATGCCTGCACTGATATATACCTGCACTGATATATAGTATCACACTGTGATACCAACTGATAAAGACTGCCCAGCTAGTTTCTCACAAAAGTTACAGAATACAGTCAGTGAAATCCCTGGAGCAGTCAGTCTGCTGGAAGCTGTACAAGTGCTGTGGTTTGATACTGAGTGGGTAAAAAGAATCAAACTAGTGGATTGATTGATAGCTAGGTGCTAGAGAGAAGATAGATAACTGCTTAGGATGGTTCTTCCATGGAAAACTCAGTTATCTTTACAGTAAATCCATCTTTGTAGCCAAATAAAGAAAAAGATTTTTTAAAGTACTAAAATTGTCCTTGCTTTTTACTTCTCCTACTACTTCCCTTTTATATGGGAATTCACTCTCACTTACATTCACTTGCTTCCTCTTCTATAAGCAATTTGATATCCCAGTGATCTGTTCTTAGATGTCTTATTTGCAAAGAAATTTCCTGCAAGAGAAGAATTAAAATTAAGAAATTAAATGAATTGTAGTCTTTAGTTTGCATATACATAAAAGCACACAGAAAGGTTTCTTGTGTGAACTCAGGTTAAGTTTAGAGCTTGATAAGAAAGGATCTAGTAAACAAATGTTTAATCCTTTTATATTTAGTAGCCACTGAGATTTCGCCCCAGCTTGGAGACAGAGGCCCCAAGTTGGGGAGACATCTTTTGACCCACAAATATTTCTCTAGTCCATTGAAAATGGAACATGGGATTAAGACAGCTTTAGATACAAGTTAACATGGTCTGATCAATAAGGGGCTTTCACCAGAGAAGCAGGTTCAAGTCCTTACAGGTGAAAAAGACTTCCACATTCTGCAAGAATCCTATAAGCATTGCAAGTAAGTTGCAAGTAAGGTTGCGCACCTTCTGCAGAGATGCTTGGCTTAGATTCCTAATTCACAACTAGACAGTGTGTTCTCAGGTCAGGGGGAGAGATTTCTCCTGGTAGGAAAAATGCCTCATGGTCTCCTAGCTGGTGCTGTAGCTGCGCTCCCCTCCTTGGCAGTTTTTGTGTGCTTTAGACAGCTGCTGATTCTTGTGGGTCCCATGCTTGAGCACATAACTTTTCTGCACATATTGTGTAGGGATTTTGAGTGCTCAAGTCAGAGCAGTAAACTCTGCCAGATTGCAAGGTGAATGTGTGAGTGTCTTGGTTCTGCAAATCTGGTCATTTGTCTGTGTGTCCTAATTCTGCGTCTAGGGATAGAAGTACTTTCTGGTATTGGGTATTTTTTTGAAAGATCCCAATTCCCTCCTGGGGGCTTTCAAACAAAAACTAGATGACAGATACAGGATAAATGTCCCATATAGCGACTCATTCCCGTTAGGTACACAATGAGGAATAGCATGCTGTTTTAAGTATCAGTCATTTGTATCTCGTAATGAATATTTCTAGTTTCAAAATGACTAGCATAAGAGCATCTGTGTTTCATTCTAGAGCATAGAGAATCAAAGTAATATAAAAGAACAAGAAAAAAAGAGGATATATTTAGCAATAACTCATTTGTGTTCATTTGACTATGAAAAAATTACGTATTTATGCAAAGCACAAATGCTCAAGGCCGCCCAGCTTCACAGCTGACCTAAACTGGCAGGGCTTCCCGTGAAGCTGTTTTGATAAGCACCTTGCCTCCACATGGGCTGCAGGAAAGGATCATATGGGATCTAGCTGGTTTGCATCCCTCCATACCAGAGTGCCAAAGAAAGCCTGCAACTCAGCAGTTGCCTTCACATCAGAGGAACTCTAAGTTGGAGTGGAGCCAGCAAAGTAGCTCCATAGTGCTGTTCGTCCAGCAAAAGAGGGGCCATGGCCAGAGAAGTGCTGTATAAAGATTTCTTCCTACTAGCAGAATCAGTTGAGCCCAGAGCAAGCTGCATGGACTCTGTGCACTACACATGGGACATGATGTACGTGATCACAGGTCTAGCTCTGCCTTGATTCAGATGAGGTCAAGTACCCAATGCCACGCTAACCAAGTCAGCAAAAACGTCAATTGACAGATACGCCTGGAGTCCCTGGGGCAGCCAGAGCAAGCCTGTGCTGGAGTCTGTGCTATTGTTGCAGCACTGCTAGGATGAAGCTGTCTTGGTTAAGTTAGTCCATGCTAGAGGGGATATGAAAATGCAGACATGCCCTGTGAGTTGTTAGTGGGGCTGATGAGCTCCCTCATACCAACAGATCTGGGTTAATGTCAGTTGTTCCTCCCAGCCATATTCTAGCATGATCCAACGAAAGGCCAGAGCCTGCACTACAGAACCTCCGGTGTGCTGGAAGATTATTGCTGTATCAGAATGAAGCATACTCTTTATGCTTTCTTTTATTATCTCAATTTCAGTATTGAAAATAATCTAAAATATTTGTTTTATATCTGAGATTTGGGTTTCTTCTTTGTCACTGTGTTTGTTCTTGGTAAATCATAGGAATAGAAACTCTTGACGATGAACTTGTCCTTCCTAGCTTTTAAATACAATTTTCTTCAAACTGCCTCTCTTTTTAAGAACAACTTGACATAAGTTCAGAGCTCATAGTGAGCAGTGTAATGTTTTCTTTCTGTATGTATTGAACAGGAGAGAATTAATGAGGAAAAGCATAGCTAAAAGGCTCGCTGGGACTTCTAGTGGAACCCTATCTAAATTTTAATAGTAGAAAACTTTCAAAATCCTGCTACCTACTGAGATTCTCACTACTTCCCTCTTTCAAACAGCCTGATATATTTCTAGAAAAATCTTTCCCACCATATTTTTCATATACACTTCCTATTCCAAACTGAAAAGAATGCAGCACAGATTTCTTCTTGATAAGTGTGTGCACAGGCAAGTTCCTTGGCCTCCCTTTTCTGGGAAATCTCTGTCTTTGTTTAAAAGTGCATGTTCTCAGAGGAGAGAGTCATTCACATTTTTGGAGTGACATCTGTGCTTTGTCTCGTAATTCCAGGAAAGGATGAAGTACACTTAAATGTTTGTGTTAAACTTTCAAAACATTAACATGTAAGAGTGTCAGGCTGTTTTGTCAGTGAAAATTTGAGATTTTTTTCACTTACAGAAACTGATTAAACTGCATTTTATCCTAGGGGTCTGTATGCATGTTTGGGGTTTTTTTGTCACGTAGATAAGTATTAATGATAACCAGAAGTGGAACCAAACAAAGAAATAGATTAATCTCTCGGCACTCAGAGTACTTGATCTGAATCTAGCAGATTCAAACCTTGTGGTCAAGCCTTTGTTCTTGGTTAGACTTACATTTCATTCAGAGTTTCTTGGTGCTCTGCATTTATGATAGAAGGGTGATAAGAACCTCTACCTCCCATACTGACCTACCTCTCCAAAGCAGATGTTTAAAATAGTTACTCTCACAGCACGTTGTTTGGTGGGAAAAACAAAGAATGAATCAGTTGAGAGTTTGATTTCTTTTATTTAAAGAAGGCTTTGTTATTGTTGAACCTATATATGCATTTATAAATGCACATTCACAGTCCTTCAGACAATGCATTTTTTGGCTTTAATGCATTGAAAAAATGTGATTTGACAGGGTTTTTCTGTTTATGAAATGAAATAATATTTCTCTATTCTGTGTGTTTTAACATCCACCCTTCACAGTACAGAGACAGTTCTTAATATTGTGATTTTCCCATTATTAGCTCTCTTACTCAACAAAACTACTGTATGTGAGAACACTTACTGTAAAATAAAGGTTACTGAGCATCATCATATCCAAGAAGTAGGCATGCCTATATAACAAATGTCTTTTAGTGATCTGATGATCATTACTGTTGCAATGGAGGAAATTACTATATTCCTTACTCAAAACATTCCTACAAAGTCAGTGACTATCAACCGTACATTTATTCGTGCAAAAGAAGCCTACAAAATGTAGGTGTTCCCCTTACATCAGCTTATATCCTGTTGACAACTCAAATGACACTAGGCCCATTTATTAGTTTCTAGTGGTTTAACTGACAACTTTTGGTCTCATAA
The DNA here is from genome assembly GCF_965140245.1 of Athene noctua. Classification (NCBI taxonomy): domain Eukaryota; kingdom Metazoa; phylum Chordata; class Aves; order Strigiformes; family Strigidae; genus Athene; species Athene noctua. The sequence goes on along the minus strand of NC_134038.1, from coordinate 76,787,012 downwards.
AATGTACTATAAATACTATCCGTAGCACAGCTTTGCTGCTCAGTGGTACACCAAGTGTTCAGATGGTCAAGAATGCTGTTTCCCAATGGGAAATGTGGCATTTGGCAATCGTTTATTCCAGTTTCCTTTGAGGATATGAAGGAAAGGTTTAACCAAAGTAATCTCTGAGTAAAAAATAAGCAACAAAATGATTAATACCAAAGCACTGGACTATAGAATGAATTCTAAAGTAGAAACTTCATTATACCTTAGAAGTAGATAGGGTGATTGCATACTTCTACCTCTACAGGGAAATATATGTTTGTTCTTTCCACAAATGAGGTTGGTGGGAAAATTGCATGAGACTGATTTCATGAGTTTGGAAATGAGCCCTGGTGTTGAATATGACTTCACAGCCCCAACTCTGAACTCACTTGGCAGCGTGGATGTAGGAACCTCTTGCTCCCAGCAAAGTCAGTTCTGCCAAGTGGTTTGAACACAAAGAGGGTTTGGCTCAGAAAGGACAAGTTGTGATATAATGAAGTCCCACCATGGGGTGAAAAGACCTAGATTTGTTTTCATCTGGAACAGGACAGTTTGTAGAGAGGGAGGGAAAAACAGCCTATGCACTTATTCTTCTTGGTTCCTCTGGAGCTATGCTGCTCCTATCATGTCAGGAAAATAAAGGAAATAAAGACAGTAAAGTGCAGGTTTATCCAGTGTAAGATTAACACATTTGCTGAACTTGAATCTCACTTTTCCAGTACCTAAGCTCACCATGTTCTTCATCGGCAGAGAGTTTATAGTTGATCTTTTTTCTTCTTGGCCTCCTTCTTAAGGACATGAGGGTTATGGGGTTGTACTCCTACACCACATTAGGCAGCAGTCAAACTGGTTGGTGACTTTCAGCTAAATCTGACATGATGTAGGGAACACAAGTATATTAAATTCCTACCAGCCTTTCTACAGAATTCATGTCTATGGAGAAAAGAGCCTGAACTGAGAAAGCAGGGAGAAGTTGGCCCCTGCCTAGCCTAGTGGTAGAGGACAAGTGACCAGCCAGCATGTGTGCATCACTGGGCTGCCAACACGTGTGTCTCTGAACACACCGCATCCCTCTCAGGTAAGTGTGCAAGGGATGTAGGAAGAGAGCAGGGGGAGGAGAGAGTGACAGAGAGCACATGGGAACATTGAGATGGCTTATGGGGGGCTGGGGTTTGTAGGAGCAGGGCACGTGAAGAATGGAGTCTTTCATTCCAGAGGAAACAATGCTTCATAGTCAAAGAACTTTTTTTTAGATCTAAACTAAATATTCTGTTTCTTTTTCGCAGTTTCTTTTTTACATGACCTTTCCCTGCCCACACTCATTAACCAAGCCTGTGACAACATGGAGTTAGCAGTTGGGGTCGGCTGTACATCTTCCTCAGGAAAATTTTAACCATCACTTAGAAAATTGAATTAAAACTCTTATATGAGGTGCAGGTGCAATGAACTGAAACAGTTAAATGCTGATCTCAGACTTAGACATGAGACCACAAAGCCATTTTTTTCAGCCTCAAAATAATAGCCTCCCTGCTGAAGCAAACAGAAAATGTGTTGCCTGTGCAGATAAGAGAACCTTAGAGTACCTTTGAAACTGTGATTCAGCACACTGAAGTTACTACTGGTTTACAACAAGGTGCTGACTCATTTACTAATTACATGTCAATGGCAAAACAATCAAAAAGAGTCACTCTTTTTCTCAAGAAAAACTTAGACATTACTATTGGTAGCAATCGTGACCAAAGAAGGGCCAGAAATGGCTTTTGGGAAGGTAATGATTCTGTGCTCTCCAAAGCTGACTGGCTTGTGTTGAGAATTACAGACAACTTGCAGTATCAAATCTGATCTGGTAACAAGAGAGGTGCTTGTTCTTCTCCTCTTCTAGATGCTTGATCTCTTGTGGTGTGATGAGGAAGGTCTTCATCTGAAGGGGAGTGATTGAACTTTGAATGTTATCCAGAGGAACCATTAGAGACAAAGAGAGAAGGCAGTCAGAGACAGGTTCGGAATTATTCTTTCTGCTATTTCATGCTTCCTAAGATAAATTGACAGGTTAGACCAGTGGCCAGCTTTTTTTTCATTCTTCACAGCAGCAGAGAGATAATGTCTGTCCTTGCCAAGATCTACTGAATTCAGTAAGTGTCTATAACAATGTATTTTTTAAGGTTTTTTATGTGAGGATAATACTTTTCCATCAAAAACACATGATAACTGAGAGTTAATTTTGTTCAGATTTCCTAACAGTGAATGCACGAAAAATCAAAGAAATGCCAGTTAATCAGTCATTACTATCTGATCAGTCAGTCCCAGTTGATTGTAACATTCAGAATTGCACGCTGATTTTATTCAGGACAAGTGATACTGCACTTCCAGCATATGACCACCCATTCTGCAAACCTCCACACACACCCAAATTGACTCCGGCTTCAGTAATGTGAGATGTCATATGGAAACATGGACTTACACTGTGTGAAGACACAGTGTACCTGGAGGTTTGAGCTCAGCATTCAAATTGGACTCCTCCATCACTTGTGCCCTGATTTTTGACTTCACACCTCCTCACAGGTTAAATACCTGTTCAGTAATCTTGAAGCCTTCCTGCAGCCTCCTTGTCTTTTACCAGAGAATTTAGCAGAATGGATGCCAGAGCAGCACTGTAGAGAGATGCTGGCTACACATTTCTGGGTTTATAGAGTTGGTAAGGGCACTTTCTTAAAACTGACGTGTCCATGTGAGACATCCGCAATTCAGTTTGTGCACAGGGATGTAGCCCTAACTAACTCCAAAAATGCTTCAGAAAGAGATGAGCTTGCTTTTATAGATAACTTTTGGTTAATGCTTCAGGAATCTGAAAGTAAAGACACAGGTTAAACTAGTATTGATATGACCTTCTCAAATCTCTCAAGACAAAAACAGATGGTGAAACTGTCCCACGCTCCTTCCCCAGGCATTAAAATATTTACATCAAACCCACTTCTGTATCTTGTAAATTAAAGCAAGTCAGGGCAGGTATGGAAACCATGAGCAATGACCAATTTGTAAATGGTGCTCTCATTCTTCCTGTAGACCAACATATGTGCCCCACACCCAGGGAAACTCTCTCCTCAGCAGACCTGGGCAATGGATTCAAAGTGCTTGCTCTGCATCTCTCAGAATACAGCCCAAATTTGCATTTACTGTATTCTAGCTGAGCAATTTAATATGTGTAAAATGATCCTACTACTGCCATTTTTTCTTTTGTATAGGACTTGCTGTACTAAAAGCTGGTGACCTAGAAGTAATATAAATCCCACCAGGGCTTGGCAGGAGTGAAGTGCTTAGCTGCTTAGAGGAATTGGGACTCTTGCAGTTGTATGGTGCGCCTGGAGATCAGGGATTTGCCTGGAAGAAACAAAATTACCTGTATGGTTAGGCAGCTGTTGAGTGGAATGGATACCAGTAGCACATACTTTCTGGATTCGTGTGCTTTGTGTGAATCTAGCCCAAAGCTTTCCTACGTTGCCCTGCCAAAGTGTCTCAAGTCTAACCAATTAAGAGATGAGAAGCTAGGTCATTTTTTATGCTTTTTGCTTACAGTTCCCTGAAGGTTTAATTAGTATATGGCAATAATAGCTCCTTGGTCTATTTACAGTACTTTTCATCAATAGAGCCCAACATTAGTTTTAGGGAAACTAAGGCAAACAGCAGATATTTGCCCAAATTCACACATCTAGTGAGGCTTAACACTAAAGGCAGCTCTGCTTTGTGTATTGACTTTTCTTTCCATGTGCCCCCATAGTCTGACTTTGGAACTCAACACTTAAAATTTGCCTGTATTGCACATTCCTGAAGACTTCTACTCGCTAAAAATACCACAAAATATCAGAGCAAAAAAAATCTCCATTGAAATTGGAAGGAACCTGGATAGCAAATTCATTGGAGCAGAATTTTAATCCAAAATAAAAATTTAAAAAAGCATACTTTCCTGTGTGTATGTATATGATATGTAATTGTAGTTGTATAATTGTATGACATTACAGAGCCACATGATACAGTATATAATCACCTAATCCACTATAGGAAATACATAAGCAGAGAACAGTCTCCACTGGAAGTATTTCATACTCAGGTATTTGGCAATACAGACATAGTGGTGCATGCACTCTCCTCTGCACTGGATTTTCACAGGGTCTATTAAGAGACAAGGCAATGGGGAATCATAGCCCCCTCCATGCACTCAGGAGAGATACAGAAATACTAATCTAGTATTAAATCTGTAACATAGTGACTTAATTTGGGGGAGGAGGGGGTAAGGATTTGGAGATATATCAATGTCCCCTTTTAATACTTTATTTTGAGAAAACTTATTAATCACTAATTTTCAGATTCCTTGGGTGTATGGCTATAATGAAGCTTATTGTGTGATATCCTTAGTCTTCTCTTCCTATGGTAAGTTTACTTTTTTTTTTTTTCCCCATCATGTAGCAATTCAATATTGTCTCTTTAAATATTTGAGTCCATTGTGGTTCTTACAATGCTCTTAGTTCTGCTAGCTGCAGGAACACATCAGCTAAGGCCTGATGCTTTTTTCTGTGCCTTGAAAACAGCTAGTTACAGCCATGTAGCTTCTGCATGTCATTTGTATCACATAAAGACCTAAAGGTACAGTGTATTTTCTCCTCTGGTGATCTGCTACCTGGCCTTTTTATTCTCTCTTCCTTTTGAAAAGCTTCTGACTCCACTTCCTTCTGAAGACACTTCCTCCTCATGTCCCTGGTATGTAGTTTCCCACTATGCCTTGTAGCATTCAATCCAGTGCAGAAGGCAGTAAAGCTGCTGTAGGAACAGAAGAAGCTACCGCCAGCCTCCCAGCTGTGGAGGATCCCTGCAGAGAGGGGGATTCTCTGGGGAGAAACCACAACCTCTCATAGCTCCTTCTGTGCCACACAAGCAGTCCCAAAGGATGCACTTGGATAGAGAACCCAGCTAAATTTTATCTTGTTGGAGGAATGTCTGCCTGAAGAATACTGTGATGGTAATTCAGAATTTACCTCAACCTAGTGAGCTGCTCTGACTGATGTCTCGCTGTTAAGTTTTGCTTTCCCTACTGTTTCACATGGTCTCTGACACTTACACAGGCAAAAATGAGGTGTTGCTCACAAAGAGTTTCCAGAGCAAGAGAAATGGGGGGTTTTGTTTCCTGGAGATTAGTTTATAGTTGGTGTGACTCAACCCTGATAAGATCAGTTTATAAGAGCATAGCTGATCATGATTTCTGGTTTGGTTTTTTGGTTTTTGGTTTTTTTTTAAAGAAAAGGTGTATTTTTGTCCCAGAGTGCTATTTCATGGCTTGCATTTGTTCCTAGAGAAGCCATAATGCTATTACAGTCAACAGCTGAAGGGTTAGATTGCAAAGTATGGGTCTTCATAATCTGTGTATTGCCTTGTCTTTCTCATACAGCTCACTGAGTTGATACCAACATGCTTGTATACATACAGTATCTGTGCTTCAGAGAAAGCCTGTGCCTGAATGTCTCTGGCCTGCAGGTCACTGGATAGGCTTTTGCTTTCTACCTCAAGAAAAAGAGTTGCATTCAGAGACAAGGGTGTAGTCTCATACTACATAGGACCAGCAGCTGGGTCCCCTCAAAATCCAGTCTAGGGCTCCTTCTTCCTCAGTGTTGCTTCATTAAGGCTGTATGTATGAAGTAGGGGGGTTAAAGGTCCATGTGTAACGCTGAGAGGAGGACTCCTAGGCTGGGAAAAGATTCAGTGAAGTTAGTGCAGAACTCTGTTTCAATGGGAGCACTTCCGAGCTGAAAGAGCTGTCACTGCCACATTTTGCTGTTATTGCTGCATTACTTAAGGGTGAGAAACTAACCACAGCACTGCCACATATATATGCCAGAGTGCTGCAAACAACCACCACAACCCTTTTTCTGGCAATGTATATAGTGTATGAGGAAGGCAGTTCAGGAGTGCTAGCATAAGGGCCCTGTCAGCCCAGGCTGTTTCTAGTGTGGCTGGAGGATTTAAAAAATGATCAAAATAATTTTGGAGAAAGTGGTTAAAAAAGAAAAAAAATGTGGATTTCTGTTGCTAGAAGAAAACATTTATGTGCAAAATGTCCATTTCTAGTGAATATTTGGAGTGTGAAGTAGGTAAGAGAGAATGACTGAAAAAAGAAAAACACAACATATGAAAAATTCCAAATTTTGAAATCTGTTATTAAAAAGCTTTTGGTTTCTGGCAGGTTTTTTGTTTGGTTGGCTTGCGTTTTTTTATTAGTTCCTCAGGAGGAAAAGTTTTCACAGTAAGGTCTGTAGTTGAGTGGTACTGTGAGAACTGGCATTAGTTATATGGTGCGCACATAAATTATGTTTAAGATATGCTCTAAAAAGCAACTTCAAATTTAGAGCAATATGTAGGTTTTGTTATAACTACCTTTTCCCTTTGGAGATAATAAAACTTTGCTTTCATAATTAAAAGACCATTCAGAGATGCATAAAGGTTCAAGTTTAAGAGTCGCTCAGTAGATGAGGGTATACTCTGAAGTATTTACACAAAAACTGTTGATGCTTAGGAAGAGCAACTTTTTCTGAGGCAAATCTGAATGTGCTCTCTACCTAGCAGGGTACAATGCTCAATGTTCTCTTCTCCCACCTGCTGCCCACCCAGATTATGTGAGAAGTGTTTGAGCACCTTACTATATATAGTCAAGGCTTTATTCTCCCATACCGAGGTCAGTGGGAGGTGCTGAAACTGAGATGGGGGAAGAAATGAGCAGTGTTGGAGTGAGCTGGTGCATCCTGAAGCTGGGAGGCACTGGGAAGAGATGGGTCAGCTTCGGCCAACACATCCAGCAAACCTGTCAGTGGGAGTGCAAGGCAAAGAGGTGGTGCAAAAATAAGTGTCACTAATACTTGGGTTGAGGTGGAGTGGGGCGTTTGCTTTAAATGAGAAGCTTGAGCTGTATGAATGAAGCTGCAGAGGAAAGGTGGGACTGAAAGACATAGGTTAGAGGAAATTGTGAATATGCTTGCAGCTCCCCTTTGTGAGCTGGCACAGTGTGTGCTGGGACAATCTCCATATAGGTTATACAGAAATGACGTAGAAAGAGTCATATATTCCAGTAACCATACGTGATAGGAAAATTCCCATGGCTGAAAGCTTTGTCATGGCTGGGTTAATCTATCACTTGTAATAGGTGTTACTGTTATAACCAACATAGTTGACCAGACATATTCCTCAACTTGGAGAACTATCATCCCTTCAAGTTGAAATCTGGTAATGGAGAAAAACACAAGTTTCAAGTGAATGCTTTTTTTTTAAAACAAAACAAAACAAAACAAAACAGTTTTGTTTGTTTGTTTTTAACAAAGTAAGGTTTTTTAAAATTGAGAGTTTCTACCTGTGCTAATGATTGATTCTTACTTGCCCTGAGATCACCTAGCTTGAAGTGCTTCACAAACAGGTGCAAAGAAGTAGTCCCTGCTCTGAGCATCTCTCAGCCTTGGAGGCTCAGAGACAAAGGGCTCATCTACTTCAGGGTGAAATGAGTGGTGTGTTAATATTTTTTTTAGATAAGAAGTTTAAATTTGAGACATAGTAAACAGTGAAATTTCAGGGTAAAGCTAACACATCTTTGAATGGGACCTGCAGTTTATTCTCCCTGTAGATGATAAATTAAGTTTAATGGCTAATAATGACCACTAAACAAGGATTAGAGCAACTTCTACATAACATGCCATGTGCTTTTCAAAAATAAATTCTTTTTCTCAGGTGGATGAGATTTCTGCTGTGAGGAAGGAATGTGCATCATCTTACTTTTACAATGGGAAAATGCTTGTGGTTACAGAGGAAAAGCTAAGTGGGTGCAGGTTTTCTTAGTTTTCTTTGGTGGTTTCTCTTAGAATTCCAGGAACATTTTTGAATTTATGTATGAACCAGGCTCTGCTGGGTTGGGTAGTACACACTTCCAGCTCAAGGAATCTTAAGCAGCTTTAGGAATGACAAACAGGCAAAATTCATGTATCATTCATATTTCAGAAGAATATATGTGCCAAGTGTATTCCTTGTGTGAATTTTTCTTTCAAACTCAATGAACAAAAAAAGAGTTGGTGTACTGGACAAAACACTATGTTTTGGAATTAGAAGAGAAAAAAGGAAAAGTAGGATGGAAAAGGGGAACTACTTTATTAAGCTGCAACTTGCATTCTTTACTTGGCATCTATTTCATTATCTCCTCTTTCCTGATGATAGCGTAATGTCCTCTCTTTTCCTGTTACCCAAGCACTTTACAGAACATGTGTTGCACGCCTATTGGCAATCATGAACAATTCGACATTCTCAGCTTCTTTTTACATGACTTGACATCAGCTCTTGTTCAAAACACTGCCCCCTCAACCAGAGAAATAATCTCCCCCTTCCCATCACTGCATTACATGCTGAAGAGTGGTAGATGATGTCTGCAACAAATTTTAAGGCTACAAATCCATTTGTGTGCACCTGGATTGAGCTACCGTCCTTGGCCATTACCCTTTTGGAGGCCAGGAGGTGCTCTTGGTGGTCCTGGGAGCATGGGACAGTCTGCACCTTTCCACGCATTATGAGGAAACAACCTTGTTACAACCTCTTCCCAGGGTGGGTTTTAAACAGCAGATTTAGACAAACTGTGAGGTCTTCTGCAATTACTGTGGGTGTCTCACAGTGTTTTGTGGGCAGTCTGAACAAGTTCTTTATGTGAGACCAAGAGACATGTTCCCTAGCTCATGTCAGGCATATTTCCATACGCAAATATACACCCCAGCTGACATCTGCTCTTAAACCTGCTGAGATGGGATTCCTCTTCACCCTAGAAAGCCAATTACCTCCCAAGCACAGGACCACCCCTGCCAGACAGCAGGCAGCTTCCCCTGTTCAGCAGACACAGATCTTGGAAATGTCACAGCTCTGAACTGCTCTGACTCTCCTCTCCTACCTGGTGCTTGCTCATGCTGTCTATCCTGGGCCTTGAGTAAGAGTCAGAGATGCATTGTCACAAGATAATATATCCACTCTCCTTTTCCACAGCTGTCTGTTCCTTCACTGGGAAAGCATGCCCTGGTTGGAGCATCTGTCATCACTGCTGGCTTAGCTTGACATGGCCTTACGTCACAGCGGGTTTGTTTCAAATGTGTGGGTTGTAGCTGTGTGGATCCACACCACAAAGACTTCTTTACAACACTTTCTCATAGGTAGTGACCTGACTGAATCATCACTTCAGAGGTCAAAGGCAGGACCACTGAAACTATTACCTGAATCTATCCCTTCCCGATTGTTTTTTCAGAGTGTCGCCAAGCAGATGCTCATCTGTATCTCATAGTATCTCATCTTCTCATCTCAATTTGTCATCTTTGACGTAACAGGGAAGATACAGTATCTTATCATCAGTAACCACCAATGACTTATTTTCAATAATTGGTGGGTTTGGGTCAATGCAGGCCCATAGTCAACGTCAATATTTTCTGACTAATGAAAGATTTCTGAGTTCAGTGATGCATTTTCTTGTCAGGTTTGACAGCACATTCTGCAGGGACTCCAGTGCAGGCCATGAAGTGGTTAGATTTCATTTCTCACTTCCAGTCCTGCCCTATGTCCAGGCATTTTTCTTTCAATTTTTCATTATTTGTTCCACAATGTATATAGTGGATTGGGATTGTCGCACATATGTTCTTTGATGGAATCTGTTTGCCCTGCTTCTTTCTTATTTAGACTGAAATAGTAGCTATTAGGGTTTGTTTTGCAACTTCTTAATCAGTAAAGATTAACTTGTTACCTGCAGTTTCTGTAGAGTAAGGCTTATTTCTTGTATGACTCTTCATATTAAGAGGAGTCTTTCTGGTGTCTCCAACGATGCTGAGTGGGGATCTGTGTGAATGCTAATGTCTTCAGGTATCCAACATAAGTATCTAGTCTGCTTTTTTTACTTTGGTTTTCAGGTTAAAATAACAAACCCAAAATCCTGTATTTCTGAGCTGTCTAATTCTGCCAGTGGTCACTGTACTGGTCAAACACAGCTACCAGGATTTCTTGCTTTTCAGGCATCAATCCTGGCAGTCTTCACTACAAAACTGCTATGGTGGTGATTTAACTGCCAGTAGGCTGTGAGCTGCTGGAAGACCACACTTCCTGTAAAAATGTTTTGAAGAATTAATATATGGCTATCAGATATTACTATGCAGAGCAAGAAGCTGACGTACCCATAGCCAGAGGAGCTGCAGTTTACACTTGGTTGGGTAAGTCCATACTTTTATTTTGTTTATATAGATATTAATACACACCTTGTCACTTATGTTTCCTATTAAAGGAAGTGATTAGATGTGAGAAACACTTGTGTGGGAATGTGGAGAATGATTTATGAACTTGACTGTTTTCTAAGCAGAATCCTAGGGAAAAAAATAGTTATATTCCATAGATTATATCATATTACAGTATCACATTATGTATCAGTTAAGCTAGCAAATCCCTCTTTAAAGTGCCTTACACATGTATGTGTTTTTTTATTAAACACCATCTTGGATATAAAAGTTGTAAAGAAACAGGTTTTTTGACTTACATTTGTAGGGTATGTAGGATTCCTCTCGTTATCTTGCTGCACATGAAACCTGCAGTGTTTCAATGGCACAGGCCTTAGCTGAGGGAGATTAACGTCATGACAGTAAGGATGACAGAAATGGCCCTCTAAAGAGTACAACCAGCCCTTGCAGCTGGGGCAGCTTTCAGGCATGGGTCCTCCACTGGTTCCTAAAGCAGAAAGTGGGCGTGAGTTTGGGACGAACTGGTCTAAGAATAGAGACTGAAGAACAAGAAATTCCTGTTCCTCAGAGTTTTCAGTCTCATCTGGAACATCTAGTGCTTAGAGTGGGGGAAACACTATGGCAATAAGGGGATGGAGGAGGAGGGCTCTAGCTGCCTACGCTTTTCCCCATAAAAGTACACCAACTGAGTACAATGATAGGTATGCATGAGCCCTGAATAAAAAAGAACGTCTCTTGTCCCTTTTGAACTGTGTAAGCATGGACCTTTGGCTAGAGCACCTATTATATTGAACACTGAGCAGCTGCTGCTGATATGCAATTGAGAACTGAAGGCTATTTAGAGAAATAATTGCTTTAGTTTCCAAGATACTCCTGGAAATAAGATCTAAATTTCTCATTATAGTCTTACCTGGCAAAATACAGTATGTTCTAAATAATAATTAAAAATTCTTAAATTAAAAATTCTTAAAGGAGGCAAGTTAGTCTTTCAGGTTTGTAAGGGAGAAAAAAAGGTAGGAACAAACAATCCTCTTGTGAAGGGGAGAATCTTAATTGTGTCCTATTCTGCCATTGGAGTGAGAGATAGAACACCTGCACTCATTCTCTCTGGAGTAGTGCTTGGGACTCTCTTTTTCATCTGGAGTATTTTTCCTTCGAAAGAAGAAAGAAAAAGCCAAAACCAGACAAAGAATCTGGATATTTTTGTTTTTCCAGCCCATCCCACAGGATATGATGTAGATTACTTTATTGTCTAAATTTATTCCAGATTAACTAGTGCATTTGGGTAATTATTTTTTATGTTGTTCCTTCTTAAATTGCTTTTAAGGGATAGTGCTTTTAAAATGCACCCGTAATTATGAGTCACTTTTTAAAGTGTAGGCAGCTAGTATATTTCTTGCATTTTTTGGTAAATACTGTTGTTCTTTTCTTATGCTGATGATTTTCATTATAGTTTTTCAGAATGGCAGAACTGACAGCACACACAGTTGGAGGAACACAGGTAAGGCCCAAAATACACAAAAAATTGTTCATATAAATATCATCTTAGAGTCACTTCCTAAATACTATCTAATACTGGGAATCAAGACATTGGTTAAGAGGTTGCTAATTCTGAGAATTCATCTCCTGCATTTTATAGTTAAGAATTTCTTCCCTTTTTTGTACTTCACAACAAGTAACATTTGCAATCTCCCTTTTAAGTGCAGCAGCTGGACTAATAATCTCTAAGGTAGGTCAGTTGACAAACAAACTTTCCTTACATGACACCCAGGTTCTGAACCAAACTTATATATACTACAATATCATTTGTATAGCAAAGAAAAATGGAAGGCTTAGCATTTTAGGGCTTCACCTCCTACCTTTTTGGGGTTTTTTTCCCCCTGTTCCTACTAGCCCAGAGAACTGCAGGATTAAACCATCAGCAACAAGACTTGTTTCCAGAATTTTAATTCTGTTTGCACAGCTGTCCTTTAAAAGTCTTTATTTTTAAATGAAACTGCTACAGTGACTTCCCAAGAATCCTAGCTTACTCTGAGTGTTCACCTGACTATTTACAGAAGTATGGATCACTCAGAGGTTTCATGGTTCTCAACTGAAATGCAACTTTGTGAGTGATTTTTTCAAAATGCTCGTTTTGCTGAGTAAGATAATAAATGTTCAAACTTTATCTCTTAATCCACAGGCTGATGCCATACAAAGATGTCAATATCAAGGGAGAGTGACAGCTGAGCTTCTGCCTCACAAAGCATAATCGTTCCCTTTGCTGTTTATCACACAGGAGTAGCAAGAACCACTATACCATCTTCCTCTGTGTGGTGAGTCTCCTGATGTGCTACCAGCTGAACTCTGGCACTGGCAGGAGCTTTTGCGGACTCCTGGTACTGTAAAGGCTAACCATGGCGAAAGCGCTAACATCTGCTATCTGAATTCAAACATTGCTCTGAGATGTCTTCAAGTGCAAGGGCACTAATCCTGCAACCTTGTTTCAAATGAACCACACCTTCTGAAGGCAAGAAAAATGCAGATAATCTCCAAGTAGACTAGGTAATGTAAATATATGCCTTACTAATGACACTGGAAAAATAGACTCCCAGGTCTCCTTTGCCTGAAAGAGCTGAAAAGGAAAAATGTGCAGACATTCATGGCGGGGTTGTCCTGAACAAGGAAAATTGAAGGGAATCAGGGTCTTAAACTAGTGACAGAGGTAACCTACAGGCTTCCTGATCTCTGGTTAGGTTGAAAATCTGTTAGTTTACCAGGTGTTAAACCTGTTCTATGATTTTTTATTATCCTCCCCTTCAATTCTTTGTCTTTCAAACTGTTGGAGCATATTACAGGGGTGCCAGAAAGGATGGTGAGTTACGTCAGCTAACAGTGAGAAGGCTGGGTGATCAGCATCTCATAGGTCTGGGCCCTTCTACCAAGACTTTAATGATTGGAGGCAGAGAGCAGATGGAAAACACTTTTATCACAACCTGACTCAGAGTGCTGACTGCTTTGAGTGATGCTGATAGAGTGGTACAAAGCTATAAATCCACCCTGTGCCTCACAACCTCAGTAGCAAAATTGCATCAGTTTACCTGTGAGCTAAGGAAAACTCAAGAGCAGTTAATATATAAGCAAGCTGATCTCTAATTACCCTAAGAACTAGTTTGAGAGCATTATTACCATTATAAAATGTAATAGCAGTATTACATAAGCACAGTAACAATAGTACATCTCTAAATGGTTGCAGACTGCCTCTTTTCACAGCTGTGGTAGAAAATGGATCACTGGATGGTCACGAAATGAATATTCTCCCTAATCAGAATGGAGAGCTTTATTGCCCTTATAATTACTTGTTTAGCAGTCACTTATTAATTATTTTTTTTAGTCCATGAGTAATAAAATGGGCCTGTTTATTAAATAACATTTTAATTAGGAATCATTTTTAACATGTGGCAAGTTCTTAATGTTTTCTCCTATGCAATTACTTAGACAAATGCTTGTATTTCTGATAACTCCATTGACACCATCAGCCAAACTAAGCCTTCCCTGGTATACAGCTCATATAAAATAACAGGCTTCAGATGCTTTAGCTTCCTCCAAACAGCTAATTTTTAACATATTGCAATATAATATTGCTTATTTTACTAAATAGCATTTACAGACTCCTGCTAGATACTGTGTATTTACAGCTCATTTGAATTCAAATGTACTATTTTTTCTCAGCTAAATTTCTTACTGACAGCACTAGAAAGCTTGCATTTTTTTATGAAATTTAATATTTTCATTAAAACACACCTCAGAGGCAATGCTGACAAATTGTTTTGCAAATGTCTACATACAATTTGGCCATGCATAAAACTTGTTTAAAACATTATGAATGTTGATGTAATGAGTAAATATTTTAAGTGTTTATCATAGAATGGGTCATGAACATTTTGATGAAATTAAAATATCTTTCTTTTGTCTCTTTCACAAAACCTGGATTTCTTTTCTTTTTTTGCTTTTTGCTCCTATTTTGTCAATGAGGATCAGCATCATCAGAGTGCCTGCTTGTTTACACATGAGATATTGGCATGTTTTTTTCTCTTGTCCTGAGACTGAAACTCTTGTTCAGGTCAAGAAGAGAGATGGCTGTCTTTTCAATAACATGGAACCTGAGTAGATCAAACACCCTGTGCTTGTTTGTGCCCTATTTGGCCAGGTAATGCGCCTAATTTTGGTATAGGTATTAGGCTAATTTAGCATGCATTCTGGTAATAGCATGGGACCTACAAATTCCTTGCACAATGCCAACTGATTTTAGCAAGCCTTTTCTGATTTATGCTTACTAACAATTCTGCTCTCTAAATGCATAATTTCCACATGCTTATCTGTTGCTTCCCTGGCTCCTCTGTACAGGTTTGAGGCTAAAACTGGCCATCATAGATAGCAATACAAATTGTCTTATGAGACTCAGTTTAAACAAGGGCTTGTATTTTAGACTTTTGGCATTTTTACGAGTTTCAACCTCGTGTCCCAGAGCTGTATGGAATACTAGCCATTCATTCAAGATTGAAGAGGGCTAAGGGTTCAAGCTGGCTGTAAATGAGAGGTGCATTCTGTTCTGAAATAAACATTTTCATTCACTCACAGGAACAAAGGAAAGGAAAGAAAATAAATTGACCTTTCCTCTGGAAAATTTCTACAGTATTTTTCACTATATTACATTATCAGAGATAAAACATAAGTCTCTAAAGGATATACATTTTTTTTTAATGGATTTTGGAGTGCTCGCATGTCTTAGCTCACATGTATACCTTAAATTCTATACCTCAGTCACTATGAGAGCAGGCCTTAAAACAAAGGTAAAAGAAAAAAAATAAGTCCGTGATCACTTTTCCAGGTAGCAAAGAGACTTTGGAAAATGAAGCTTCCCAAGAATGTAAGAACCAGGTGAGTTTGACAGAGGACTGGTCTGTAGACCTGACTGATGGCTTGTCTGCACATCTGATAGATGAAGCAATTTGAAAAAATGGAGGGGTTTTCCTTGATTTTGTGCTGCAGATCCTTATTTCTGTGGCTTGTTTCTTCTCTGCTTTTACTTGGGTTGGGTTCTAGACAGTCTTGGATGGTCAGTCTCACCATCCCATATGACCTTGCTCAAGTTTTCTTTGCTTACAGTTGTATACTGTACCTGGTAGTAGAAGCTCTGGACCCAATGAAATTACCTCTGACTCTCACAAAAGGATAATCCTTTGACTGGCATCACTTACAAGTGAAGTCTCAATTCTATTGATATTTCTGTGTAGTTTCTCCTAGTTTATCTCATGCTGAAGGATGGTGGAATTGAATGCACAGATTTCATGTGTTTAGAAATAGGATTTGAGATCTGTATCTGGATCCTGGGCCTTCTTTGGACTCACTGGAAATTCTTTCCAACACAAAGATGTTGCAGTGTTAAAATGACTGCTGCTAGGTAGGGCAAATATTACTGTCTCTGTGTCATGCTGACTAATTCCCGGGAGTAAGGAAAACACTAGCATGTTCAGTATCATTTGGACTCTGTGGAGGCTTTCTAAATTGACTTGGAGGTTAATTAATCTTAGTTGTAGAGGAGAGTTGTAGTGTCACTCGAGTGCAAAAGCCACAGATGACTTGGGCAGTGTTGCTAAACTTCTCATAACAGGATCCACCCAGGTCAGTGCACGAGGAGGGAAGCACCTCAGCTCTGCTCATGTTGACTAGCTTATGGTCCTTATCTTAATCAGTCATATATATAACTCTAGCCTGCTGGGAAACACAAGCTGGTACTCAATAGTCTCAGTGCTAAAATCTCCTCTGATAGTTTAGTTTTACCCTATGATATCTACTTTTTTCTCACAAAACACAGCAGAAGTTCCTCTTCTTGCCCTGCTTCCTGCTCTCCCCACACAAATTTTTATCTGGTAGTCCTTGTTACAGCTATAGGAGAGCTGGTTCAAGTTCCCCATCTGCCTGTAGGAAGGAGCCTGTATTTGATGTAAGAGAACATTGCCAGTTGATTGATCTGCTGAGGTATTGACCATTCAGGGTATCATTCTCTCTGTCTTGCCTATTAAATCCTAACAGCTTTATGCAAGTGGGGAAGAGGTTTGAAGCTAGATCCTGTAGCCGAGTGCTTTTCATGACTTCACATGAGTGCATGGGAGTTGCAGGGACTCAACCAGCAGGGTGCACAAGAAAAAATCTGAGTTTGCTCAGGGAGAGGAGAGATATCTATGTGGATGCACAGTCTGTGTCCATGTCTAACTGCTGGCTTGTGGGGTCAAAGCAGGGTGATGACTTCACTGGGGAAACACAAAGTGAGGGGCTGCCAGATTGAGGTGGCAGATGAGTCTTGGTTTGAGACTGGACAGCTCTACCAAGACAGCTAAGCATATATCAGCAACATAAATGTCAGTTTAAGACATTTTGTGCACCAGCTTCCCTGACAGTTGGATCTGAGGCTTGGACCCTGCCTGTATCTGAGCTTCGTCTTCCTCTCTGAAAAAGCCTCCTGATGTGAAGATTGCCTTGTCATGACAACCTCAACTCGAGTGTTTGGAAACGTTCTTTAGACAAGATAAGTTTCCTTTTTACAAAAAAAAAAAAAAAAAAAAAGAAGAAAGAAAAATGAGGAACACTGGTGCACTAAGGATTAATAGAAGCTTTTCCACTTAATCAGTTTTAAAGTCTAAGAGGCTGCTACCATGTCTAGCTGCTCTGGTTTCAAGGAGAGAGGCAAACAATGCTTGTCAAACTTGACTCTGAAAAGACAGTAGCTTTTTCTGTGGTGGTACCTCTCAGTTTCCATTGCACTGGCTTGTCCTATTTTAAATTTGTAATGAAAGAAAAAATTCTAAAGCTAGTAATCATGCGCCTTCCCTGTATAAAAACACATCTTGTTTTTATCATCAGTAACCTGTACTACACAAGAGCTCTGACACATACATTTCAGGATAGATTAGGAATTGCCTGCTGCATTTACATAACATTAAAATCACTGTCTAGATACACAAAATAAAATGAATACCTTCCTGATTCTCTAGTATGGGCTTGCATGAAAACGATTTACCTTGCTTGCTTTTTTTTTTTTTTTTTTTTTTTTCATGAATGCAACAGCCCCTCTCTTTATTTAGTAGGTTGGAAGAGAAGGATTTGATAGCTGAGTGAGGGGACACCTATGTAATTCGTTTTTCTGGCAGACTTGGACAACATGCTTACTACATTAAAAAAAAACGGGGGGAAAAGTGTTGCAAAAAAGCATATGGAGTGTGTGACAGCCTGGCCCTATCTGACTCCCCATCATTCCTTGCAGCTGCCGGAAGGCAACTGCTCGTCTTTCCAAACCACAGGCTCATGTGGGTAATGATATGATTTCCTCTGTCTTGTGTTTTGTGTGTGTGCTTCAAGAAAAGTAGCCCCCCCCCCCCCCCCCCCCCAAACTCTACACACCCAGTTAATCAAGACAGTACTGGCTTCTCTTATCCTACTGAAGTGATTCTTGCAATGCTGGGACAAACAGTTGGAGGCCTCATCTTCTGTCCCTATCAGAATGTTCACCATCATTCATGTTCTTGATTGCTTTGGGCTTTATCCTTCATCTCACTACTAAATTTAATTTACCAATTAAAAAAAGGAAGTGGAGTTCATATAATCTGGTTTCAGATTAGCATAAAATCTTTAATATTTCACTTTCTTGGGAAAATCATTCACCTATCGTGAGAAAAAATACAATATCAAGATTTTTTGTTGCATTTATCATCACTGTTCTTTATTGAGGACCTTTAAAATGATGCCTATGTGTCTATAAATGTCAGAAATAATAGGTGTTTAACCAAGAGAAGTAAGGCTGCACTGGAATTTTAAGTATCCATATGCTAATTTCTTATGAATGGAAATACCATACAGTGTATTCTTCAAAAAAACATCTTGTAGTCCACATGAAACCTTTCCCACTATGTTATAGATAAAAATTTCAGTGCTTTTTATTACTATGAAAACCAGGTTTTAACTTTAAGAAACAGTAATTTGGGTTTCCCGCAAGATCATGGGTGAGAACTTTGAAACAAGTGAAGGAAAGGGCAGTATCATGAGTCATTCTCCATGATGAGCAGCATGGCAGAGAGAACAAAGATGCTTGTTTGAAAAATAAATTGCTGGATGGTGGAAGCAAGTTTCAAAGGCCCACTGAATGTCAGGGCTTACATTTGTATAGGCCATGAGAGATTATAGGATAGAAAGAACTCCAAAAATACCCCCAGATTCCTTCCTTTTTTTAAGTGATAGAATGAATGAAGGTACTTAGGAAAAGATTTAATTTGGTCAAAGAAGCAGGCAAGCATAATGATCTCTGTAGCCATATTCTGAATGAACATGACTACAGCTGGATGATTTTTGTTATTATTAGAAGAAAGAATATTACAGCAATCAAGATACAAGGGGATGAGAACTTGAAGTTAGCTGTTATAACTGTTGGAGCTATAGCTGAGAATTTTTAGAAATGTTCTAAAATAGTTTTCAAGTATTGGCAGTAGTTTGAATGTGAAAAACATGAGAGAGTTCTGAGTTGAGGATGAGGTTTTTGGGTGACAGTCTGAGTAAAGAGGCAGGATGCTGATTTGGTGTATTATGATTCAGAAGGAGGTCATGGTCAGAACTTGAGGGAAAGGAATGACACCTGTTTTGACACTGTTGAACTTGAGCTTAGAGAAATGTTCACCAAGACATGTTAGAGAAGGCTGAAATCTCAGTTTGGACAGAAAACTACAGAAACTAGACAGAAAAGTCTGGTTGATAAGTCTGTCAATAATCAATATGGAATTTTTAGCTGAAATTGTAATTGCAAAAGCACCTTGCATCTTCTTATTTTGGAGGTGGAGGGAGAAGGGAGAAGAGATCTAGGAAAGAGCTCAGAAGCCTCACCAGAAAAAATGTTTAAAGAACAAGAGGGGCTTCCAAAAAGCATGATGAAGCTAGGAGGAGAGCCAAAAATCAGCACTGGTTTTGAAGTCATTGAGAAAAAGGAGATTATGTAAAAGGATGCAGACAGGACAAGAAGGAAAAGAATAAGCAAGTTCTGGCTCTGAAAATTGGCTGGAAAGTGATCATTAGAGATTTTGACCAGAACATCTGGGGGTGGTGGGGAGAATATCACTATATCCTTGCCATACTGATAACACTTCACAGGCATCTGGTTTCAGCCACTGTGTAAAACAGAATATTGGGTTAGATGGTCCTCTGGTCTGGCCAAGTTCAGCTGTTCTTAATTTCAGAGGAGTAAAAGGTGCAGAAACTAGATTAGACACTCTAGGGTGGAAATGGACTACAGGAAATCTTATCGGTGCTTGCAGACAGTACATTCAAACGTGTTCAGATATGAAGGGGAACTGTAGGAGGTAACTGGACAGGCAAGGGAAGTCAAGGATGGGAGAGACGCCGTGGTGTGACAACAGGGGAGATGGATTATACAGAAAAGTAACAAAGGGAGTGAGAATGTGTGTGAGAAAGATCGAGGGATGATAGGGTGGATGGGGTTACTGGGGAAACTGGAAGAATTGGAGGAAAATAATTGCAAAATTCCTATGCCTGTGGATTGGTGAAGGAAAGTTGCACGACATGAAGGAGACAAAGTGGTGCTATTGGGAGTGTAGAGGTCACACTGGGCCAATTTGCAGTCGTTACATGTTTGCAAATTTTGAAGAATAGTACAGTGAAGTGCATTTGAAGTCACCTGTTAGTTTTCACCCTTTTTACTACTAATAATGAAATTATGCATGCAATACAAGGAATATTATGCACTTACAACTTGCAGTGCTTTGGTAAAACAGCCGTACACAGAGGTGACCAATTGCTACAGTGGCCTCAGAATACGTAAAAGAAAGTGCAACTCCCTCCATGCTTTCCCACTCACCCTGGGGGCTGCTGGATAGGTTCCTCTTCCTGCACCCCCACAGCAGCAGCAGCAGCCAGCTTTCCCTCAACTCGGTTTCTACCTCCCTTGACAGTGGGAGACTGGCCGCATAGACTTTTTAGTCCTGCACAGTCTCACTCAGAGCTCAGAAATCCAGGGATTGACCCCTCAAAGGGATTGACAAGTGCTGGTATGTGTGTATTATACTTAGCAATTCCACTGGAAAAAATATTTTGGAGGACTATTTCACCCAAAATGGCATAAGTGATTTAGGAATCCTGTGCCATCATATACTGGCCTTACTTTAGACAGTCTGAAAATTAGATTCTGGCATAAAACGGCAACCTAATGGCAAACTAGTCCTAACAAGAGTACCTTAATTTGCACATAGCAGTCAATCAAAACTATGTAAAATCCATTAAGATCTCAACTCACCTGGGGAATACAAATGTCAATGTAGTGACATAAATGTATCAGATGAATTGGAAGGTGTTTTCACCTGGCAAAACTGGAGATTGAAAATCGAGGTTTCCCCTCAAAAGCCAAACTCATCAGACAGCTTCTGACTTTGGTTAAGTATTACAGCAGTAGTAGAGAAGAGAGAACTATTTGGAGTCCTTTAGAGGGTAAAAGTAGTTATTTATTACTTTACTTAGTTATGCATTTATCCATAAGATATATTAAAAGGTGTGTAAGTTCATGAATCTTTTTACTTCCCCTGCCTTAATGTAGTTAATAATCTTAAATTATTTTTGTAAGGCATTTCTGTTCTTAAATCTTCAAAACATGACAAAGCTTCTGATACTTATTTCATTTCCAAATTCTTCATGGGGAAAAAAAAAAAAAAAAAAAGAAAGAACTGCCAGGAGTTTTGTTAGTTTAATCAAACTGTATTTTTGTATATTTAAATAAAAATTATTAACCCAGTATTAGAGCTATTATGGGACAGAAAAGAAATGTCAGAGAAAAAAAATGTGTACCGTGACTGCACCATTATGCTATAATTAGTTTATATTTGTGTAGTTTATGGTTAGCTCTATGTTAATGAATTCCAGAATTTTTTTTATATTTTCGTATATTCCAGTTCTGTATATTTAAATAGTAGTCTTAACTTTGTTTTCCTATGCATTTTTCCTTGAAATGTAACAGTTTTCAGGCTGATATCAACTAGGCCAAATTCTCACTTAGGGTAGATCAGAGTAGCACTTTCACAGTTGGCTAGTTTTCTTTATTGAAGTGTGGAATTTATTTCTGTGATGGAGTTTGGCAGTGGTGAGTTTGAGTGTTGTTTTTGGTTTATTTACTAATAATAACCTGTAGCAGCAACCACAAGAACAACAAAGTGACAGGAAAAGCTTTTGTAGTAAAGGATTTCTGCATGTATTTGGAATAAAGAAGAAAAGAGATGAAAATCTGCAGATTCTGAAAATGCTGAAGGTCTGAAATAATGGTCAGATTCTCATCTCCTCTTTTATTTCGAAGTCAAGCTATCATTTGCAACTGAACAATAGTTAGGATGCAGAGCTTCAAGATACATAATCACAAAACAGGGCCCAGAATTCCCTGGATGTTCATACTTGTTGTTTAAACATACACACAAAGAAATACTCCAAGAAGTTAAAAATAACCAAAAATCAGAGAGACGTATGTGGAATATTGACTGTTTCAGCTGAGTTCAGCAAGGACCATTTTCTCTGATTAGAAAACTGGGTCATATATGTAGATGTTTATTATATTAGCTCAGCAGATGTGAGTGATAGTGTTTTCTAAACCTCATATGTGGCATTCTGCATGTTCAGTCTGACTTTTTTTTTAAAACCCTGAGCCCCACAACTGTTGGAGGTGAGCAAGAAAAATGTTCTCATTTACCATATACCCACTTTTATCCAATTATGAGCCAAACTTTTCCTCTATGTAAGAATAAGTACTTATTGATTTAAGAAGAAACAGGCATATTGATCCAAAGGGAAAATACACTGTACATGTTGTTCAATATTTACCTTGCAGGACAAAACATCCTGATATTCACTTCAAGGCATCAATATATACATATTACTGCGTGTTTGTGTCATTAAGTCAGGTAACTGGGCTAGATTTCCATCTAACAGTATAAACTCTCTTAATGATTATTTTTCTAGTCAAATATTAGACTCTAAAGGGAAGAAGGAGTTAGAGAACCAGAAAAAGAATAATTGTTCACCTCCCTTGAGATAAATAATACTTTTCATTAAACTCAGCTGATGCCTATCAAGAGCTGCTAGACTGATTATATAATATAATCAGTGAGAAGACCTCCAAATTCCTCCTAAAAGCATTTACCTGTACCAAGGTAAAATTGGAAATCTAAGCATACGTGTCTAAAGATATTTAGGCACCTAGCTTCTAATTAGTTCAATGTCAGTGAATTTGTATAAGAAGGAGCTGTTTCCTTTTAATTTCCAAAGACAGAGAGCATCTGAGTTCCCAGAATACCTTTAAAAATTCTGCGCAATCCAGGAGCCAATGGTTCCTCTCTTTCAGCCTCACTGCAGGCCAGGGGTTTCTTCTTGCTAGAATACATTGACATAGAGCTAACCATAAATTACACCAAGATAAACTAATTATAACATAATGGGGAAGTCATGGTACACATTTTTTTTCTCTGACATTTCTTTTCTGTCCCATAATAGCTCTAACACTGGGTTAATCATTTTTATTTAAATGTTTTCTTTATGGCTAATTTCACCCTAATATCACTCATCTCCATCTTGAGTCTCCTGAGGCTCTTGCTATGAAGGACACACCCAGGGAAGGGGCAGGCATGGGACAAAGAGAAGCTGTGACAGCTACACAGTTAATATGTATTCTTGACATGATCAACCCCATAATAACAATGTATAACACATGTTGCTTCAGACCAGAATAAACAACGTGGCACTCCCCTCAAACTGCTTTTATTGTCTCCTCCTCTAAAGAATATGCCTGAAAGCTGTGGATCCTTTCTGCATGACTTTGCCCAGGTGGGGCCCTTCCTAAGCCTGCCCGTAGCTGAAATTCATGTTTAAATTCTTACCACCTTGTGTCTCAGTCCCCTTTCACTTTTTCTCTCACCCTTGTCAGAGACAAGCCTCTCTTTTCCTGTCCTATTCATGTCCATTCCAAATGCTGGAAACATCATTGCCTTAGCACATGGTTTGGGGGTTTGTGTCTACTCCTGGCTCTCCATCCTCACTTTAATCTAGGACTTACTTACCGTACTAGGAAGCTCTTGTATCCCTCACTGCTCTCCCCAGCCTCTTGTCAAATCGGCACTTCCTCTGGTTACTTGTGGGACTGGGAAGGATGTGTCTGTATGTACCATCCCAGCTACTTCGTTTTCTCCCTTGAACCTCTTCGTAGCTGTTATCCCTACAAAACTTGCTAACAGCTACAAGGATGTGGTGCTTCAAGCTCCAGCCTCTTGATTTGCATGATGATATCTCACTGTTTCCTTGAGTTCCCTGAGCTGTATGTAGCTGTTGGTGATCCATTGTCTAATTAAATATAGGTCATGAACTGTTTGCACACTGCCACACGTGATGGAATCCTAGACCCTGAGTGGCATCTGCTTGTTTTCAGGTAATGCAAATGATAAAAATAATCTGAAGCACAGATTTTTGGAAGCCCAGGGTGTAAAAAGCTGCTCACCTGCCAAATGGGCAAGCCTGCTCCCGGATGAAGAGACAATGATCCCTACTTACGCTGTACATCCACCAGAGTAAGCAGCTCTATACTGGGAGTCAGACAGCCATGCTGATATCTTCAAGCCAGCATCAATGTGGCTATTTGTCTTCTAGCTCATTGGATTTACATGGCAAGATTCTAGTAGCAGAGGAAACTGCAGGAATGCCTTCTGAGAGCTGCCCCGTGTTGGACAGAGCCAGCTCCAGCCAGCAATAAGACGGACATGCTACTGGCCAAAGCTGAGCCCATCGGCGATGCTGGTGGCATTTCTGTAATAATATTTTAAAGAAAGGGTAGAAAATGCTACGCACCAACTGTGAAAAAATGTGAGAAACAGCCCTGCAGGCACCAAGGTCAGCGAAGAAGGAGGAGGAGGTGCTCCAGGTGCTGGATCAGAGATTTCACTGTAGCCCTTGGAGAAGACCATGGTGAGGCAGCTGTGCCCCTGCAGCCCATGGAGGTTAACGGTGGAGAAGAGATCCACCTGCAGCCCGGGGAGGACCCCACTCCACAGCAGGGTGATATGCCCTGAAGGAATCTGTACCTCATGGAGAGCACCTTCTGGAGCAGGCTCCTGGTGGGAACTGCAGTCCATGGAGAGGAGCTCATGCAGGAGCAGGCTTTCTGGCAGGAACTGTGACCGCATGTGGGACCCACACTGAGTGGTCTGTTCCTGAAAGACTGCAGCCCATGAGAAGGATCCATGCTGGAGCACTTACTGAAGAACTGCAGCCTGTGGGAAAGACCCGTGTTGGAGCAGTTCATGAAAGACCATATCCCGTGGGAGAGACCCCTCACTGGAGCAGGGGAACAGTGTAAGGAGGAAGGAGCAGCAGAGATGAAGTGTTATGAACTCACCACAACCTCCATCCTCCTGCACCACTCAGGGGGGAGGAGATAGAAAAGTCAAGAGTGAAGGTGAGCCTGGGAAAAATGGGATTGGAGGGAAGGTGTTTTTCAGTTTGTTATTAGGGGTGGGGGGGGTGGGGGGTATTTCTCACTGTCTTATTCCGTTATTAATTGGCAGCAAATTCCTTTCCCCACATTGAGTCTGTTTTGCCCATGGTAGTTGGTGAGTGATTTCTGTGTGCTTATCTTGACCCATGAGCTTTTTCATCATATTTTCTCCCCCTGTCCTGCTGAGGAAGGGGAGTGAGGGAGCAGCTTGGTGGGCACCTGGCAGCCAGACAAGGCTAATCCACCACAAGCTCACAGCTGGCTTGTCATCTGGCCAGCTCAAAGCGAAGGCAGAGAAGCTTGAGTCTGCCCTGTAGACATGGCCTTGAAATGGATTCCTTTACCACACTTCCTGAAATTTTCAAAATGTTTATGGTGTCCTCTGAATACCCTTGTGAAATAAGGAACTGTTAACATTGCCATTTTCTCCAGAGAACTACGGTTCAAAGAGATGGAATGGTTCACTCGGAACTGCACAGCAAACACTGTCCAAGCCTGCTTGTAAACTGTAGCACTAATCTCTGAAGCTTTCTTTATTGGTCTGTTTGTTATAGTAGAACACTCCCTCTTGGATTCCTTAACAGAAAGTCTTGACTGCTACTAAACAAAAAAGGTTTCCAACAAATGATAGAGATCGCAACGACACTCTGACCGCAACGGCACTCTGACCACATACCTGTCATCATTAACTATAAATAAGATAATCCAGAGAGAACATGTACACTCTCAGCTATATTGAAATACGCTGAAATAGGAAATCACAAAGCTAAGGAATATGGTTTACTTAAAATGTGTTTGTTTCTCCAGACTCGTGATATTTGGCACGTGTGCAGCAAGTATCAGAAGTTATAATTCATCACTATCTACAGGGATCTTAACGGACAGTGTCGTGAGCAAGGTGGGGACTGCAGAAGATGGCAGACCTCATAGACACCAGTGTTGTTTTCTAGGGCCAAACAAGTGTACTGATTGTAAAGCTGAATTGAATTTTAGTAATAGAAATATTCAGTGCAAGCAAATCTCTCATATAATGAATTCTAGATTTGTGGTTATTCTTGCCACTTTCTAGCAGCTCAGAAACAACATTATATGATTCATTTAATCACATAAAACAATTGGATGTTGAACCACCATGCAATGCAAGTCTTCAGAGATCTTCACTGAATAATTATCCATAATAAATTAACTTGGAAAAATCAGGATTTGTTACTGAAGTTTTTGTGAGCAGTGAAGTTGGATCAATACTTGAAGTATTAGCAGTTCTTTTAGTAATTTACTCTTTCTGAAAATCGAGCATAATGTACTTCTGATCTTTCTAAACTGACTTTCTTAGAACTTTGTGATTTGAAAAAAATAGCCAAGAGACTTTAAGCGATGGATTTAAAAGAAAATGAAAAAGCAAACTTCTATAACCAATACATTGGTTCATTAACATAACGCTCCATTGCTTCCTGCTCCTTAGTAGACAGCATTGAAAAGACAGCAAACTTGTTTCATTCCACCTGTACCAGAAAATCAGACAGATACCTACTTTCAAGTTTATTAATCTATCCATATGATTTTTTAGGGAGTATTCATAAGAGTAGTTAGGGAAGAGGATGAACTATCCATTTGCCAGTCAACTGTCACTCTGAGTTTCTAATGTCTTCCTTATCTTTGGAATTGGCTCAATGATCACACTCAAAGAGTTGCAGTCAATGGCTCCATGTGCCAGTGGAGAGCAGTGACAAGTGATGTTCCTCAGAGGTCAGTACTGGGACCAGTGCTGTTTAACATTTTTGTTGGCAACATGGACAGTGGAATTGAGTGCACCCTACGCAAATTTGCCAATGACACCAAGCTGTGTGGTGTGGTCAACATTGCCCGAGGGAAGGGATGTCCTCTAGAGGGACTTTGACAGGCTTGAGAGGTGGGCCCGTGCAAACCTCATGAAATTCAAAGCAGTCAAGTGCAAGGTCCTGCACATGGCTTGAGGCAATCCCAAGCACAAATACAGGCTGGGTGATGAGTGGATTGAGAGCAGCCCTGCAGAGAAGGACCTGGGGGTATTAGTGGATGGAAAACTGACTGTGAGCCAGCAGTGTGTGCTTGCAGCCCAGAAAGCCAGCTGTATCCTGGGCTGCATCAAGAGAAGTGTGGCCAGCAGGTCAAGGGAGGAGATTCTCCTCCTCTCTCTATTAGTGGAGAAATACCTGAGTAACAATGTTGATCTTGGAATAGATCCAGTATCTAACTAAGCTCAGGGACATCTTCGTCTCTGCCTGGGTAGATTAGGTCCTAACCACTGTGACCTTCACCCTGTAGACAGACAGCCATAGCACCTCCATGATATAATATGTGTGGAAAAAAAAAAAAAAATTCTCTGAACCTCAGATGCAATGGATGGTACAAAGGAAATGTGATAATCCCTGTTAGTTCAGCCCCTTTTGTATGCATAGAAAAGTTTTACCCCTCTTTTCCAAAAGGAAAATGACTTGAGAAATTTTAACTGAAATACAGCTATAGCTATATGTATGACTTCACAAGTTTGGAAGGAATCAGTAACAGAACTAACATGATGGGACATTTCTCTTTTTAAATTTATATGTAGATTTAATGAGCTCTGAAGAGCAGATGATTGCCTTTTTTTAATCACAGGCTCTTGATAGCGTCTTGTCCAACCTCCCTGCTCAAGCAGGGTCAGCCAGAGCTAGTTGCCCAGGACAATTCTCCAGCTGGGTTTTGACTATCTCTACAGATAGAGACTCCACAACCTTTCTGGTAAACCTGTTCTAGTATTTGAACAACCTCACAGTAAAAAAAGCACTTTATTTTAAATACATATAAACTTGAGATGCTCCTTGCTGAGTAACAAATGTCATTCAACTTCACAATTCCACTTTAGTCAGTCACTGGTCATACAATATGTACCTGTCCTTGATGCCAAAAAATCTCTGCAGTCATGTTCAGACTATTACATTCCTTTACTGTAAAATATTCTTCTGCCTTAAAAAAAAACAAAAACCAAAAAACACCAAAAAATGAAAACACAAACCAAAAAAACCCACAAACCCAAAAATACCTAAAAACCCTCTCTTTGCATTTACTATGCCTAAAATGGAAAGAATTTAACAAAGTCACCACTGACAAAGTTAATATTTCTCTTCTTTCACCTACATACAGATTAAAATCTCATATATCTGATCAGCTGTCCTCCACATTCCCTTGCATTATTACAACAATTATTTATCTTCTGTTTGTGGTAGAGTCCGTAAGGCACTATGAGTTTCTCTGGCCTCTAGATAAGAAGCTCACAAAGAAAGAATTGAGAGGCTGAGTTATATAAAACAACAAGGGGGGCTTTCTAATTGTATGCAGGTGACTCAAAACTGGTACAAATCAGTGGAAAATACACAGACTGGAGAGAGCAAGGGACTGGTAGTTGAGGTCAAGGAGGTCAGTCAGTGAAGAAAACTTACATGGGAAAAAAGACTAGAGGCAATTGCCTGAAATGCTTATACAGAAATGAGAAACGAGAATGATGGAGAGATCAAGTAAAGAACAGTGGGAAGCCAATGTAAGATAAGTTAGGAGAGAGGTGGGTAACTGAATATGTGCAACAGTGTCTGAGGAGTCAGCACAGCAGTGCAAAGAGGAAAATGACATGAACAGATTGATGGGAAAGAAGATTTTGGTGGTGATATTTTGTATATATATATGTCAGTAGCACAGGTGGTATTTCCCATGATCTGTAAGGAGAGGAAACCATGAAACTCCAAGATGCTTTTGAGGTAAAAACATTACAGCTTTGCTAAAAGGTGACAGAGTTCTTCTCTGAAGTTAAAAAATCTGAGACTACAGTTTAATGGATAAAAGATTATAAACAAAGGAAGTTCTATTAAATATTAGACGTTCTGTGGAATGGGAACAGCGATCTGTATTTCCTATGTTATATTCAAATAGCTGCCAATCAACTGTTCAGTGTGAGGTCCATGATATTTTTTTAGGCACTTCTGGCACTGCAAAGTACCTGAGAGCAAAATAGCACTGTGTGGGGTTTCTTGGGGTGGGGGGACTAGGTATGATAAGGAGTGTTAAACAAAGCTGGCCACACTTAGTATTATACTAGAAATCATGATTTGGGGGAGATTTCTGGCCGTACAAAACAACATCCATTACCTTTTTGCACCTCTGGAAATTTACTGCTCTTCAGGTGTTAAATCTTCACCATCCTCGTTTTGAACAGAACTTCTATTTTCCAAACTGAATGAGAACTACTCACCCAACAAGTTCACAATCCTGCAAGCAGAGCCTCTGAATGCTGTACCCAGGCCATACTCTAAAGAATTAGGACTACAACATAAATCTTGTGGTGGAAAGGCAGGAGGAGCACCTGCCTGGTGCACGCCAGCAGTTATAGACAATATGCATGCTCTGTGCTTAAAACTTTTTTGTTGATTCTCAATTTGCAAAGCTTTTCTGTTGTATTTTTGTGTTTAATTATCATCACCTGCCTGGTAAAGGACTGAAGCAGCGTAAATGTGGCATGCTGTCTGTTTTGAGAATTGAGGTTGGTCAGATTGCTGTAGGAAAGCAATGAATGGGAAATACACGGCACTAGAAACATTGTACCTCCTGCAATAAGAATTACTATTTGTATTTAAGAAATGATCTGAAGGAAACTATTCACTGTGCAACCCTGTTGGAGGCTTCTTGCAATAAACGTGATAGCAATGGAGAAGTTTCTTTAGTAGATTTTGTCTGAGATAACATTTAGCTGGCAATGAATTAAACAACTGTAAAACCACTTGGGTTTTTTTGCCATGCACTGCTGTACCTTATATACTATACAACCCACTTTGGCTCACCCAAAATTCCCAGTAATGTCAGCGGAAATACAGCAAGAAAAGGATTGTAGAATCTGGCTCCTCAGCAAGTGTCTAAGAGTCTATCTGCAACTATCCCTTAAGAGATCTGCTCGAAGTAGCTCTAGCCTTGGTCAGCATCACTGGGACAGCGGGGCTCTCTTCAGAATACCCACTGCTGTCATCCCAGCAATAAACTCGCTCTACGTGAGAGCAGGCTGCCAGCCGTGAGTTCAGTGCTGCCATGACTATACCGCTAGTAATTCTCAAGGGTGTCAGCCACAAAAGGATCCTCACAACATCTTTTAAGTCCTGAGAGCTCCTATGAGCTGTGAACAAACCTAAGCACAATGAGTTGCAGAAGGTGCTTAATATCTCATAAACTTTGACTTCAGCAGGCTCAGCTCACACATGTCCAGCAACTGGATTCTGACGTTAAAACGCTTACTGAATGTTTAATGAGAAATCATGGTTTGCATGGAGTGAAATCTGCTTTTAAAAATACGTGCCAAATCAGGTCCCCCCAAGTAGGCTGGAGTACGCTCAGAGCCACTGGCCTGCAGGCCGTGTGGCCACCAGAGCACAAAGAAGCAAAGAAGCAGCAAAGAAGCTCCTGAAAGCACCCACTCCTGGGAGCGTTGATCCTTTTACTTCAAAATATGCGGACACGTATGCGTGGAAAGTTGCTGTGTTCCCTTGAGTTAACCAGCTTCCGCTTTTCAAGAGGGTGGGTGGTGAAGCTCTCCCTGCTTCTGTTTCCCAGTCTTGCTGAGGCAGAGCTCTTTGGGATTTCCCAAAGAAAGGTGCTAACTGCCCAGTGTATGGTAGCACCCTTTTGTGCATTTTTTTTTTTTTCTTTTCTTTCTTTCTTTCTTTTAATGCTGGGGTGTGATTCTATGCTCACTTCCCTGTGTGCAAACCTGCTGGAAGAAATAAGAGGAAAATTTGGCTCTGGGTTTCAACCCTACCAGATCCATAAAGTCTGCTTATAGGCTGCACTAAAAGGAGGGTTCTACATATCTGTAAAGAGGTAGTGAGAAAAATTTAAAAAAAAAAAAAAATTGAGAAGCAGTAGGTATACCTGCTGCATCTCGAGTGTACCCAGGTATTATCCCAGCTTGGGAAGCACAGAGGAAACATGTGTGCAGAGCTGATCTGAGGGAAGGAGGGCCTGAAATAAATCTCCAGGTACAGTCTAGCCATTTCTGTTCTAAAAGAAGCCCAGCTTAGCTTTGGAGACCTCATTTGATTGTACAGTATAAACTTTTATTAAGTAGCAGACGATTTCTGTGTGAAGAGCTCGCATTACAAGGCCCTGATCTTTCCAATGCTTACATGCTTGCTTAACTTTGCATCTCTGAGTTGTCCCTTTTAAGTCAATGAGATTACTCACGTGCATAAAGTTATGCGTAATTTTTTTATGTGAGAGCACAGATAAGGGTAGGATGTGAGAAAGGAAGTATTATTATCCTCATCTGCAAGATGAGGAACTGAAGCCCAGCAGAAATGAGATCCTGATCCTCCACAGAGTGCCTGTGCGCTTAATTCTTAAGCGCATAAGTAATTTCCGCCGGGTTCACCGTGCCCCCCGGACTGAAGCGTAAGGGCTGGATTTCAGTGACTGGCTCTGCCACCGACTTTGAGTAAGTCACCTCGGTGCTGCTGCTGCGGTGTTGACCTCGAGCGCTTTACAAGCGTGGGACGGGCTCTGCCCGGGGCGCGCGTGGCCAGGCGGAGGTAAAGGCGAGCGGTCTGACCCCCTCCAGCCGTGGCTCTGCGGCGCCACGGGTGGGTGCCTGCCTCGGACGGCGGGTGACACCCGCCGGGCCCGGGCGCCCCGCCAGAGCCCCTCGGCAGGTAAAACCCCTCCGCGGGGGGCGGCCCAGGCGGCCGCACCTGCGGGGCGGGGGCGCCGGCACCTGCGCGGGTGCGGAGCGGGCGGGGAGGGCGGGAGCGGCGGGGGAGGAACCGGGCGCGGAGCCGCCGCCCGCGGGGCAGCGCCGGCACATGGAGCTGCGCCGCGCCGCCACAGCTGCTGCCCGCCCGGGCCCGGCCCCCGCCCCGGCGTAAGCAGGTACCGCAGGGCGGGGGGGCCCGGGCGGGAACCTGCCCCGGTGCCGGGGGCGGGCGAGGGGTCAGCCCCGAGCGGCGGCGGCGCGGGGGTGAGGAGGGGACGCGGCGGGGCCGGCGCTGCCGGGGAGAAGTTGCCGGGAGCGTAAAGTAGGAGACTGCGGAGCCCGACAGGCAGGTCCTCCCGTCCCATCCCATCCTTCCCTTCCTCCCCGTCCCACCCGGGGATTTTTTTGCCTTTTTTTTTTTCTTACATTTGAAAACATTGCGCGGCACTTTGAGTGTAATCCAGGCGTTTCGGAGCGCTTCCTTAAAATTTCAGAGATGAGTGGCCGTAAGGAGCTGGCCGAGAAGGGGTGTTCGCTGAGCGAGAGGGGAGGGGGGCGGCGGGGGGGGGTGCGTACCGCTCTGTTTTCGCCTCCTCGACTCAGCCGCGGCACTTGGGGTCATTCAGAGCTCGAGTTGAGATGGCTTGCGCCTGTAATTCGCAGAGGGGAGGCAGGCATGGAGGCTGTAAAAGCCATTAGGAACTCGTAAAATTAGCAGTCCCTGTGCGCTTGAGGGGAACGGAGAAGTTGCTGACTTCTGAATAGCGGTGCCACCAGAAGTTTTCCTCCTTTGCGATACTGCCTGTCACAGCTGGAGGTTTTTTTTCGCGCTGCTCTGCAAAGTTACCTTCTCTGTAGAGGGACTTCACTCTGTAGTCGCTATTAAGAAGATGCCCGTAGTTAGCAACTGTGCATGTGAAGAAACGACTTCCCACTGCAGCGGTCGATTCTAAGGAAACTTTTCATTTTGTGCTTCAAGAAACCTGATTACTTCTTGGATTACTTTTCTGCCTTGGTCTAGAAGGTATGGTAACGCTGCCAGACATTGTACAAAGCATTCTGCTTCCAAAACTGTTAAAAGTTAGTAATACTGCGTCAGGAAAAAAATTTGTAGCTTATGGTTGCAAATTATCTCCACAAAGTGATGTTTTGTGGAATGCAAGAATTCTTAGACTGGTATGGCCACTGGGTTAAACTGTTTAAAGTATTGTACAGGAATATAACGTTGTTTCTCTTTTTTCTTTCCTTTTTTTTTTTTCCCTCTATTTTTTCCTTGCACTGAGTCTGCATACACATTTAAGTGCAAGCCGTGTTTTCAGAGGACTTTGCGTGGGGATCAGAAGTTAGAATGAGAGCCTCCCGACTGGGTATTTTTCTTTTCAATAGCTAGATGCTACCAAGGTTACATCCATATGCATTTACTGTCCATCCATCCAACAAACACCCAAATGAGATAAACCAGGTATCTAATACTGATTATATTTCATGCATTCACCTTAACAACCCATTTGATAGACTTTAATAGTCTAGTTTTTAAAATTGGAAACTGTAATGCATCATAAGGGCCAAACCCTTTCAAAAACTCACTCCGTTAGCTTCAGTTGACTGCTCGCATCAATTGTAACTTACGTGCATAGTGGAGTACCATGTAGTATGGTTCTCCGTTAAACATGATAAATGATCTCTGAAATGTAAGGAAAAAGCGTATTAATATATTGCATTTAGAAATGAGTACTAAAATTCCTTCCAACTACTTCAAAAGACTTTATCTGAATCAACTAAGCAGGGGCATGTTCAGAGGGGTTTGTGGCACTGCTCTCTTGCCTTACTAATTAATAGCACAGTTTAAGGTGTTCAGAGTCGTAGTGAAATACAAAAATGAAGCATGAGATGGCTTTCTTATGTGAAAATGTAGTTACTTCTGAATTTTCCAAACCAAATTTTTGCTCTTAAGTAACTTTGTTTATTCTTCTTTCTCTTCTCTAATGATGGAAACTGTCAGTCAAAAAAGTGAGAATGAATTTGTTCATGTTACCATGAAAGTGCCCAGTATTCCTCCTCTTGGTTTTAATATAACAGTAGCATATGGTAGTTCATAGTATGCCCCTTTTCCAAAAGGTGTGATTGCTCACATGCAGAAGCTTCTTTCTAGTATTGACATGCTCCGCTTTAACTCAGAAATGTTTGTTTTAAAACTGAATTAAAAATACAGGATATATTGCTTAGACTGCTGTATGTCATCATCATGTCGTGTGTGTGTATCTCAATACCTCAGTCCTTAGCAAAGCTCTACCAAGTTTTAGTTTGATGGATGTATGTCTTATTGCTTTATCAAAACCTTTGAAACTTCTGCATGGGGACATGAGAAACTAAGCGTAGACCAAGTGCAAAACCAAGAACTCTTAAAATGATAGCTGTCCTTATCATAGCTCTCCTTAGGAGAACTGCATGGGGGAAGTGTCCAAAATACTGCACTTTCCTTAGTTCATTCATGTTTCTGTTATCCCAGACTCACTTTCAGCTTTACAGATTTTCTCACAAATATTAATATTGGTGACTATCCATGTGCTCTTTTCCGTGCTGGGGTTTTTTGAGTAAAGTTCTAAGCTCAGAACTTTATACTGTGAGTTTATTAAAAAAAAAAAAAAAAAAGAAATTGCATCCCTACAGATTAGCTAAATTTCAGATAAAAATGCCAAGGAGAAGGCAGGTTTATCCACCTAGTGAGAAGACTGACTAGATTGCAGTCAGTGGAAGTCCAGCACTGGACATCCTCAAGAGCCAGGATTTCAAACCTAATGCACTGATACCTGCAAGAGTCTTCTACCTCCTGGGTCTGGCTTCCAGGGGGAACAACAGGAACGCAGAGGCATGATGTGGAATTGTACTGGCTGTCCTAATTCAGTCACGAAGGACTGGTGAACTTCAGTAATTAAAGAGGAATCACTAATTTCTCTGGCAAAAACATGATGGGAAGACAGGGCAGAGGACTCTTGTCTCTTTGCCATTCACATTCCCAGTAACTAGAGAAGTGTGGACATGGATTCTGTGTATATCATTTATTCCAGTGATTACTTCTCCGGGTGGCTACCTAACTCCAAGTGAGCAAAGTGAGTTGGTGTATTTTTAGCAGGTCCCATACTCACGAGTTGCTGTAGAGAGACAAGGTTGTCATACACCTGTGGCTTTCCACCTCAGCTCCCGGCTGCCAGTGCTCACTCCAGGAATGGTCTGGTTGCATGTTTCCTTATATAAGCATGAATGACACCTTTGTCATTTGTGTTGCATGCAGCATACAATAAAAAAATGCAATAGTCTCCATCTCGGCATTACTGTAGCAGTTTTCCTTTCCCTTGTGGACCCTAATACCAAAAACATGGTCTGCTTGCTGCTTCCACTGCATAGCAATTCAGAAATGTAAGCAGAGAATCAATCCACAGAGTTTTACAACAATGCAAAACTTGTTTCTCATCATTAAAATTGGTTAACTCCAAAATTAAGCCAAAAACATTTCCAGACATATTTTATTTGAGCTTAGGTACTTCTTACACTAACACCACAATCTTGCAGAAAACAAGAAAATGGGTCCAGTCTGTATTTCAGCAACAGAAAACAAGGGCATAATGAATTGTATGCTTTCTGGCAGATCATTTTTGGCAATGTTTTCTTAAAAAGTCCAGAGGATATCAAAAGTCATGGAACACAGCCTAATTGTGTGGCTCTTTGTCAGGAAAAACTTCCACTGAAGACTTGTGGGATTTTTTTTTTTCCACTCCTGTTTTATGTGCAAGAAGAGCTGGGTCCATAGTGAATTATATCGTTTTTCAGTCAAGATTCACATATGTACTTGATTACATTTTGACCAGTCATTACTTTCTACTATTATTAAAAGTAATAGAATTAGACCAAAGAAAACATAGTAAAGTAGTAAAATGTAGTGTAGCAATAATGTGATCTTTGGAAAAAGTTGTCATCCTTACGAACATAAGGTGGGATGTACTCCTGACACTGTAGTGGGCTCCCCTGGAATTCCCCTCCCAAGAGATGAAACGCACTTTTCTAGGAAGTATAAAATCACACAGAAAGTAAGTTTTGGGAATGGTTCTTTCTTCTCAAAATCCTTCTCAAAAAAAAAAAAAAAAAAAAAAAAAAAAAAGAGAGAGAGAGGGGAGAAGTGCTGCTGGACAAATGCTGTTGGGTTAAATGCAGTTGCTAGATACCATCAGAAGGATACTGGGAATACCTTTCACTCCACAACTGACATAATGTAAAGGCTCTTATCAGTTTCTCTGGGACTGTGTTTCTTTGGAAACCCTTTTAAAATGCTTACAACTCAATGCAAGAGTCAAAAGAGGAAAGACCTATTCCTCACTGGTATTTTTTCCTGTAATACAAAGATTATTTGTTTTCTTCTGCTGGAGTAGAACAGCATTTAGAGATGAGTGTGAACTCCATCTGGGACAAGATAGGCAGCCTCGGTTTTGTTAGCTTTACGGCAACTTTTAAACAGGAGTCTAAATACCTTCCACTCATCCAGTGTAGCTGCAGTTTTATCTCCCTAGTGGCTATCCAGCAAAACGGACTGACTTAGCTGGGAAACTCCCTGCTTCCAAGGTCAACTGTGCTTTGTTGTCCCAACGTCTGTAATCTATACATAAACATAACCACAACTTGGAGTCAACAAGAGTTTTGTTTGCTCCCTAAATTTAAACAGAATTATGTTAGCCCCCGAGGGTATCTTGTGATGCATCTTTATTAAAAGCTCAACAGCTTCTGCCTCACCCTCTCCTCTAAGACACACCTTCCACTGTGCTCTAAGCTGGTGAACAAGACGAGACTGCAGGTTTTTTTACACTGAGCAAGTCACCACCAACACAGTGTCATGAGTGCAAATGTAGGTCCTAGTCCTGAAGAGATACATACATGTTCTTAGCTTCGTTTGTACCATTGCAAATTCATGGGAATAGGACAGTGCAGGGACCTGCATGGCAGGTTTATGCTTCTCTATAAATGCCTCAAAAGGCCATTCAGACTGCAGTTTATGAAGAACAGTCACACTGAAATTGTCACATTCGTTTAAGCTATGGGAACTGTCCACTCCTTTAGCATATTTTGAAGTGTATTGCATGTGAAAGATTTAAATTTCTTCTTCTGATTCCAGTTGCTCTGGCTTTCTCAGTAAAAGAGAAACTTGCTCTGTAAGATAGATCTGATTCCCCGCTGCATTGCTTCATCTTTCCGCTTGTGTCAACTCACTGAGAACAGTGGAGCAATTGCAGTATAAAGCTGGAAATGTCCGTAGTGAATTGGGTCCTAAATATTTGCAAAAGCAAAGCGAGTAAACTCAAACATGTAGTGTGGAGAAACTTGCTAATTCATTTCAATTATAGTAATTTTAGGAGATATGTTTAGGTTTATGGGGGGGGGGGGGAGAATCATACAGAACTCTAATATGTTTATTCAAGCTGATAATGTCCTTTAATAATCCGTAACAGTTTGAACAGTTTGAAGGGAAATTAAGAAGCAATTCTGTGACCATGAAGCAGTTATTGAAACCTGCTATAATTCGGACAGATTGACTACTGATATATTGTTGGTGATACTTGGCAATAACAATTTTGGTCATAAAGGGATCCTTTTATGTTTGCTGTATTGCGTATTTAGATATGCTGTGCTAAGGACATCCTACGCTTTTTAAATCATGTATATATGGATACAGAAAGTACAGGTTTGCATCTGCTGCTTGCCTTATCTGAAGTAAGAGCCCTGGGAGAATATCCAGGAGTTCAATTTGGCCACTTGAGAATGTGCTATATTCTTAGATTGAGTGCCCTAATTTACACACCTCACCTTTTTTCAGTCAGTTTATTTACAAGATGGAAATGTGTGCATTTTCTTTGTCATGGTGAATTTATTCCACTTTTCTGCTTGATTTTTAGTGAATAAAGGTGACAGAGTTTAATGAGTTAATAAAATGTGGTCTTAATTAGGAAAATTACCTTCATATTTTTCTCATATTGT
Organism: Athene noctua; assembly: GCF_965140245.1. Lineage (NCBI taxonomy): Eukaryota > Metazoa > Chordata > Aves > Strigiformes > Strigidae > Athene > Athene noctua. The sequence continues at coordinate 76,749,394 of NC_134038.1, read as the reverse complement.
GGAAACGATTTATAATGACTCAGGTTGCAATTCAAAAACTTGAAGGAAGAACGTTTTTCATATTTGCAGTGATATTAAGTCCAGTAATTTGCACACAGTCAATAAAAGGATGAGGTTTTTTATTACCTCCTTTAACGATGAGTTCGCACATGAATATAGCTCAGACACAGTAGAATGATAAGAATAGTGCATATTCAAAACACATACATGCATTGAAGATGCACTTTTAATCATTTGTCACTGCTTTGAGAAAGAATTCCCGAAGAAGAGAGAATTATGTAGGATTTTTGAGACAACTTTTTTTACACCTGCACAATTGTTCACTAACATGGAAATTAATTTTACATGTGCCAGACATATAAATGTTTTGCATCTGCACTGTTAGCAGAGTTCTTTTCTTAATCTTGTGTGTTGAATTACAGTGCTTCCTTCATTTTGCAGACAGGAGCTTTCCATTGAAATTTGACTGTATGCTCATAATTGTATTGTCAGTTTGTGTAGTTAACCAGAATTTACACTAGGAAGGAATAGAGAAACGACTGAATAAACTAAACATCTCCCTCAACTTCGTAGAAAAAGCTGAATATGGAATTAGTTTAGAGGGGGAGAAATTGATCCACTTAGTTTTAACCTTTTTTCTGTTTTAATGCAGTCCTTTAAAAGACCTGGAGGGTTTGTTTTTTTTAAAAAAACGGAAGTGGAAGGACACTGAAGTGCTTATTATTACTCTCAGTTTTTAGTTTTCAGAAAGGACCACCCCTCATCTTTGTAGTTATTATTTACATTGAGTTGTGTGATGAGGCGGAAATTAAAAATAGAATTAAAATGATTCTAGAGTAGAGTCATTCACAGAGATTGTGAAGTCTAGCATATTAAATTACAATAATAAAGCTAATTATCAGCTGCTTGCTGAGATATTGGATGCTTTTAATTAAAACTGGTTTGTAGGATTCTAGCAATTTTCTTCAAGTATTTCCACTGCTTGTGCAATACATACTACCTTTTAACCCGTATTTAACAGCCTTCCTGTTGTGTGTTCAGCCGTATGTAGCACATTCATAAGTGAAGTTAAAAGTCTATTTAAAAAAAAAAAAATAGGTCTTTTGTTTAAAAGGAAACTAAATGTTTACAGGGGTGTCTTTATTCATCTCTTCTCTTGGTTGTTGGTTCAAACTCATCGACTTCAGTGGTGCTGCTGGGTTGAGCCCCTCTGGTGCAATTTGAAATGCAGCTGTATTATCATTCTGCAGGTAGATGCAACTCCCAACTTAAAACCAAAAAGACTGATGACACATACATGATGATACATATGACTCCTAACCTGTTGTTAATGTGCAAATTCTCCTCTCAGGTATGTTAAGGGCTATAGGTGTTCAACTGTACTGTGTTTTTCAGGCTATAGCTGTTTTTGCTTTATTGATTTATGTATTAAACTCCTCTTTGTATGTCGTGGTTGGTTGAATCTAGGACCTATTTTAGGAGCTTTTCTTCAGTTTAGGTTGTGAAGTGGGTTGGGGTTTTATGTTTTTGGTTGTTGGTTTGGACTTTGAGTTTGCCAGAGCTGCAGCCTGTGTGATGAGGAGCCAATGAGACACGTCAAAGACCACAAAGACAAGACATGCTCGCACAGGAGCGCTCCGTTAGGGCCAGCTGCTCCAATGACCTGTGCGAGCGGTCCCTTTTCCTGCCGTGGGGCTGCTTGCACAAGCAGGGGTTGCGAAATCCGCCCTTTCCCTGCGGTGGCTGTGGAAGCAAGGCTGGGGTTTGCCTCTTCGCTTGTTTTATCGCTGTTAACCCAGACCTGCTGCCGCTGAGGAACGTGTGTTCCCCTCTATTTTTGTATTTGCAAATGCACCTGCAGAACACCAGGTCCCTTGTAGAAGGTTTCTTCTCCCCCACTCCAGACTTCGTAAGCGCTCATATTTTCTGTTCTGAGGCTTTGTGGAAAAGCATATGTGCCCCCATGGGGTGCACTCAAGACAGAAGTGTTCCTTCAGGGACCTTTCTGTGTGCGCAGCAAGGCTACACCTATAGTTGGTCAGGAAACGTGCAGCTGGATGCGGCGTATGTTTGTGGACTTCTTGCAGCACCAGAAGCAGAGCTATCTGTAGATGAAGGGACAGCTCTGAGTTTAGGTATGCGGGTGTTAAGTCCAAGGTGGGCCCACAAATGTCAAAATTTGTGATTTCATTTCCATACCATAAGTGAGGTCCCATTATGCTGAGCATGAAACACATGTTGTCCCAGAGAAGTCAGTAAATGCATAGCTTGGGAAACAAAGAAGAAAACAAAATGTCTAGTCTTTGGCAATGGATTAGGTCATTCCATTGAATTATATCAATGGCCCGATCTTGCAATCTTTTAATATCATAAGAGAGCAGGGTTTGTAGAAGGACTGACATGCTTACACATTTGTTTGGACTGATAAAACACTGTATAAATACTAAGCATTCATTTTCTTGACAAGGAGGTTTACTTTTGAATTTGCATTGTAAAGCAGGAGATGAAATAATAAACCAAGACTTGCAAATAATTAATTTGCTGTATTCTGGAAGATTAGAGAATCTTGACCTTGCAATGACTTCTTCCTATTTACACCCAGAATCCTAAAAGGTCCCAGATCTACTTCTAGTTGTAATTGGCACCAAGTATAAATGGAGCAGTACCTCAGTGATTCACCAGACATATTTTGAAATATTCTGAAGACATAGCATAAGTTATATTGTAGTGAGAGTTGCGAGGAGGAAAATCAGTCACGTATTCAGCCCATTCTTTGGGCTCAAGATTGTAACGTGGAAAAATGCCAACTAATTTAAATCCAAAATCTTTGTGTGAGTATGGTCAGTTAAGTGCTTCTTTATTTAAAACAAAATCAACATAGCCTTTCAGGTTTTTTGTGTGTTGATTATTAATTAGCTTAAGATTGCAACATTTGATTATTTTTCCAAAGCATTATAATAGCTTTATCTGTGAATCTGTTACTTGGACTCTGAAGAGGAAAACATACAGTTTTAGAGTTCTGTATCTGAAAAGACTTGAAGAAATAATTTCAGCTATTTTGAAGGGAGCTTTGTAGCTCTTTCAATAAGAGGCCAAACTTTGAAGTTATTTGGCTTCCCAAATAGAAGAAATATCTAGTATCATGTAGGTGCTGATCCCTTTCTTGCTATAAATGAGAGCTACACATGTTCAGCATTTGAGAGCAAGATTGCTTTGGTCAGCTGCCCACCTAGCTTTTGACTTCTAAATTCAGGCTCCTAAATCAGCTGCTAGCCTAAATAGATGTGACTGCATTGAAGACAGTGAAGTCATACCCTCTTCTTACACTAGTAATAAATTTGATTCTGTATATACCATTTACAATGAAAAATTGCAAAACAATTATTTTTCCTGCCAAAACAGACAGTTATTTAGGATTTCATGTCACAAACATTTCTAAAACAGTGTTCTTTTCAATAAATCTTTGTAAAGATCTATTCATTTACAAATTGATATCAAGTTGATTGGTTCAAACCCTTATATATGTTCATAGGGGTCTCTTGCTTTCCAAGAAGTCAGTGACATTTCTGCTGATTCTAGAGCAGAGGAGGAAAGGGAGGAAAAACAGGTTATAGTTTCCTATTCATAGGTTTACCATACCAAAAGCAAAAAGATAAATTCTACTCTTAGTACTTAAAATTTAGCCCAAGACACATTATGCCCAAGTTCAGTGTGAAAAAACCTTTTAACAGTCACAGAGCCAAACCCAACACACTGCTGTCATTGCAGAGTGGGAGTGGGGGGGGAGTGGGGGTGGTGTCCTGTCATGTATTATTTGCTGAATCAAAGCCTAAGCTGAAGGTAGCTGGGATTTCATGAGTATTTAAGAGGTATCACTGGACACTGTGGTGTTAGAGTACAATTTTTCCCTGGGAGAGATTCAAAACACCGTTTAGGATTTTTTAGAGGGTTTTTTGCTTTTATAGATTTGCTTAGTGCTTGTGGATCTTAGGATCATTTAGGAACCATGTTTAATTTTTCTAAGTAATCATTAGGAGAAAAAAAATCTTTCATCACCTTTTTTTGCCAGCTCTATTTTCTTGCTGGGTTTCATCCCTGGGAAATGGATCAGCTTTGCCAAATGTCCTAAAATCACTTAATTCAATGATAAACCCTGAAGTCATCTCTTTAAGGACTGAGGGCATCTTTTGCAGGACAGGTAGTCATCCAACCTCACAGAAAGCAAGCCTAGGAGTATTTCAGGAAAAAAAAGTAAACCAAACTGTACTCCAGTTTACCTTTATTAAAAACAAACAAACAACCCAAAAAAAAAAAAAAAACCCAAACAAAAAACCCACAAAAAATCTATACTCTAGTTACCTCTCCATTTTAAGAATTGTGAAGTGTTTTGAACTGAATTCTGCCTGGTGGCAGCAAGAGTCGGGAAGGAGTACAGCTGAGAAGTGTGCTGCTTAAGTTGCAGAAATGCTGACTGTAAGGCTTGTCATACCAAAGGCAGGTAAATTCAGGAATACTTAAATAGAAGACATTTTCTCCTTTTTCGCTCCTCTAACAATAGGGAGAAGGCAGGTGCAGTCAGAATAAAGTGCCCTTCACGATTGTGGGTCCCTTCTAGTGGCTGTTTTCTTGGATTTCTTTGGTTGGTTGGGGTTCACTGTACTCTGTGGAAAAATATGTAGTAATCAACTTAGTAGTATCCAGGTGATCCTCAAAGTCAGTAATAGATCCATAGGCATTTCTTTTTTCTTCCTTTGTGTTCGGTCGTGCTTGCAGGAGAAATAAAGGACTGAGCACTTGTACCATATCACCTGCCATAAATACACCACGTTTCCAGTAACTGAGCAGGCTACCATTATAGGGTTTTCCCTCCTGCGAGAGAAGCTGCATTTCCCACTGACAATTAAAAATGGAACTGTTGAAAGCTCTTCGGTCCCATAGGAACTGATGCAAATTGTTGAGTTGTAGGTGGCTTTTTGCGTTTTGCATGGCTGTACTAATTTCTGAGAACTATATATAGACATTAAACAAATTGCTTGTCTGGTATAAAAGTTTAAGAGCAGAATAAAACAAGACAGAGAATTATTGGATATTAAGCAGTGCTATGGTACATGTGCAACAGGCAGAATGCTCTGTGAAAATACAAAACTTTTTTTGCAAACTGCACAGGCCAAAATCTGTTCCCCAACCTATCTGTTGGCAGTCCTGCAGTCTACATGCTCTCTTTTTGCAAGTATAGCAAGGACCTGGTGAGGGAAGCCAGCTTTTGCAAGAGGAGGGTTGCAGTATATTTGATTTCAGATGTACTGATGACATTCAGAAGCAAGTGATGAGACCACAAAACTTATGAAATTAATAAATATGACCGTGGCTATTGTGCTTTCCCACTGCAGCTTGTTGGGTAGCAGGTTGAAGACATTTTTGGGAAAAAAAGATTTTGGAAGTTGGGCTAAAAAGGTTAGGTTAAGGTTTGAACCCTTTCTGTAGGAACTCAAGCCACATCCTCCTTTGCTTCTAACTATCAAGAAAACACATTTTTAATTCCAGGAAATAGGGTTAATGGGACAGGTGTCCCGGTTACAAGGAACAGCAAAGAGCTAGCTCCTCTGCTTGGTAGGATGGGAAGCCAGCCACACCAGCTGCAGACGTGACCTAGCATACCATGGCTGAACAAAGAGCTTGTAGGCTTTGTGTCCCCTCCCCACCTGAGGCTACCTCAGCTGCCCACACCATACTTCAAGGTGGCGACCAGGTTGTGCTGGGACTACCTGCTCTGGCAGCACATCTGTTATCCAAGGGGCCACCAGCTGTCCACAGTTGGTGCTCGAGCCCTGGGACCTGCAGGGTCCCCTTCCGACTGAAAACCTGAATTTTGTTTCTACCCCACTAACCCTCCGCACGCTTCTCCCTGGTGCTTGTGGTCACTGGTTGCTGGCTCCTCGGAAGATGGTGTGTTGCAAGTGGAGGGCAGGAGCTTCCCGGTATCGCTCGCCGTGCTGTGGAGCCAGCCATCTGTCAGCAAAACAGGAAGGCACGGGTTCCCTTTCCCTCCTGGGCTTGTTTCGCTATTTTTGGGAGCTGTACTTCTCCCCCGTGCAGCGCTGGACTGGTGCGGTCTGAAGGAAGGGCTCCCGGGCGAGCAAGGGGCCAAAGCCTGAAGCTGCTGCTCTGCCCATCTGCCGCGGCTGGAGGTGTATTCATTATTAATGGAGGTAGTGGCGGTTGCTGCTCAGATATGCAGCCCTGACTGGGTAAATGAGACATTCTTCAGCAAATTGCTTCGTTTTTTGATTGCTGATTGTACGCGTGTCACCAAGCTGACTCAAGGTTCATCGATGCATGCTCAGTAAATTAGAAAGAACATAACTATGGATCAACCAAGAGAATGAATTCTGTGCCTACAATGACCCAGGGCCATTTAATTTTCTGCTTAATTTTGTTGCAGTCAGTTTGCATTTTGGGTTATTATGCAGTAGGAAATTAACAATAAATAACAAATTTGGTCCTCCTGTGCTTGTAATGATATTTTTATAAATCTTTGTAATGCTGTTTTTAAAAGGATCAAGGTCTGTGCCAGTCTGATACTCCAGCAAGTATGCAGGGAGGAAATAAAGAGAAAAATACATTATTCTTCCCAGATAATCTTATAGTTAAATAGCAAAGGTTTTTTTTTTCCTTTCCCCTTCTTTCTCCTTCTCTGTGTGCGTGGGGTGGGTTTTTTTTTTTTTCTTTTTCTGTATGTGTGTGTTATTTTGCATTAACTTAAGGTTCTTCCTCTCTTCTCAGATAACTTGAGGAAAATGGAAACAGATGAGGCTCAAGATATGTCCCAGGTTTCAGGTGAGGTCCTTAAAGAATACTTCTACAAAGAAAATCCTGAATTCCTGCTCATCTTTCTAGCACAGTACAATGTTTTTCTTGTTCTCAATAAAATTGCTTTGGGTCTTTTTTTAAAACCAGAGTGGGAATTAAGTTATAATTAATGTTATCACTTGCTATCAAGCCCACCAATGCATGGATTTTTTAAAAGGAGCTGGGAAAATAAAGAAGTCAAGGGAATATAGAAGCCTAGATGTAATTTTGCGTTAAACTTGTGGTAGCATACCTGTGAAGCATGGTCAGGTGCACATTTACATTCTTTCTTCTGGGAGCAAAATTCTGACTATTACAAAATAAATATAGAACAAACAAAGTTCACCAGGTGGGGGGAGCAAATACTAATTAAAAGCAAACAAACTGTATTTAAAACATGGGGTTATTTGGCTTTTCCCAGAGCATTCTGTTTTACTTATAAACACTTAGAAAAAGGAAAAAACAAAAAACAAAAAACAAAAACAACCAACCGATTGACATGAGGCTTTATACTTGTAACTGGTTTTGTCCAAGATGATAATATTTCAAAAAATTTTTAAGCAGCAGGGGAGTTAGGTTTCTAAAATTTGCCCTGTAGTGTCATGGATAGGATTTTGCGGTTTTACCCTGTATTGATATTCCTATGAAGGGTTTTATTCTAAACTTCCTTAGAAATGTTCCTTAAAGTGACTTAGTAAGATAGTACATATTCCCCACAGTTGAATAAGGACAAGTTAGTCTCTTTTCTAGTTTCCCTAATATGTTGGCAGCTGCAACAGTTAATGGCTTTCAGTTTTCACTTTTAGTGTTCAGCCTGGAGCACTGCAGCCCCATCCCCAAGATGGCTCCAGGCAGATACCTGGGAGTGAGGTTCTTTCTTAAGAGAGACAGCACCTGGGCACTGTCAGCTCAGGACCTGGACGCCAGTCATAGGACATCATAAAGGTCTGAGTGCAGTGTGGGCGGCTAGGTCATGGGGTTTTCCTGAAATATATGAACATAATTTCTTTTTTTTATTCTCTCCCTCCTTTTAAAAAATGTTGAATTTTCTCAAAATAGAATCCAGAAGTTTTAGTGTCATTTAAAATTGAAAATCAAAGATATTTTCTGTGTGAAAGAACAACAATATAATAATCCTTCATGCCAACAGAAGATTACCAATTACATTTAGTACAGGAAAGTCATTCCTCATCAGCCCTGTGGAGGCATGTTGCACTCCTCTCCTCAGGTAACATTTTTGAAATTGTAACTGGATATACTTACATATCAGTGTTTTGTCGTATGCTGAAACAAATTGTAAATGAAACAAAACCTGTCCTATCCATGATGTGCTTGGAGCATGTGTGGCCTAGGCAGAAAAACCAGTGCAGTTTTAATCCTTTATGCAGACAAAGCACTGTGGATCTGCTCAGAGCAGTGAGAGGTGCTGTGATCCGAGCCCAGGTCCTCTGCCTGCTGCAGAAACCCCTTCCTGCCTTGCAGGAGCTCCTGGGGCCGGGAGCACTGACCTCCTCTTCCTCTGCAGCAGCACAGGCCCCCCTGAATACCGACACCTAACCTTTGTGGTATTCTTTACAACAGTGTTACTTTGAGCTCCACACCTGCTGCTCCTTACCAGGGCATTGCTTTTTTCACTTCTGACACGGACAGGAGCAGTGTGGGAGATGCTGCCTTGAGTCAAGGAGCAGATTAGAAAGTCACACACTTTGCCTTCCTTATGGTCTGCCTCTCTCCTCAAGAGGGAAGATTTGCAAGAAACGTCACCATTTTGAATGTTTCTGTATATGTAAATATATACATAATATATGTATATAATGTGTAGCTCTCAAAATTTTTCCAGGATTTGAACCACTGTAGTACTTTCCTGTGACTTTTACTTGTTCAGCAAATCACGCTGATGAGAATAGTACTATTCTGTGATGACAGAGGGTTCTCTTAAAAAAAAAAAAAAAATCAGCGTGAGAGGATGATAAGAGTTAGCCCTACATAGACAGTTTACAGGGGAAAAAAAATCTGCTTTGAACTCTTCCTGCTGTTCTTGTCACTGTGCATCTGGTACTTTCTGTGAGCAAGAGGCCGTAAGTGGTATGGAGTTGTTAGCTGGATTTGTGAACGACTGGCCAAAGAAAGCACTTGCTAATTTACTTTCATTTATGATCTGAGTTGTTTATGAACTCAGTCTTCTGGAAACAGGAGTTTGTCAGATTAGGTTCCACAGTTCTTCGTAAGCTCTTACTAGACCTCAAAAGTAGAGGATCTGAAGGTACAGGAATGTTACCTACTTCTTTCTCATAGTCTGGTGAATCCAGAAAGGAGTTTTCCCCCTCTTCTTCTGGGATTCTACATGCGTTTAGGATGCTTCCTTGCATGATGAGAGAGTTCTAGTATATATTAGGAGCTAGTTAGACAATTGCACAGTTTCAGGAGTGTGAGATGGTCTTGCAAGCTGAAAAACACTTTTATTTATTTCTCCTGCTCTGTGAGTAATGCTTGTCAGGTGTAGCTTGCTCTCTGACCCTAAGGAATTAGGTGACTTGGTTCACTAGCACACTTGATTGTGTTTTAAAAGAAATGAATTTAAAAAAATAAAATCCGTTTAGGGGGTTTCTTTGGGGTTTTTGTTTTGGTTTTTAACCCAGAAATAAAATAGGTCTGTAGAAACAGTCTTCTCAGCGCAAAAGCAGTGTTTTGCAGCCATGTGCTTTCTGCAGCTGTAGCTGACTCAGGTGTGGCAGGGGCAAGCTGGGCCAAAAGAGTATAAAACTAGAATGAGTGAGCCAAACCCTTCATGTGCACAGGCATTCCTACTTCTGGGAATCCAGGCATGGCTGGATCCTAGAGGAACTGAAATACTGTGTGACTAGCACAGAGTTCACACTTTTTATTTTTCTCCTGAAAGTGGTATTTCATGAGGCAAGCAGTTGCAGTTCTGAAATGAGGAGAGAGCTGACATACATTTAACCAAACGGTATCCGGCACCCATACAAGAGAGTCAGAAAACACAGATAATATCTCACTTAACAAGCAGTATTTTTCCTGCTTTTTTCTTTCTTTTTTTTCTCAGTTCTAGGGCCTAACAGCTAAGGAAGGTGAAAAAACAGTACAAATGTTTCCACATCTAACATAAAAAGATCCCCTAGCACAGACCAGGCTGTGCCACCCTCTGCAAAAGCAGGAAGAAGAGTTTTGCATTTGATGTTCTTGCTAGGTCCTGGGAGGGTGGAAATGAGTGTATCCTGGGCGGGTATCTCCCACCTGAGATCCTGGCCTCTGTCCCAGAGTTACCTTCTCATCACTGAAGGTTTAAGGTTCTAGCAGTGAAAAGGGAATGTGAACTGGGTTGTGACTCTCATCCAGAAAAATGTGCATGTTGTTCTTCTTGCGTAACTTCTCCAGTGATTCTGTTGTTTCCATAGGAAACAAACCTCTGGTATTAAATACTCCCTACATTAGTTTGTGAAAGGATAGAGAATGAGATTTCTGTAAGAAATCTTGCCCTGGATTTCTTTTTAACAGTTATAGCTCCAGCAGCCTCCATTTGGCATGAACTCAGTTGCTCTCAGAACTGAATGGAGATGCTAAAGAGACACCAGGCTACAGACTTTGGTAGGAATAGAGGATGCATAAAACCTTACTGGGCTGGGCACTTTGTTCCCTTCCTCTCTTTCCTTCTGTCTTCAACTATACTGTTAGGGCACAGGTGAGGAAACTGAAGAAATGAGAGGTTGAAGGTCTTACCAGGCACCATTGATAGGTGAGGTACTTCTCTGACAATTTCATACAGAAGTGGCAGTGTTTGGAAATCTGAGATTATCTTTCAGAGCTTCAGGATGAATTGGGGGACTGTATGATACAGCCTGCTGTTGCAGTTACCTCCATTTATGACTTAACAAAGGGTGAATCTGTGGCAGTGCCAGAAACAGAACTTCACCTCTACAGCTCCCTTGTCTTTTTCGTCTGGTATGTCAGGTAGCTTTTTATAAAAAAAATAAAAATAAAATTTAAAAAGACACACCCCACCCCCACCCCGCCCAAGATTAGATTGCATTGTTTGTGCTTCACTTCTTATTTTTGAGCAAAGATATAAAATGGGAATGGGATAAATCTATGGTACTTTGCTCTGTTATGTGACATTTTAATGATTTACCCCAGTACTTGCCACTAGGTGGGTTTGCTTTGGCTCCATGCTTTTGACCAATTATTGTTCTGGACATGCTGGTTGGAAATTAAATGGAAAACTGTTCCCTCCTTTCCCCCACCCCCTTTCCATTTTTAAATTCATTGGCAAAAGGATATTAGTGAGACTGTGTATCGGTAAGATTACCATGCAGAAGTAAACTTATCATGGTGTAACAATTTAGATGTAGTTAAAGCATGAAATACAAATACCATGCTCTAGAATCCAGGACACAGAGCTTGAAAAATATATCTATTTTAAATCCACTCTTTTTTCCCTGCCTCTTTGCCTGCAGGGATTTGTCGATCATGTGTAACAGGAAGAAATCAAATGATATGAAGTGAGTCATTAAAGCCAAGTTTGCTAAGCTTTCTGAACTGCAGTCTCTTACAAAGAGGGAAGCATATCAGATCTCTGGCTTCTGCCCCACCAACTCCATGAGGCTAGTCTGATTCATGCCAACTGGGCAAACGGCTGTTAACAAGTAGAAGATTGATATCTCTTTAGTGAACCAAACAGTTCACCATAAACTGGGAAAGTACTGATCTACTAGCAGGTTTCTATTCCAAAAGATTGCTTTGACTTACCTTCCAAACATCCTACGTAGCCTGCTTATTGTTGGATGCTGAATTACACACTAGGATTGATTTTGTTTGCTATCTGTTATTTCATAGGTCTAATATTATGTGTTTATATTGGTTTGTAGCCAAAAAAAGCCTTCAGGTTTTTAGGGTAAGTGTTCTTCTGAATTTAGGGTAAGTCCAATCATCAACTTCCATTGTTGTAAGTGGGAACACAATTTGAACCTTGGATGATGCAGGTGACTTTTGATTACTATTACTTTTTAACAAATTTCCTTAACCTACATGTAGTGTCAAGATAGCGGATTCTCACCTGACTGCCTCTTGCCCTCTGATCAAACTTCTGGTTGGTTGTTTTTGTTTTGTTGGTGTGGGGAGGGAAGTGTTGAAAAAGCCAGAATATTTCTGCTGTCTCTCCTCACCCATGCATCCTATATGTAAGAGATACTTCAGCTTGGCAGGGTGGGACTTGCATTGGAAAGCTGCTGGCAGTTTTTTAAGTTCCTTACATCACATAAAAATAGTGAAAAATCTGTGGGAATAACTAAACAAGGAGCTAAACAGTGAATGGCAAAAACTCTTTTAATGAACTTCCTGCTTTTACTTTCCTCTGCTCTACAATTCATAGTCCTTCTTTTCCACTTATGCAATCCATCTTCGCTCTTGCACTTGCTTCCAGTGGTGTGATTTTTGCCCTTTCAAGAATACCCCACGGAAGCTGGAGGAGGAGGGGACCTTATGAAGTCATGTAATCAGTACCTCTGCCAGTGCGAGACTGTTCCTTCATTACCTTCGAGTCCTCTGACTGCAGTTTTAGATGTTCACCTGATGCCACTCCCACCACTCCTGTTCAGAGATTATTCCACAGTCTGATAAATGCAACATTAAGAAATGCAGTCACCCAATCATTTCATTCATTTAAACCTAGATTTGTGCAAACAACCCAAACCAGCTAATTCAGAAGATGACTTAAAACTACCTGTCGTTTTCACCTCCTGTCATGATCAGTATAGATTAGAAAGCACGATGCTTTGCTCCATCCAGCAGGTTGGGAGAAAACCATTTTCTTCTTTCAGGTCAAATCCGTAACTGCCATCACCAGACTGGTGTCATTTAAGTAAGCTACATTTGGTTTAATATTTCCTTTCTGAGAAGTGATTTCAGAATTAATGAATGTTTGTGTGTTAATGAGGGAATTCTCACTGGAAGAAAAAAACCCTAATTTGCTAGGCCTTTGTGCCATGAAATTACTGCCCTTACTGGTGTGCTGATTGCCACAGGGTGTCTATTAGATTGCATCAGTGTAAATTGGTAACATCTCCAGTTTGGAGACAAAGGTCTTACTGAGTTCAAATCCTACTCTGGGCCTATTCCGGTCTTTACTATTAGTGCAAAGACCAGCCTTTTAGTTGTAGTTGATGAAACTACTCACTTAAATAATACTTTTGGTAATTGTTTCCAAGGCATGCTTTTGTTACAGATGTGTGAAGTCATTTTAAAAGAAGCTCTTCAAGACAGTGGTATTAATATGGGGAGAACATATATGCTGTGACTGAAAGCTAAACCAAGAAACCTCACCATTTCTGGAAGTGCATTAATTAGCAAGAGAGTTATTGTCCTTATTGTATTACATTCAGCACTAAAACAGTTCCATAATACCTATAAGACGTTAAAGCACCAGACTGTGTTCTTCTGCAAAACCTTGTGTACACAAGATACTGAGGTTCATTTCCTCTTTACAAATAAGAGACCATAAAACCCTTGAAGTCATGTTTTGACCAACCTCTGCTAATTGTACGTTTTAGGAAGTCTCAGGAGCTACAGCACTTAATTACTTGTAGGCACAAGGACCAGCCAAAGCTTGATCTGTGGGTATTAGTGAAGCTTGCTGAAAATAAAGTTGAATTTTTAGTTGGAGATAAAATTTTATTTCTGGGGTAGTTCTGTTAGATCCCCAGAATAGTTGTGGGTTAGACTTCACTATGTCACCGAAGCAAATCTGGATGTGCTCTCAAGGAGCATTTTTGGAAGAAAGAAGAGTTTCTACAAAAGATGACCGTTTGATAACTTTTGTAATCTGTCACTCTATGTTGTCTAAACTGGATCTTCGGAGCATAGCAGCTGAAAAATATCCATGTATGTTACAAATATCCAAAATGATAAGACTGATAACTGTGTATCCAGACCAGTAAATTTAGAGATACTGGCCATGCATTCTTTTCACAAATATAATCCCCCTGTATTCAAAAGAAGCTTTCTCTGCAGGATAGCAGGGTTTGGTCCTAACAATGTCATGCTTTTAGTAGTGTTTAGGTTTTTTGTTAAGTTTTATTTGGTTTGTGGTGGTTTTTATGGTATTATTTGAAAATGAGGTACTCTGATGACTAACTGATGCTACTTTCTTCACTACTAGGAAAGGAAAGTCCTCCAATTAGTGATGTCCCAGATGATGCAGATGAACCTATGCCTGTACCAGAGGACCTTTCAACTAGTACTGGAGGCCAACAGAGTGCTAAGAATGAGAGAGTCTTGGGTAAGATGACTAATCCACTCTGATAAGAAATATTAATATATAATATGCCAATAATGTTGAAGTACTACTTAGCAAGCTGGTATACAAGCAGGTCCTGTGCCTTTTCATCTTGTTCTGCCCAGGATTACTCAGGTGCTTAGTGGGTTTTGTGCAACCTTCTATTTAGAAAAAGCATTTTGAGGGACAGCAAGCCTTTTCATCCACAGAGAAGTTATAAAGATCCTACCATTTATCTTATTTCTAAAGCATAACTGACTGCATGAAATTCTCCCCAAGAAAGATGGTTTTCATTCTGCATAGGAAATGGAATTAAATATGTTGTTCCAGGTCAAAATTATCTGAACTCAGAATTGATAAAAATTCAGTAAACTGTCAGATATTTTAATTATTTATTTTTATTCATTTGAATGCTATTTTGAATGTTATCTGCTATTCAGATTTCTCTAGAAATTGTCATACTAGAACACACATAGTATTCATAAGTTTTAGATTCCAATATCTGATCTTCATTTACCCTTGATTTTTTTTAAATGGGAGAACTTTAGAAAACACTTGAATTTTATTCTTTTAGGTAGAAGTCCACAATTGATAAAGTCTGTTGGATTAAAATACATTATTGGCCAGAGATGATTTTGCAAAATGTTTATTCTTGGATCATGGACTTCACACCAAGGACTAGCAATGCTGTTGCATCAGCTCACATGTAGTCTGCTAAAACAGACTAGATGATATCACTTGAGCACAATGCTTGTTTACTATTAGGAAAAAAAAAAAAGGGAAAAAAAAAAGCAAAGAGAAGACAATGACTCCCAGAATGCTGTGATCAGTGCCCTATATGATAAAAATATTTCAGGAGAAAAGTGTTTATCAAAATACGTTTTTTTATCCACAAATAAAAGTATTGCTCATCATCTTTACCTTCCCATTATCAGAATGATAGTCAGGGTAGAAGACAGTTTACAGAAAAATTGCAAATGCCTTTAAATGTTTATTGTCTAAGGAAGTCCAGTAAAGGATAGTGGGTGGAAAGGGAGGCACAGAAGGCAAAATAACTAAGTCAAGGTAATACAGCAGGATGGTGGCAGCATTAGGAACTCCCGAACTCCAGCACTAGCTACTAGAGAATGCAGCATCTTACGCATCTTCATTCTATTTGCCACTTGATCCCCTCTTACCAAAAATGTAAGCATGAAGTTCATCTCCTACATGTATATTGACATACCTTATGAACAAATTTCTTTTTAAAATACTTTTTAATAATCTGATCACTTACCTAGTGCTTTGTTTCTCAGTCCAAAACTCTTTGAACAAAATCATGCCTTTACTGCTTGTGTATCAACTCAGTAAAATGAGTTAAGCCTCTTTTCTCCCACAGTAACTAAACGCTACAAAATATTTAAGCATTGATTTCAAAAATAATAAATTTTTTAAAACCCCTTGTTCAAGCCCAAAGAAACAAACAGGGGGTTTGATTGCATTGAATTTACTTCACCTCACAAATATCATACAGAGCCAGCAAAGATGAAATTTTTATTTGCTGATGCTGTAATGATTCTCCCAACAGTTCAATTAATTATATATCAATATAAATACATATTAGAAGTTGCTGTAATAAAAGAAGGAGAATATGTTATCTTTGGTGTCCTAAATATGGTAAGTTCCATCTGTTATTCTCATTAGTTGTACTTTGTACACTCAGCAATAAACTAGATTTTGCCATGTTCTGACTTCAACATTTTCTCTACAGTCACTTTCTATACACATAGCTCTTTGGTTGTGAAGGGTCACATCTTGTAGTGAGACATGTACCATAGTCAACAGAAACAAAGACAATTCACAGTACTCTGTTTTATGGATGATCTTAACTGTAGTTATCAACTCCAGTGCTTGCAATGTCTATCATTTTTGTAAAGCTGCATACTCTTCTACCTCTTCTACTGCTTCTTTTTCTAGCCCTAAACTCACCTTTTTAAAAGAGTATACTGAAAAAAAAAAATATTCTTTTTTTACAAAAACAGTCTGCGCACATGCACCAGATATATCAGGAGCCATATGATTGCTATGCACATTGTGGATCATCATCAAAAGAAAATCTGTTAGGGATATACCGATGCCTTGGGAGTGGTGTTTGGCCTACATGATCTCATAGATGTATTGGGGATGAAGGGGACTGTCTTTCTACGTAGGCAGTGGCATGGCAGCATAGACAGCCTTGGTGTTCAGTGCAACGCTGTCATCTCCAAGTCCTAAGATGTATTTCTCATCTCTATCACTAAACTTAGGTAGAAAAGTATGAACTAAAAATGTAGTTTGAAGAACAATAGATAGGTGGGAGTGCATTGTGAAGACCCACTGATATTATGTATATCTCATAGCTAGGAGATAGACTCAGACCTTGATAACTGACAGATGATGCACATGAGCAGATATGACTAGGCAACAATTTTTCTCTGTATGACTTTCCTAACGTCCCATCTGCTTCCTTCGTCAAAAGGGAATCCCCTATGCGCTTCGCTGTATTTCAACATATGATTTACAGTGCATTCCACTTAATCTGTAATGCCCTGAGAGATCAGCTGTCCATATGACATGCAGTGAGGAAGGATAATTTGAGTCAGCCATTTATGGCATAGGACCACTAGGTCTGGCGGACTTTTTTGTACTTGTAATATTATAGAGGTAACAATGGAAATTGCAGGTTTGTTAAATGAAAAGATTAAGTATTTACCTCATCTTACTAAAATTAGGTGAGAAATCTGTTGTGAATTTTAATCAGCCTGTGAGATAGAAATGTTCAAATGACCGTTTGCTTACTCAGATTTGTAGTAACACTTCATGAAACCTTTAACCCTGGAGTCAAAAGTTTAATTAACTCTTTCATCAATTTAGCATTTTAAAGGTCAAAGATGAGGGGAAATAAGCTATTTTTAGAAGAGAAAGATAGGCTCTAGCTCCTCTGCGTGTTTTCAAAAATCTTCTTGCTTCTTCTGACCCTAAACTGAGATTTGAATGTGGTACTATAGAACTGGTAGAGAACCATTTGAAACACCTCTCCTGCTCTGAGAACGAAGGTGTAGACTTCTGAAGCTAAAGTACTCGATTCACTTCTCAGATTTTTTTGGCTGCCTTCAGATTTTGAATGCCTCACTTAAAATGACTGGAGAGGGTACAGATTTCGTAAGAGAGATCATGAAATCTGTGCTTTGACTTGTGTCCCCAGACAGAGGCACCCTAGACATGCGTTGCTTCTGACCAATGCAAAAACAGTAAGTGGGTGTGAAAAGGTCAGTTTCTAGTAATAACCCCAAGCAGCACAGCAAAGCAGAAACATATTATAAAACGTGTTCTGGTCGCTGCCATCTCTCTTCATTTCCTTCATGACCTTGCTATGTTTTTAATGTTGTAATTCCCAGAATGCTACTATGTGTTGAGCAGCTTCCTCCTGCAAACTTCACTGCTGTTGCTCTGTCCCCGAGAGCTTCCTGCTTCCTTTTCCTCTTTTCCACCCCATATTTCCTTCTCAGGCTGATCTGGCACCTATAACTTTTTAATTTTTTTTTTTCTTCTCTGCTTACCCATCTGCTTTATATTTAGTTTTTCCAGAACACACAGGGAACGTTTTCAGACAAGCAAAGAGCTAGATTTTTCACAGCTCTTTAAGGCACTAAAGACTCTGTTTTACCATCTCTCCTGAATACCCTTTTATCTAAATTATTTAGAAATACACTGAAATTCCATTCTGTTAAGAATTAGTGCTTTGCAGCCTATTTTGGACAGGCAGCCCTATTTCGTGTGCTAACCTGTAACATCGGACCTGATTCAAAAAATCTTCTGCTGATTCTTACTGTCTCTGTTCAAGTTTCAGGTTAAATGTTGCATGCACCTTTTGTGGATAATCAGTACTCAGCAGCCTGTGTGTGGTAGATGGTTGTAGTTTAGGGCTCTTTCTGCCCTAGGGCTGTATCCTAACTCAAGCCATGTGTGGGAGGCTAATGACTCAGTGAGCTGTAGGTCATACCCTATTTCATGCAGAAAAAGCCATTTGCTGTAGTGGTAGCATTTGCCTAGGAGGGCAAGCAGTACCTTCCTTTATCCATAACTGCCTATACCATAGCTGGCCATCATAGGGTGAAAAACAAAAAGTCATCTCACAGTGTTACTGGCCTCAGAAAGAGGCTGTGGGCTCACCATTTCTGCACAGGCAGCTGTCTGATGCTGAAGATGACCACTGAGATTTCCAACACAGAAGTCAGGGGTTTCTCACTGAAAAAAAGTGATCACCACCATAGTTACAGATTAAAGTCTGGACCTGGAATATATAATGTGTACAGATACTTTTCTTTCTGAGAGGAAGAGGTGGGGAGAACCCATCTCACAAAATTGGGTTGAAAACTAGTTGGGTTGAAACTATTGGACAACTGACAGAAGATACCCGAAGTAACAAGTAAAGGTGATCCTAGACATCAGTAGAAGACAGATGAGATTTATATGAAGTTAGAAACTCTCAATTTGTTTAAAATAAAGGACAGTAGAGTGGGAAGAGATGTTAAAAGGAAAGAGCTTTTTGACATTTTTCTCCTCCAGTGGAAAATGTCAAGTTACCTCCCTCCCACAACCCAGTTATTGAAGCAAAAGCCTGTGTAGCTGCAGAGCCGTGGTGCCTGGCATCACTGGGAAGCTGGCACTGCCTTCACATCCTGGGGTCTTCTCTCCTGGCCATGGGCATTCAGAAGTGGTAACCTGCACGAGTAGCTGGTTACTGGTGCAGGCAAGTGTCCTCACTCTGAGCTGCTTCAGTGCTTTATTTCCTTAAAAGGAGCTCAACCATTTGAGAGCACGGACACAAGCATTGCTAAGGGGCCACCAGGCCAACCACAACAGCTCGCCATTACATAAATCTGCTGCAACTCACACATAGATGGGTGGAGGCAGAGTAAAAGCATAGAAAGGCTGCAGACGGAGGGGAGAAGGGAGAAAAGCCAAAAGGAGAAGTGCCCCACCCCAGCTTGCAAAATCGGTCCTGTTGCTTGAGGCAGGTCCAGCTCACTGCTGCCCTGGCATTTCTGTAGGGCAGGGAAAGGGGCTGAGGAAAAAGACTGCCAGAGCTAAACATCTTTGCACGCTACTCCTTTAGGAGTTCAGTGACTATGAAGGCAGTGTGATGTGTATTGGTAACAAAATGCACGTGTGCTATGTGCGTGCATGGACGCGTAATCATTCTAGAGTAACCTGGAGGGCTGTGTAGTGTGTTTTACTTGCTCAGGTTTCAGATGGACATCTCTGCTGCTCAAAGGTATGAAAGCGAATAGGAGCAGATGAGCCTTTGTAAATAATTGCTGATAATTGGTGTCTCACCTCATATAGCCCTATTGGCTCTGAGAGCAGAGAGAAAAATTGTTGCAAGATGGTTTGGGGAGCTTTAAGAATAGTCTTTCAGCCTCCACAATGAAACAAGGGCTTGAAGGTCCAACTGAGGAGGCTTCTGAAGGAATTGAAAAACTTGTAACTAAAATATTTTAGGAACTTTTAAAAATAGGGAAGTTGGGAATCTCCCCTCCTGTTTGATCCAAAGCCCCTATTTCCAGCCCCAAAATACCAGTCCCCAGTATGGACTGTATTGCATGCTTGGAGACCCTGCTGGTATGGCTTACCTGTTTTTAAGGGGAACACAAGAGATATTTTTGTCAGGATTATTTTCATTTTGTATGCAAAACTCTTCTTGGAATTTGTACAGAGTAGGATGGGGGGTGGTTTAGTGTGAGAAGTCATGTCACAAAATTAATGAATGCCCTTATATATGCTGTATAGGATATACAGTTTATATCAGCCTTCAGAGGTATGTTTTGCATGTGCATAGTGTGAAACAGTGTGCTGAAGTGAGGTGCAGAAGATCCAGGCATCCAGGGCCATTGGGAAGCTGAGGAATTAGCCACGCTGCCAGGACTTACCAAATGTGCATGAATTTTCACAAGGCCGGTGGAAAACAGGCCTCTTACTGAAGGCAAATTACTTTATCAAATTTAAAAATGCTTACATTTTTAAACATTTTCGAAACAAGTTTGAAAGCAGTTTCTCAAAGGGAGAGTGAGCCAGTCTGGAAAGGAGAGCCACAGCAGCTCCAGTTTAGGCTGTGCACTTAACGCAGACCCTGCAAAGCCAGGGCAGAGCCACTGTGTAAGCAGGCACGTAAAAATTTGTCCTCTGATGCAACCAGAGTACATGATAAAATCAAATCCTTGGCAACAGAATTGATCCCAAGAGAGAGTTGTATTTTTCTAGTGATTTCTATTTGGTTTTGCAAGGACTTTTTTTATTCCTGGCCCATTTTGTGGAAGTATGGTTTCTGTTGCCACTGTATGGCAACATGATATTGTAGTGGTGGTGAAACTATGTTTTTTTTCCCTTATTTCTGCAGAACTATGTAACTTGTGGAACTGTGGACATTTTTATGAGTGTCTGCTGGGTACTGCTATGTTTTCAGAGGAGAACATCAGTGCAAAAGCCAGGGAAAGCTTGGGAGCTGTGCAAGTTTTGTTTCTTCAGTGGTGAGAAAGCAGCAAGCGTTTTTTGAACTGGAGAGATGCAGTGTGTTTAGCTATGTGGCTTTTAGGTACGGATACTGAACCTGCTGATCTAATCTGCAGTTAGAGGAAGTTGTCTTTATCTGAGCAGAAGAGATGTGCCTCAGAGATAAGCCCCATTCTAACTTGGGAGTTAAAATTATCTAGCAGGATCTCAGCCGTGGCTGCAGCACAACTCAGAAATACAGGGCTCTGGCTGGAAGGGGGGCTTATTTTAAGTTGGAGACAACCTCTATAACTGCAACTTGCTAAACCTCAGGTTATTTTAAGGGAATGACTCTGCATCTGAAGTCTCCAACACCAACCATCCCACTATTCTGTATTATTTCTTGTTTGCCCTTCGTTGCTTTATCCCTTGAACAAGTTCACGTTCAACCTGAGTGCTCTTCAGGAGTGCACCCTGAGTGAAAAACTTAACCACTGGACTGAGGCACAGTGTAGGGACCACCTGCCTCTACAGAGACGCTGTTTCGGAACAAGCTGCTGTTTTGATTTTGTTCAGTCTCTCCTCCCATTTCTGTAATTTCAGCTCCCGCTGCGGTGCCTCCCTGGGAGGAGACAGTTTCTGGCTGCAGAGGACCTGCCATATTGCTTTCCCCTTGGATGTGGGCTCCCTGGGCTCTGTCCCACAGCAAAATGTGCAAACACAACATCACTGTGGCTGCATCCCCACATAAGAAATTTGCAGGGAAGGATTTATGTGCCACCACAGGTTGCCCCAGTGTAGAACAAGCCCTTCATGGTAAAGGCTTGGGGATGGAGGGAGCTCCTTTTTGGAGCTGTAGTCCTAAAGCCAGGAGCAAACATGACTCATCGTAGCAGGACAAAGATTTGTCTCTCAACCTTTCTCATTGAGCTCACTATACAAGTTTTCTTGAAGCCTCAGAAGATGGTCTCTCTGGAAGAAGCTTTGCCCCAGGTGCCCCTGGAAAAAGCTTTGCCCCGGGTAGTTAGGTACATCATAGCAGCCTGTGTGGACTTATCCTCACAGCATGTCACTTATGGGGAAGAAAGGTGATCACAGCACGCTGTTAACTTGTGAAGGTAGATTGGCCAGCACCCCAGGATTTTGTCCTCCAGAGACAGCTGGTTGGAAACTCCCTCCTGCCTCATCTAGCTGCCTCCCTGAACAAGTGAGCCAGCAGAGCAGCAGCGCAAAAGGGAGTTAGACCTGCAGCCTGCAGTGTGAGACACTTTCTGCTGCTTCCTCCCCAGTAAGTGAATTCTGTGTTGTAAATGTGCACATGCAGGGAATGTAATTCCTAGCAAAGTAACCCATTTAGTATGTGCTTCTCTTTCTTTGATTTTTATACATTTTTAAGTTAGGAATAGTGCCTAGTTCTTGCATCTATTGCAGTTTCCCCAAAGCATTTTAGGGGTCTAAATTGTAGGCATGAGATCCCTAAAAGGTGTCTGGTCTACTATTCCACCATCAGCCATAGTAAAACCACAGGAACCAAATGGGATTTTTTCAAATGAGTAACTCCTACTCCTCTGATGTAAATAAGATTTCAACCCTAACATGCCAAAATCTATACCTAAAAATGGGATTAAGAACCCCATTGAAGATTTGCAGAGAATTAGTAAATGCAGAGCAAATACAGAATTACTCTCGATTTCCAACTAAAAAGAGGGCTGATCAAAAGAAAAAGAAGGTCCATGTTTTTCTCTTCAGTTTCCACCTTCCATTTCCCCCATTTCTCCTCCCCCAAAGGTAGTCTGATATTATCTGATTTGAGAAGTGCAATAAATATAGCAAAAGTGAAGAAATGTGACAGAATGAATTGACTTCCACTCTTCCAAGCCACATAATCAGAGTCTAAAGAGAAGGAAAAAAAAAAAAAAAAAAGAGAAGAGACTGAAGAGTAAGGAGAACTTTCACACAAGCCAGTTGCTTATACCCTGGAAATGTTACTTCTGAGGAAGTGGCTCTTACCAGAGTTTTCAGTAACTTCTAGATTATTTTATGGAACAATGTAAGAACTCGCCTGCTCCATGACTCCTCCTTTAAAAAAAAAAAAAAAAAGGGGGGGGGGGGGAGCTTTAAAAGGAATTGATAATTCCTTCATATAACAGAAAATATCTGCACATGATTTTGCCCTCCCTGCTGATTAAGTAACGTAACAGAAATGTTTAATGCAATGGAAAGGTGGGTTTTGACTAAAGTTGGCGACACTTTCAGCTTATGTTGCAATTATTAGAAGAGGAAATATTCATTCTCCATATTTCATCATTTAAAAGCATCCTGTATTTGTAAGAAGCTGTGATCAGCCAACATCCCCACTATGGATTTGAACTTCCCGAATCTTTGGTGGTTTTTGTGTTTTGTTTTTTGTCTAAGTTAAGAACTTTGCGTTCTGATTTTTAATGACAATTTAGGGGTTTTTTGGAGGGAGATTAGTCCCTTATTCACAGTACTGTGTACCTCAGCATTATATGGAGTGAGTTCTTGAGCCTGTTTTTTCCTGCTGTGAATATGTGTTGCAATGCTCGGAAGTGGTGGCAGTGGTTGGTGTTGAAGTGGGATGGTTTCATTAGCACTGAAATGGCGACTGCTAGCTAGGGAACACTGCTGTGTCTGCATCCCTCATGCTACATCAGGGTTTCAGAGATATCCTTCCAGGTCTTTCCATATGAGAATTTATTTTCAGGGGAGAACAACACTGCACATACAGAATTCACTATGAATAATTTATTCACCTTATTGTGGGGTGGACTGAGACCCAGTGTTCGGTTTTTGTGCCCAGATTTGCAAAGGGAAAGAAACACCTATGTGGCTGAGGGAAATGTCAGATTGTCTGTGATCCACCCCTACCTGTCCCTCAGCTGGATGTATTCACAATTTGAGCTGTGAATATCTCTGTTTCTTCTAAGAAGAGCACCCCCTCCGGTTTCTCCAGGCTGAAGCCATGAGCAAAGAGGTGAGAACATCCCTTCTGCAGTGACATGGCATGGGTTTCCTTTCTGAGTCAGGGTTCGTCCTTTTTCCTCCCAGAATCCGAATCATTTTGTAACTGGCACCTCCTGTCTCTGGACATTGGAGGGGAGTTGGGGAAGCCCTTGTGGCCAGCATGGTCACTTTGTCCACCGCAGGTGTGGACCTACAACAATTTATCTAGAAGTCAAATGGGAACTAGACTTTTCTGGTGAGGGGTTAAGCTTCCTGCCCATTTGTCCACATAATGGCAAGTAGAAATAAAAATGAGAAATGATAATTGTGGTAGCAAAAGACTTCAGTGGCTTTGGAGCCCAACACATGTAAAAGATGAGGAAGGAATAATGGTAATGAGGCATTACCTCTGGTGTAGCAACACATTTGTTTAATCATACCACCACATTGCTAGTAGATCCTAGTAAAACTGGTATCCTATCATGGGCTTATTGTGGTGTTAAGTGGAAATTTTTTTCTCCTTGCAAAACAGACTAGAGAAGTCTGGTAGTGTTTATTCTTAATTACACATTAATGAGTCTGTACATTAGCTATACAGTGTAACCGTTGCTAATAAGCTCTTTCCTGTGTGCCATGAAAGAGACTGATTTATACAGTGGACAATTTAGCCCTTGGTGTTAAGTGCAAAAATATTTTTCATTTCTCAAATTTTTTGTGATTCATTTCTTGTCTTTAATACTCCCTTTGAAGTTTGAAATGGCAATGTATTTTCTAGCCATCAGGAGCCATTTATTCCATGTTCTCTTTTATGTGTGTAAATGCACATACACACATGTACATACAAAGAGATATCTGTCAGCCTGCAAAATCAAGTTCCTCTGTGTCCATGTCTATGTAAAAACCTAAAACCAGCACGTGTATGCAGAACAGCACTTACCATGAAAGCTGAGCTTTTCATCCTTTTTAATAGGGAAAGAAAAGACTGCAAAATAAATGCATGTTATGAAAATATTTTTTTTCAAACCTAAAAGAGGAAAAGGTTAGTTCCTGCTAATTTGTCTGTATCCCTATAAGAAACCTAAGTGTAAATTCCATTTGGGAAGTGGGCAGCAGCTGAGGAAGACCTGCTTGTACCAGTTGTGGCTTTTGCATTCTGTGTAGAATTGTGCTGGGCCAAAGCAGCTGTGAAGGCATTATGAGGTCATGGTACTAGAAGGACCACCAAGGAGTTCATGAAGATGGGTGAGCTGGGGAAAGGAGAGAGACACTTCCACCCTCTCTCAATCCTTCCTTCTGGCATTCCTTGCCTGAGACAATGCCCTAGAGAAGCTTTCTTGGCTGCCACTGCTGGCTCAACAGTGAAGGGGTGCATGGGCTCTCAGGATCCTCCCCCACAGTTCATAAATGCTTCTCCTTCCCACATTTGGATGCTTTATTCACTTACCTTCTTAGTGTTATTCAGGTAAGGTCTGTAATAGGGAGTGAGGGATACACTGATGAAATGTTTTTTTTCCAGAAGATTTTTTTACAGTCCTATATCAAATTTAGGATTGCACAGTGAAGCTTTGGGGGACATCTGGTCCTCACAGGAGAAGGATAGATGGTTGACGTATTGAAATAATCTAATGGAAAATGCAGATTTAATATCTTGTATCTCTCGTTTGAGATACAGCTTTCCACTAAGAGCTGATGCATGCCTAACTTGGTAACTTCCTTAGAGATGTTTCAGTAGCTAACTGAGTTTATGAATACAAAATCACGATTAAAAGATCCACTGTAACAGATGTCGTGATGGAATCTTCTGCTCTCCTGTCCCAGAAAGCAACATTCATATTCAGGGAATCTTCTTCTGCATGTCTCAGGGTGCTACAGCCAAGTGCAAAATATAACCCCTCACAAAGGCAAGGCTAGTTGAGCAGAATGCAGTCCCTGGCTTTCCTGTGTGAGGACTAGTGTTTGATGTGCAGTGGTGGTTTTTTCACCCCTCTTTTTTACCTTCAGTGAGACAGAGCACAAATAGTTATATTAGTTGCATACTTCCTGAGAACACAGTGATCCACACGTTCTGGGCTGCGGGTTGTGTTTTTCACGTTCAGGCATAGGATGGGAGTTAATCAGATAGCAATGGGGAGCTCTAGCAAACAGCACATTTGCATCAGCAGAAACAAATTTCCCAAGACTTGCTGGGAAGGTTTGCCACAGCATGCCACGGTCCTGCACTATTAACAGCCACTGTACATTCATTCGATAAAATAGATGACAACAGAAAATGAAACTTTTAACGTTCTCTTGAGAAGCATGTTACCCCAAAGGTGTGAGCCGCAGGCTTTGCTGGGACTCCATGGTGATTTTGATGTAAAAGAATTTGAAGTTGTGGGTGAGCTGTGTTTCATTTGTCCTGGTGGCAAGGAGAGCTCTTGGCACTGCTCTGATGCAAGTGACAATCCTGATGTCAAACAGTTTCCAAGAGTCCAAAGGCCTGCCAGTAGGATACCAGGATCGCTGGGATTTGAGTACTTTATGTGCTCAGAAATATTCAGCCAACACGGTTTTGTCTTTTTGTGTTGGACAAGGCAGAAGGAACTTTCCCTGAGATGTTCTCCTCCAAATGAACAGTGTATCATTCATCAGCCCCATATTTTTGTCTCTGGTTGCTGACAAGTTTACCATATATAGGTTAATTTTCAGGAGACCAAGTCTGCACGCTTGCTGCAGCCTCTGAGAAACTTGCCTGGCCATGACCTAGTTCAGCCTGTATAACCCAGTAGCCCAAACTGTGTTTCCAGATGTATGTGTTCCTGGGTGGTGGAGTTAGCAGGATTTCGTTTCCTTTCTTGACCTCACACTAGACTCCACAGTGCAGCACAGTCATGGCGCAGATATCAAAGTTTACCTTAGCTAATAAGAAATGGCAACTTCTGTAGAGCTGCTTTGCATTTTGATAGGGAAGGTTTTTTTCAATTTCTGTTTGCCTTACTCTTAGTCCAGCCACATGTCTGGGTGTCAGTATGAAATTTAGGTGTATTATGCATCCTGGATTGAGTAGTACTGATGCACTCCCTCTGTCTTAGTAGCAGCAAGGAGTTGCAACCTGGTAGTTCATGGGAAAGAATAAGGTTCCCTAATGTCTAGTAGCACATTGGGACCCACATTAGGGTGTTTCTATACTTACAATCCTTCATGTTTAGTAAAAACTTAGTGTCTGTTCCTTTGCAATATTTGAAAAGTGCTTGAAACATAAACTGGGAAAATGCTTTAAAAAATAACTAAATGATTCCTCCAAGTTAGAGGCACTTACACTGTCCAGGACATGCAACTAGGAGCAGAGAGGAAGTTTAAGAGAAACTTTGCCTGCTTACACACTTTTAAATATTCCATAAATGCTGAGAGGGCAGGAAATGCCAACGCTGATAGTCTGAAGAGATCATCAGCCCTTACGGGAGGCCAAGTTTTGATCACTCTCTGAATGCCTGGCACCAGCTTTCAGGGCACAGATCTTCCTCATGTTGCATGTAATTGTGTGTCCTCTGACCACATTAGCTCTTGCTGTTTATGTAAGACTGGGAAGGGGATTGAATTAAGCTTTGGGTGTTTCTACTGCCATTTCTCTCCAATTGTTTTGTTGTTTTTATCTATGAATTTGTGTTGTGGCACAGGGTTCCTGGAAAAGAAACAGAGCTCTGTTGCTCTAGACAATGCACAAACACCAGCAGCACACCCCAAAGAGTTTACAATCTAATTAAGGCTTTATATACATGGTTGATTAATTAAGCCTTACAAGTCCTATTCAAGGTAAGTGTGAGTTAGGAAACAACGAGATGTAGTCAGTTGCGCTGTGGAATCTAAACCATAAATAGTATTCTGGAGATCAGAGAGCAGATGTGGTTTTCTAATAGCTGCAGTAAAATAGCCGTGTGTTCTTCCAGGGTGCGGTAGGATTGGTTTGGTTCAAAGTACTCAGCTTTGTTTTAAACAATGCATCTCTTTAGCTTGAAAAGTGAGATTGAAAAATATAAAACAGGTAAATGTAAATGAATGAAAGGATTTGGAGATGGTACATGAGGGAATAAAATAAATATTGGCAGCAAATTATTAGATCATTTTGGGAATCGGGAAATAATTTCCTGACTTCTAATTAGTCTAGATCTTAGTACAGAGGAGTAATTCACTGTATTGCTTGTACTTTTGGAAAAACGGGAGGGCTGATTTCCAGCTCCGTACCTGATTTGTACAGACAGGAGTCCCAGGTTGTGCCAGGGCAATGAGTGGAATTACAGCCTGGTGCCGACGTCACAGAGTCTTAAGTGAGGCTGGTCCTGGGAGGGCAGGCAGCTGAGGATAAAGTTGAGATATAAGCCCAAATTTCAGGGGATCAAAATTCATCCTCTTGTCCAGGCTTTTCTTTTTGCTGACATATTTCTGAAGATCTTTTGCATTACTAAAAAAAAATAATACTCTAGCAGTTTGGTTTGGAGTGGGATTTCACACCTCATAACTGAACATATATGAGAAGCACTACAAAGATGAACTGGAGATGACACAGTTTTCAGTATTTAGTCATTTCCTACAGAAAATACAGCTGAGCCCCTCTCTTGCTTTCCTACAGGCTGAGCCCCTCTCTTGCTTTCTTTCTCAGACCACTGATAACTTCTACCATGCTAGCTGCAACGTGATAGGAAATTAAAAACTGGTTTGGATAGTTTAAAAACCTTACACTTTTTTTTCTTGAGTTAGTTGCCTTTGGGATTTTTATCTCTCTCTCTTGGAACACAGTGGTAGCATGGGAAAAGTCTAGCTGAGGAAAAATATGATTTCTTTCCTGCTTCTGCATCATTAGTCTGAGAAAGAAAAAGCCTACTTTGAGCAATCCTTGAGCATTTCCTGACAAGAGAGAACTGGCTGAGGGTTCCAAGCACTGTATGTCCAGTATTTTATGGGTATAACTAAGGTTTATTAGGCTGGACAGTAATTCTGCCTTTGTGTAATTCTGTGGGACACATCATAGATTATGGGTGGCATTTTCACAAAGACATAAGTGGTGCAGCCTCTCAAGCTAGAACTGCTGCCTGCCCCATGGTCCCTAGTCATCTTCTGTGGGATGCATGTTAGGAGTAGGAGGGTGGCCAGCACGTGGCCAGATTTTAGCTTTGTGTGTCAGGACACTTGAGAGACAGGTACCCAGATGTAGGAATCACTCTGGACAGCACCACAGCTTTTGAGTTTCCCCATTTAAAAAAAAAAAAAAAAAAAAAAAAAGTTCTTATTCCCATTAAAAAATAATTGAAAAATGTGCAGATAGGGAAGTAAGGGCACATGATGGATTAAGTGCCTTTCCCGTGGCCACACAGGAAGTCTGTGGCCGAGCTAGGAATTAAACCTAGATTTCCTCAGTCTGCATCCAGTGCCCTGTCCCCCTTTGAGGCCATAAAATTTGCTTGTTATCAAATTTTCTGTAGGCTGAAGCAGAAGGTTAGTCTTTGTGAGGAAGAGAATTATTAAAAGATTACTATTTGTAACTGGTGAGAAACTGAGAATAGTTCTGGACCAAGCATTGCCCATTTCTATTGTTATTCAATGTTCTCTTTTTTTCCAAGTTTACATCAGCATAAAAATTCCCCTGTGGTATTGCTCCTTTAACCAAGCAAACTACTCATGCCCTTCCTTATGGCTAGAATTGCAGTAGAGGCCAATGCTTAGCTGTTTCCAGCTGTCCTGGGTTAACAGTAAGTAACATTATGACCAGCTTGACAGGAAAATAATCATATTTCTGCCTCTTTTGCTTGACAATTCTCATACAAAATCAAATAGAAAAATTCTGTAAATTTTCTGTGGAGAACATCCATAGCTAAGTTCTCTCTTACAATACTCATTTAACTTGACATAGTGTTGCTTCTTGAACAGCTGCATGACTGGTTTTTGTCTTTGAAATGCTGAATTAAATCAAGATGGGCTCCACTGAAGTTTAAACTAGACCAGAACCAGTAAAGCCAGAAGAAGGCAGGTCATGCCCTTCAAATATTAAAGATACACCAGCCTTTCTCTGTAATAGGTAGGACATGACAAGCTAGGCAAAACCTTCACAATGGTCACAGTCCCTCTCACGTACATGTACATGCATATTACACAGCTTGGTCACCCTGCCATCCCTAGAAAAATAAACTATGCCACTGTGAACTAGAGGTATCGGTGCTGAGTCTGTAAGGAAGAGGAAGAGCAGTCAGAGCTGCAGGATGGGACATGCAGTGCGGGTCTCCAACAGTCATAAGGTCTGAAAGACTGTTGCCGTTTACAAGAGGAAATGGCTAGCTCCTTCCTATACAGGTAAAGTCATCTCTCTGTCCCACATGTCCCAAAATACATTAACTTTAGCTAAAGAACTAGACACTGATCGAGTGGCCCAGAAGATATTTCCTAATTCACAGATAAATGGTAGGGAAAATAGCTGAGCCTGTTGATATTCTCTGTGCAAGAGTGTTTCAAAGAAAGTGAAGCCTTACTAATACCAATTTCTTATCACCTCCTGACAGCCTCCTTTGTGGGGGAATAGCCATAAATGGTTTTGAATGAGCTCTTCCAACAGGGTAGCTTTCATGCAGTGATGAACAAATAATTATACCACAGTACACCTTTGTGTAAGACTCCTGTCTTCATTTACATGCAGGATTTCACCACTGTCTTCCTGAGAAACTACAAAATTCAGTTAGCCACCAGATAAGATAAAGACTGGAGCTTGACTCAAAAGGGGTGCATAACTATTAGTGTTGTGATATTTATAGAGGGCCATTTCTCAAGTTTTTACTTTCTACTCAGCCCCTTTGCAGACAAATTCTTGCTGAAAAGTCTCTGAGAAATGGGAGAGTATAAAGCTGGGTTCCACTCTGTTCTTAAAGAGGTTAATGTTCTCCTTTATATCTCTTTTGCCTGCAAATGGAGAAGAGAAAAATCTTCATGTGAATTTCAAACGCTTTCTGCTTCAGCCAAGTTTCATTCTGAATGAGCGGGACAGAATGGTATATGATCTCAGTGGAAGGACTTCCTAAGCAGTCTGCTCCATCCGCTGGCAGCCGGGCAGGATTGCCCAGTTAGGCAATCCCTACTCCGCTTTAGCCAATTTCCTTCTGTACTCTTCCATCACTCTGTCATCCGTGGCTGCCTTCAGCAAATAAGACCATTGCCTAATCGAGCCTTCGCACCCTGAGGCTAGGCATTTTGAGGCCTTTTCTTCATGTTTGATTTCCCCTTTTTCTTTCTGAGAGTGATTTGAGGAGTACCTACACTTGGTTGATATGAAGATAAGGAGGGGCTTGGTGGTTGGATCAGGTTTAGTGAAGTCCAGCTACACACAGAGCAGCACAAATTTGTTAACTGTCTTAAAGTAGGTGGGAAGGGGAATACAGGTTAGGTGGGCAAAAGTTGGAGAGGAATAGTAATCCAGAAGATTGCTGCAGAGGCAGAAAAGGCTAAGCCTGTATATTTTTTGTTTGTTTTAAAAAATTTTTCTGCTAAGCCACGAAGTATAATTCCTGGTCTGTGCTTCCCTTTCTGTCACTTCTCCATAATTCTTAGCATTTCAGTTGGGCTGCTGTCTCTCGGCTGCTTCCTCTTTTCCTGCTTTCCTATATTTCATTATTTGCCCTTCTTCCTCTTCAAGTGCTTTTACAACAGAGTGAGGAGGATGTGGAAACCCAGTTACACTATGACACACAAACTGCAGTGTCACAACTGCAGCTCCTTGGTTTCACCTCCGGGAGTGCACAGAAGCAGGTCAGGGTGGAGACGCAGGAGTGGGGGGCTGAGGTAAAGAAGCAAGAGATTTATAAATAAGGAAGAGAAATGACAGAAAGTCACAAGGTTTCCAGCTTGAGAACTTGGGGTAATGGCTTTCCACATAGTTTAAGATAATCCCAAACTGAATCATCACTGTGTCTTTGAATGCAAAGGAGCAATTGCAATCTGTGCCAGTCTAAGGGTCTCCCATAATACTGCTGCTACGGAGACGACATAGCCCTGATGTGTTTCTGAACTTGCCTGTAGAGACGTGAAAGCTGAGCAGACCTCTAGACTTATATTGTGCATGCTCATAGCATTGCCCTTTCAACAACAAAACCAGAAAAAACAGTAAAACCTCAAAAGAAAAAGAATTCTTAGTGCCCATGTCTGTGTGTAAAGTAAACCTTTGAAAGATGCTGTGGGTGAAATTGAGGAGGTACTGTAGCTTTCTTGAGATATCAAGCAGCTGTGGAAACTCACTCCCACAGACTTCGCTCCAACTCCTCCCTAGGGCACCCATTAATTAGAGCTCTCCTCTTCTTCCTCTCCCTCTTTCTCATCTCCCTTTTTTTCTTTTTGTCTGGGTTCTCCTAGAAGCCTTTTCAACTGCTGATTTAAATTTACATCATAGCAACTGGTGTAGGACTTGCTCCAAACTTCTGGGCCGTGACAGATGCTAAGGAGATAAACAACTATGGGTTGGGAGGAAATGGGTAATATGTCCAGACTGCTCTGTGTGTTTGTGGAAGGAGTTAGAGGAACAGTAGATAGAGGTTTCCTGTTAAGCTGGACAAGGGGGAAGCTGTGATGTTTCTGAGCTATGGCTGCGATTAGACTCAAGTTCAACAGCATTCTCAATGTGAGTTTGCTGTTTCTCCACCCCCCATGAGAAGCTTAGGTTGTCTTAAAAATCTGAATACCACTAAAAGTCAAGTACATAAGCTCCCAAAACATCTAGATACTTCAGAACTGCACTCCACTGCCACACAGTTGCTTGCAGTCTGTGGGATGCTGTGGTGGAACAAGGGTTTGATATTCTGCCTCTGCTGCAGATTGAGAAGCAATGCCTGAACTAGCTCTGAGTTTTGAAATCAGAATATGCCAATACATGTCCTTTTTGTTAACTACTTCTCCACTGATCAATTGTACAGGTTATGGAAGAGTTTGTGAGCAGCTAACAAATGCCTGCCTACATGTTAAACAGAGGGTGGTGCTGATTTTTAGAGGTGACTTGGTGCCCAGAATTCAGATATGGAGCTTGAGACAGTGGTCTGATTTCACAGTGTTCAGTGTTGTCCAGGCTGACCTGTTTTCTGATAATCTAGTTTCATTAGTGTCTGAAGTCGGAGAGCCCTTAAACATTAGTTGCTTTTGTAAAAATCTTGTCTTGATAGACAGATGTTAAAATAATTGGTAGTCATATTGAAATGAGTGGAAGAGTTTGGAGAAATTCAAGCAGTAATTGAATGCTGGTTAAACCATATTAGATTATTCTGTTCTATACCTCAGCCAGAAATTAAGGTCTTGATGGAAGAATTACTGTGGTCTGAGTTATGTAGGTTTCTCCTGTTCACAGTCAGTTTGGGGCTACTTATGACAATTTAGTCTAGAGTGGTGCTATTGGAGACCATTTAATTCACAACATTATTTTGAAAGCCTTTTCCGTTGAAGCTCTGCCAGCAACGTGTTGGCTTGGATGCTTTGTTGATCTATCCATGTTAAGAAAACGGTTGCATTTTGATGTAAGATAGTGATACTCAGCATGGTGATTGTGACTGTTTGAAGATTGTGATCTTGACTGTGTTTCCAGTGGGTTTCAAATGTCGGATTACTCGTTCAAGAGAGTGGTAACATAATTTTAAAACACCCTTTTAAATTTACCAGCCTTAAGCATTGCTGAAGATTTGCTCAGAGTTTGAGGAAGCTGCCCCTGAGTGGATTGCCATATTGGCCTTTCTCCTCTGGAGGCATGGCAATACCTGCACCAGAAACCCAACTAAACCGCAGCATGGAGTTCCCTCTGTGGTGAAGTTCCTTTCTCAGTTTGGAGAGAGCCTCCAGGACAGGAGTAGGAACTCCTAAATTCAGTAGTTTCAAATCACAGCTGAAGTGTGGTTGAGAGTA
Source organism: Athene noctua (assembly GCF_965140245.1). NCBI lineage: Eukaryota > Metazoa > Chordata > Aves > Strigiformes > Strigidae > Athene > Athene noctua. The sequence goes on along the minus strand of NC_134038.1, from coordinate 76,715,889 downwards.
CACCTCAGAGAAGAGCAGTTCAGCTAGGATGCTGTTCCTGATGTAATGTCTTCTACATAGAAAATTCTTTAGCCTGAACTTCTGTCATTTTTCCCCACATCTTTCTGAGAAACTGGGATTTTTTCTTAATAATCTCTCCTTTTTGAGTCAGCTGTTTCAGAAAGCCAGTGAAATCTAGATTTTTTTTTTTTTTTTCTCTTAGCACTGTGTTCAAAAACCCAGGGAAACAGTATACTAACTTTGCAATTTTTGGATGCCTCATAGAAGAGGCATCCAACATCAGGGATGACTTGTCATAGTGCTAATATGGTTAAAGTTGGGTTCTGTTCAGGGAAAGGAAGGAGGGCTTGTTTTTCCTGAGGTAAAAGCAAGGAAGCAGCAGACAAGAAAAATGGCCAAGGAAGTGAGGAAATACAAGAAGTCCTTTAAAAATGTGGACTGAACCAAGTTTGCAAACTTTCAGAATGATGCAGATCTCTGAGTGTTTGAGAGTATTCCAGCATCATCTGGGGTTTCTTGCCATTTCAACATAGAGGACTGATTACTTGAAGGGAACTCCAGGTCCCTGTAGCAAAGCATAGGCTGCAGTACATGGTGGGAAAGAAATAATTTTATCCTGACATTTTTCTCCTCAGGAGCCATCTAGTATGTCCACATACAGAGATTTTCTTTAGAATTTGTGTAGAACAATTTATGCCTCTTCCCCAGAAGATATAGATTAGGATTTCCTTTCACTGGACTCTTGAGAACACTATAATCAGGTAAACATCAATTTAAACTGCAAAACGTTCTGGAAATATTTCTACAGCCCAAAAAGAAAAAACTTCAATAACCTCAGATAATTCTAGGAAAATAACTGAGCATTCACGATTAACAGATCTAAAGCAGGCTACCTCAGGATTACCTTCTTTGCACAGTCCTGAGAGAGATCATCTCCTTTATCACTCATAAAATGATGACTACATTTGATCTGCTTTATCTAAAATAAATTTTCAGCATCCCTGGGTTTTTTTTACCCCTATCCGATGAGGGGGACACAGAGGACTCTGCTTTGAAATTTGTTTTCTGAGTAGGGAAGATAATAAAATCGTCATGAAGTATTCCCTCTCAAGTGCTGAAATGGCTAGGTTCCTCTCACTTCATCCCTTGACCTTTTCTCGAAAGAGGGGACTGACAGCCTTGGCACAGCACCCACAGGCACCTCCCCAAACCTAAACACAGCTGCTTGATCTAATTTTAGATCTACTGACCATTTGACAGCTGGGGAACTATGGACACTTGCATAAAATAGCACTCAAGACATCATCATGGTAGCTAAAGAGTCCCTAGTAAAAGTCCCCGTGACATCTCGCTGACAGAGAAGGCACAGCACATTAAATGTTCACTTGCAAGGGCCTGATCCTGAGCCAGGGTAGCTCTGTGCCACTTCTGGGACAAAATTAAAGATGTCTAAGCAGCTCACTGAGCTGGAGCATGAAAAGGGGAAGGTCTGTAAGGGCTAACTTTGCATTCAGGGCAAGGCAAATTTAGGTGCTCTGAAGCAATATACAAAACAGTTTGTCTCCCTGCCTGTCCTTGTGCCCTGCCCCCTCCCTGCGCTGGATGTATGGTGAGCCTAGGAGCTGTGACCTCCCCTTCCTACCGCAGACCCAAGGACACTTCATTGCTCCCAAGCAGTAGCTTTCTTCTGCAGGGTAACAACTGCTGTCTTTAGCTGGTATGGGTCTGACCAATACCTTCTGTATGTGTTCAGACTTCAGACGGTTTTCTCTTGGTCAGGCAGGCTTGAAATTCCCCCTCTAAATGCAGTTCGCATCATTTGCACGTAACTGATCACCTTAAGTGCGTAGCTGTGCTTTACTTGTATTTCTGCATTGGTTAAGCCCATTCCTTGGCTAGGGATCCCCACAGTAACCCCCAGATTTGCAGCAGGGTAAGGACAACCTTATGCAAGAACCTGCCTGCCTCTCCCATCTGTGTGGAGCTTCTTTGGTTTCCCTGTTAAATCTCAATGTAGTGGCTCCTCTTCTCCAAAACACTAACCTTTGAGGGTGCATGCTCTTTTCATGCTCTCAGGCTGCCACATGTGATGGCTATTAGCTAGAATGTTGTTGCGTTAGTTGAGGACAGGTTAATACCCATGAATTTCACTAAAGCATGCTTTGTGAAAGGATTAGAGAAGCCCTATAGAGGCTAGGTTATTGCATGTCTGAGGCTCTGCTTCTCTTGGATAACTGTTGCTGTGTGGGGAAGAGCATAAGCCGCAGCGTTTGTGACTGTAGCATTTCTGGAGAATTCAGCTTCACAGGTGCCAGACTCGGCACATAAGCATGTGTGTCTACACACATACCTGTGTCAGCTGGGGATGTTTTCATATATGGTAGTTTTTTACCTCACTCTTGTGTATTGTTACTTGAGGTTACTTTGCTTTTTAAATGTTTCTTGCTAAGTGCCCTTTTGCTACTTCCTCATCCTATTTAATGCCCACATTAAAAAAAAAAAATAATCTGATGGAAGCAGAAGAGACAAAGACGTTGAGGTTGAGAAGCTCAGTTCTTGCCATCATTTGTCAGCAAACCTTTCCCTCCAGTTGAAAATCTTCCCAGCTTACTTCTCAAAACAGAAGAGTGTCAGTAAAGTTTGTTACCAGCAAGCCTGCAGCAGTTCCCTCAGCTTCTCCACCAGGCAGCCAGTAAAAGACACAGAGCACTTTGTACAGAGGAAGCATAGGTTACACATACATGTGGAACTTAAGAAATAGGTTTAGCATGGCTTTTCTTGATAATGTTCTTTCTCTCACCTTTAAAACTTAGTTTTACTGGTAATTCAGATTATGAACATCAAGGAGGCAGGTAGTTTTGAGTCCTTCGATAAAACAACTCCAATCCAGTACAAAATGTACCAGTGAGTAGCTCAACAAAGGTAGTAAATATGAACTGCATCAGCTCCTTGGCTTGGTTACAGATCGTTCCGTGCTGTAACACAAATTCAGAAAGGTACACAACAAGCACCTAACTTCAAGTGTGTGAGTAGATTTCAGGGGCATTACTTGAATCTGTCTTTAACCTGTCCGTCTTTACTGGTACATTAGAGGATTCCCATAGGTAACTAACAGGAGATGAATGGATGTCTGCACCATGGAGCCAAAGATACTTTTTGCATCTAGAGAGGACATGCATTGGTTGTTTTGTTCACTTGTTTGCATTCCCTACAGTTTGGTCTCATTGCAGCCCCTGGAAAACCATGTTGACGTGTTTTGCAGTGCAGTGAGTGCAGGTCCCCGCTCCTTGCTGCTGAAGCTGAGCCGAGCCCGCCGGCGGGCACTGGCACACCGGGCACCTCCCTGCAGGCGGCTGCCGGGTGCCCACAGCTGTGGGAGGAAATGGCGGCTGCGGGTGATGGCATGGGTGGAGCTCCTCACACCGGTTGTCCCGTGGGAGATAGCTTATCTGGGGACGCCTGTGTTTCTGGAATAATATACATTTGATTGAAAGCCAGAATTAGAGTAGGGAAGAAATTGGCTGCCAAGGGCTGATTGGCACTTGGAGTCAAAGGAGGGGCAGCCCAGACCCTGCAGGGAGGATCTCCTTATCCGTCAGCACCAGTCTGCTCTACCTGCAGGTGTGCCTCCGCAGTTCCTGCTACTACTCTTCTTTCTGTTTTGTTTCACTTTTAAAAGCCAGCTGAGAGCCTCTCAAGAAGCCTTCACTTTTATCTGTTGTCCCCTCTTCGCCATGTTGCAGCCTGTGGTAAAGACTTCAGCTCTTTCAGGCAAAACGATAAGGTGACAGTGCCACGTCACCGGGCAGCTTCAACGGCCTTGGACGTTCGCCTCCCGCTGGGCTAGCGGTCTCTCTGTCCTGTGACACAGTGAATGCTGGATTCTGTTTTGGCAGAAGCCCTACATAACAACTTGTGCGACATGGGCAGCATACAGCCCCTTTTACTGAGGTGTTTCCTTTTGTCCATTGCAATTAAGTTGCATTGTCGGCTCTAACCTTTCAAGCAATTTTGAACTTCTTCTAAGTTTCAGCATTTTGCACATGCAGACACCACAAATAGTTGATTAGCTGGGCAATGCAGTGCTATATGTAGAAATGAGAGGGCAAAACAGTCATTTTTAAGAGCACTTGCATGTATCCACTTTTTCTATAGCTAAACAGCTAGCTAGGTTGAATCAGTCCCACCTATGTTGTGTTGTGTCTTCTGAATTTGACTAAAGAAGAGCTGAGGCCATTGCATAACTAATTGGTTGCTCTGCCCAGACCTTTTGTTGGCCTTTTTTACATCTACATGATTCTTCATGTCACTTCAGAAGCTCATAAGGAAAAGATACTATTAATAGAAACATAATTTAAGTTAAAGAATTGGTCTTGTTGTTGTCAAACCTAGCCAGCGAATACTGACTCCTTAGATATTCTGTGGACAAACAACTTGCTTGTGTGCCTTGTATTTCTGAGAATACTATTCTCTACCTGCAGTGCTCTTATGTTGTGAGAACAGAGCACAGTTAATAACCATGATATAAAAAGAAAAGGGAGATGGTGTGGATTTCAGGTTATAGCCAAGTGCTAGAATTTGGTACACTGTAACCAAACAGAATATCTGTTATGTCTTATATCAGAAATAACAGGTAGAATTGCTGTCAATATTGTGTTCTCTGGGTTGTTCTGTGTTTATATAAACAGGAAGAGATTCTGAATGCTTTTGTTGACACATGTTGGCTTGCTGAGTTGATTTATTTTGGCCTAATAGGCCTTTTTCATCTTATCCTGCCTTTTTAGCAACATTTTCTATAGTTTGTTAGAAAGGATGGTGTTAAAGGTTTTCTCTTCCTCACCATGACAATGCTAATCCACTGTTCAAATCAGCCAGGTATTATTGCAGCTTTATCTGTCTGCTGTTTAAATAGTTATGATGCCTTCATGAAAAATTCTTGTTGTACTTTAATTCTACCATCAACTAACATCCACAAAATACTTCTGACTTGTTTTGGAATAAAAAATGAGCCATTCAAACAAAAAAAATTACATGCACCCAAATTATTTGAAGCAGCTAGGAGAGGTCTTTGCTGTTGGCTACAAAGTGCAAGCAAGATTTTGCATGGACCAAAAGTCAGGTGATAGTGATTATTTTCAAAGAAAGGCTAAAGGATAACTTGTTAAAGTTATGGCACAAGATACAGTTAAGTACCTACTGGGATAGAAGTTCTAAACATGCTCAAATCCCATTAAAAATCAAAGGGATTTAGGGAACTCTACTGTTAAAATGCCCCAGAAGCTTCAGTGTGATTTATCTTTCTCTGTTATTCTCTAAATTCCTTTTATAGCCAGGTTTTATGCTTTTTTCTTCTTTAAAAATCCCACCAGAGAAGAATATGACTTGGGAGTTGAATGCCCCCTTCCAAATGGGATTTTGGCCCACGTACTTAAATGTGTGCTGGTGCCAAAGTCTCACAAAACTGAAAGGATTTTACATCTGTGAGGGAGTCCCATAGCTATAAGAGAAGGTAACTAGGCAGTGGATTGAAAACAAATTAATAGTTCTTCACATGCCTTTTTTTTCCAGCTGCCTATTTCTCTGTCCTTTAAAAGCCACCCTCCACATCCTGTTTCCCAGGAGGTCCATTTGGTTTCTCCTTTCTCCCCACTCTTTCACTCATTGCAAAATGCCTCCCTTTCCTCTCCACATTGCTCAACTCTTTCCAGGGAAGTGTGACTCTGTCTCCTCACCCTCCATCCTGCCTTCCTGACTGTCCCAGCCTGAGTCTCATGCTGAGCCAGCTATACTGCTCTTCAGTGATAAATCATATCAACACCTCTTTCCCCTTTGACATGTCGTCTTTTTTTTTTTTTTTTTCAAATACTTGCATAAACCACCTTTAACCATAGAATACAGAATAATCTTTGTAACATAAATTTCACATGCTCTTCAGAAAATCCTGAGTGAAGCTCCCAGTAAACACCAGAGAGCACAAGAGACCCATCCAATACCCTGCTTTTGGATAACTTTTCCACACTCTGGGTAGGTAAAAAGAGAGCAGAGGAGAGCTGTCAGTTCAGTGACACTGGTGCACTCCACACTCCTTGCACAAAAAAATATAGTCTGAATTAAACTTCCATGAATTGCCATACTGTCCACAAAGAGAGTAAAATACAGAGCCTTTTAAGATCAACTCCAACCAAACTGAAGTAAATTAATTAATGAGTAAAGCTTTAATGGTGTTAGAAGAGCCAATGAGAAATTATTATCATGAATTATTGTAGAGCTAATTAATGTCTGCATGTATGTGTACATAGACATGTATATGCACAGAAATTATTTCTACAAAGACTATATTGAGTAGCTGTTTGAGAAACCTGTACAAATGCTGAGTATGTTCTTGATCAGTGCATCTGAAAAGTCTGAATTCCAGATATTTGTCACATCATCAGTGCTCCAAGAGTGATTTTCCCCACTGTAGCAAGAGAGGGACAAGAACCTCTCTCACAAAAGAAACTGTTGATTTTTATTTTCAGTCTAAGCCTCCAGGAAAAAAAATAAAAAATAAATAAAATTATATATATAGCCTCCCTTCCCATTTCTTATTCAGGTTTAATAAAAATCCTTATTATTTCTACTGGAGCAATTTCTCTCTTCTGTTGTGTCTCTTACATCAGTGGGGCTTTTTTCGCTAGCTTTCATTTGGAAAACAGGTTGGCAAAAAGTGCTCTGTTTGAATAGGAAGAGATTTTGTTTGTTAATTAGACCTATAAAATCTCGGTGAGGATCCAGGGCGAGGTGGATGGCCTCTCAGCTCTCACGGGCAAAGTGAGGTCCACACCTGAAGTGAGCCCCTGCCGTGAACTGTGCTGCTGAATGGATGCGCTTGTAAGGGCGTCCTGGATACTTGGCCTTGTCTACATGGGGATGTTCATTGAGCAGCACAGCTATGGCAGCCCAGGGGCATAGCTGTGGAGAGCTTTAGTGAAGATTGAATCAGTATCGCTATCATTGCTTATGTCAAATAACGAGCTCCATCATTACTTGTATCGGTGTGCTCCATGACATGTTAATTTGCACGTGGCTGCTCATAATATGCAGGGTATAGTGTGTTTGTGCAGCTACTTTTGTGTAGATATATTGTGAGAACAAGCCTTAAAAATACTACCAAAAAATATGGCAATATACACAATAATATGCATATAAAATTCAAGTCCCTCTTCTTCCATTGCATAAGACCATCAGGCGTGAGAAGAAAACAATGCAATTTCACTTTTTATAACTGCAGTGACCAGAAGCAAGGACCTTTTTCTAAAGAAGAGATCTCTGGCACACACAGAGGCATGCTGACAAAAAATAAATCCTGAGAGGAGGCTTGCACTGTAGGGGCCTGTGGTTTCCCTGGGGGCAGGAGAAGGCTGTGTTAGGTGCTCTGCTCCTGTTGACCCTTTTGTGACACTTTAGCAAAAGTTCTTCTTGACTTCAGCAGGAGTTAACCCGTGAACAAGGGGAATACCCAAGAGAGGTTATGCATTTAGAAAACATGATAAAACTTGTTGGATGCTTTGGAAGAAAAGGGCATTTTTACAAATGGGAATTGTGGGCAGGTCAGGATTCCCCTGCCAACTGTCCTGCTACTGTTCCTGCTTCATCCTAAATTGCTTGTGTTGCTTTTGTGATGATAGTTCTGTCTTTCTCCTAGGTATTTTTCTTATAGCAATAATGCCATCTTCTTTTACATTTACTGCTAGCAGTACCACAAACCAGTATCCTGTTTGCCTTCTTTATTGCAGCTGCATATGGGGGAGAAGGCTTTAGGGACTTTCATGCAATAATTCCCAAATCTTTTTCCCGTAAGTATACTGCAAACTCAGCTCACTACAGAGCATTTCCATCTAGTTCCTACTTTTATGATTTTTGTTTGTGTCGTTTCGCTTCTCAGTAATGTACATTTGTCTGCATATGCTACCAAAGGGCTTAAGTGGTGTGATCTTTTTGCTTCGTTCACATGTATGTTGTTTTAACTTAACATAAAGCCTACTTCAAAAGCCACCTTCTCCAAATCCCTGGCAGAAAAGGAGCCTGTAATTATTTTGTATAATTATATTTTCATTCAAATTATTATGCTTATAATTAAGAGAAAAAAATTGGTATATGAATTATGGAAAATCTGTCATATGCTTAAGCCAAGGAATTTTATTGCTTCCATTTGCCATGGTGAAAACAACAGTATGGGGTTGTAGTCCACTAAATTTGCAGAAAGGTGTAGATCACTTCTTTTTAGCCAGACATATCACCTTTATAAATCACTGTTTGTTTATTGATTATGGTTTTCTTTCCCTAACTCTGAATTATTCCCCTTTTTAGGACATACTTTTTAAAGGAAAAGCTGCTATTTATGGTGTGCACTCATTCTGTCTTTGATATGATTTTTACTAAAAATGCAGTAATGGAAAAAGTCATTAAAATGCCTAGATTGGTAGACTTTATAAAAGGCATCCAGTCAAGAGATGTTCAGAACTGTGAGCATCTTTACCCTCAGCATGTTTCCCAGTAGGATTTTGAGTCACTCTTGTCAGTCACATCCATGAAATCCTCCTGGGACACCTGGTAGGTTGCAGGGTGTAGCAGAGAAGAGTTTGTCAAACCTTTCATTTTCAAATTAATGTCAAGGTCTTTCATCTCTTGAGGTAATTATTGCCCATAGCTTAATTATGTCATTGCTACACAACCACTTATGAATAAGGCTACCATAAAACTAGTGTTCCGCAAAAGGAAAAGACCCAGTCTTTACTGGGTGAAACAGACCCCTCGTGTACTCAGCGAGCCACTGAAGTGAATGCTTTCCTTTTTGGGGTGGGGTAGGGTGAAGGAAGACATTTTTCACTGAAAGGAAAGCAAGACTGAGGGGAATGAAATGGTCTTTTTCAGCCTAATGAAGAACTGTTTTTTCACCAAAATCATCAGATTAGAAAAGAGGGAATAGCTGGAAAGATGATTTATTCTACACAAAACATCATACAGTCCTGTGGAGAGAAGAGGAATGAATACCGTCATTAACTGATCTGAATCTTGGCCCTTTTCCATAATGTTTAGGTTTGCTGTGTTCATATCAGACCAAATTTACCAACCTACATGTTATCACATGTCATGAGGCTATGCCAAATTTATACCTCATTCTTCTTCTAGCTGCACGTGATTGTCACCTATGGGATTATAACACAAAGAACTTTTCCAATAAAGTCAAAACAGTTCTCTCACCCATCTTTGCTGATTTCACAGTTTTTTAATAGTACCTCATGGCAGTAGAGATCGTCTCCTCTTACTCATTGATCCTAATTCTGCTATCCTACAAATGCTAGTTCTTGCTCTTAAATTCTATCTTCCATCCTTTCCCATCCTGGTTTCTTTAGCAGTGTTTGTACTCTTTCCTTTCCTGTTATCCTTGTTTACCCCATAGAACCTTAAAGCAAATATTTGGATTCAGTACAACCCCTGGGATCTTCCTGCCAAGTGGAGAATGTTGCATTTTCAGTTCATTTTCGTCCATTGTCTTTGATGTGTGTTACTTTCACAACTATTTTGGACAAATCCTTGTGAAGTGGATTCTTTTTAAGTTTCATCCCAATTAGCCTGAATTGTCAAAATGAATGTTACAGATGCAAAAATATCAAAGTTATATAGAACAGACTTGTAATGTTGTTTGGGTTCCCAGCTCCTGGATGCCTTGTATTTGTCTTATTGATATTCACTGTTCATTGCTCCATGTGTTACAAACTCATCACATTGCCCATAGAAATGTAGTCATGTTTGTAGCTTTTGTTATTTAGGTATATTGTACATATTGTTTAGAAGTTATCTCCTTTGATGTGATTGTTTCTTTGCCACCATATTTATTCTGTAACAAAACTGAGTGGCATCCTGTATTGTTTTTTTCAGCCGGTAATATTAAAATAGAGACTCAGAGTGATGAAGAGAATGGGCGTGCCTGTGAAATGAATGGGGAAGAATGTGCGGAGGATTTACGAATGCTTGATACCTCGGGAGAGAAAATGAATGGCTCACACAATGGCCCAGGCAGCAAAGCTATGTCAGGAGTTGGAGGCATTCGACTTCCTAACGGAAAGCTAAAATGTGATATCTGTGGGATAATTTGCATCGGTCCCAATGTGCTCATGGTTCACAAACGAAGCCACACTGGTAAGGCCTGCCATAGTTTTTCCTTTAGTTCACAAGAATTGGCCACATATTAGGAACTAAGACTTATTTTCTGTATCATGCACATGTTCCCTCTTGTAAGATAATGCAGCATCAGTGGGCATTTGGAACTTGGTTATTTTGTTACACCGTTTCGGACAGCACAAGAATTGAGATTTCTTCTTAATGGAAGTCCATCTATTGGGCTAGAAATTGTTCAGTTTGTTTGGTTGGAAGATACATGAAAAATTCAAACTAAAAAAAAAGAAAGTGAGTAAGTGTTGTTTAATTTCTAAGAAATTTCTTAAGAATTGCTGAAGAAAAACCCATTTCTGGCTAACTTTGAAATTGATCCAGTTCTAATGTTTCCAACAGTGCAGCAAAACTCATTGTGGATTAGTGATTATTAAAGCGATTGGCAAAATAAATGTTAAGGGAACTCTACTGGCAGTCTTTGTAAAAAAGAGGTTAATTTTATGTCAAATGTTTCCTTAAGTAAAAACAAGTATTTTCACTGGTCAGATCTGGACTAAAGGGTTTCAGCTGGGACACTAAAAGAAACACGTAAAGATGTTGTGCTCCATAGGGATGTTTTTTCATTATACAGTGCTGTGAATATTCTTGCCTCAATTTTCTAATTCTAAATAGTCTCAGAGTGCAAAAAAGGAAGAGGCTGAAACAAATGAAGAAGTAAAGACCAGGGTGAGTCTCATCTTACCTGATATAAGCTGCCTAAAACTTAGGCTTCTGATCTGAACTCTTAAGATCATCCATAATCAAAAGATAATAACTGAACTGTACTGTTGTGCTACACAAGTTACTTTGAAAATAAATTAGTATTTTATATTTTTTGCATGAATATTTAAATGAGAGGGAATTTCAAAATATTTTTAAGATAAGAACGACCTGTCTCATGGTTAGATTCCACTGAAATAGTCATGCTAGTGAACACATAGATACTTTCTTTCTCCACTTCCCCCCAGTTATGCTTAAATGATTTCCCCAGAATTACTAAGGAGTGAGACCAGCAAATTTGTTTCAGAGTTTAGCGGAGAGGATCCATGAGGAGACCCTGAGTGTTTGTCCATCCTCTCCATTGCTAATGTCTATCATTGTAACAGTGGCTCTTCAAGCTTTGGAAGGGTGCTATCTGTTAGTGTAACATGGGTTAGCCACATTCAGAAGCAGTGCTGGTGATAGCAATGTTGTTACATTGTCTGCGTCAAAATACTGTTCAATTCAATATGATAAATCCCTCTGTCAGGGAAGAGCAGATAATTATCATTATTGGAAAAGCCACAACTAGTTCTCAGAAGAGAGGGTGCAGCCTACTTCATAATAAAGTGCTTGTTGGTCAGTTGTTTCCTTTTTTTTTTTTAATTGCATGTTAATGTGATCCTTTAAAAGTTGATACGGAAAATGACTTGGACATGAGGCCTTTTAAACAGACCCACAGGCTTGAAGAGGATACTGCAGAAGTTGAAAAAAAAATGTTGCGACTTAAAATGCTTTTAGAGGTAGAAGTCTTTGTGCTTGTTCTAGGAGACTGCCGTTCTATTAAAAGTACGCTGTTGCTCCTTCAGAAGAGCAGTTTCGGGTCCCTGAGGGTTAGAGGCAGTGTTTTCACCAAGGCTGAGTGGCCTGTGTGGGGACACACCTGATTTTAGGGAGGCAGTGGGCAGAGCTGCTTTTGTTTCTAGTGCATTGGCTGGCACCCGGCAGGCTGAGTCTCTGGAGTTTAAAGTGGGCTGCCTGCTCGCTGTGGCCACCTCACTGGTTTCCCTGGCACAGTCCTCCAGCTGCCCGAAATCCTGCCTGGCAGAGGGACTCATGTGCCTGCCAAGGGTGCTCAGGGTGCTACCACACAAGGGCTGTCACGTGAAGACTTCTCTGCCCTTTGCAGAGCCCTCCCCTTGCAAACGAGACCCTCTTTTTAATCAGGAAACGTAGTTAAAACTTACAGTGGAAGCACCCCACGAGCTGCACTTTGCTCAGCAGGCCCTGCTTCTTTTACGCTTAATAAAACTAAAGGGTGTGAAGGTGAGCCCCTGACTCTTTCCATGGAAAGAAAGCCTTTGCTTTCCCTCCTGCCTCACCCTCAGCTCCTCTCCTGAGCAGCCTCTTTGGGTGAGCTCAGGTGTTTTTTGGGGGGCTGGCAAGGGAGTGGAGGCTTGGAGCTGGTAGTTTAAATTAAAGGGACATCATGGGGAAACAGTGGTGACTGCTTTTCCTTTCAGCTGCGCTATGAAAATTAAAGTAGAAATGGGATATACTATTACAGACATTTAACTGACTACGCTGAAGCCCATTTCAATACATGCCCGGTGAAGGAATAAGCCTCGCAAATGAATTACTTTGCTGCTAATTCATGTAAAACCTGCATATGCAGTGAGGTTTCCTTAAATAAATATTTGATAAGTGAACAAAACTCTAACACACTAAAGTGCCAAAATAAAATGACTGCCTGACCTGATAAAAGGCATAATTACTTTTAATGAATACACCTGCCAAGTGCAGATATGCAGAGCAGCACCTGATATTTCTGCCCCCTCCTGTCTGCAAGCAGCTGTACAGCACTGACTTACCTGTTGCTCCTGTCTGCAGAGTGAATCCTGCTCACAGATGCCCGACTCTCCTTACAGTCCTTCCCCAGGGCTTTCAGTACATGGATTTTCTCCATCTTGCTGGGTGTTTAGCAAAAAGGAGATCTAGAAATGAGAGAGAAACTCACCTCCTGCTCCCTGGTGCTGACACTTCAGGGTATAGATTCGGGCCTTGCTTGCTCAGCATGCACATATGTGTGTGCATGTGTGCGTATGTATATATGTGCATATACATGTGTGTGTGCATAGGTATATATATTCTCTCCTTATATGTACCTTTAAGTCACCAGTTAGTTCACTTATGTCTTGTTAGTTGGGTCTGAATGTCTCAAATTATTTAGAAAACTAGTGCCCATTGCATAATGAGTATTAAAAAAAAAAAAAAAAAAAAAAAAAAGCAATGCACATCTCTGAGTTCTATTTTTTAAGAAAGGAGAAAGATTTCAATTAAGATGGTAAATATTCTTTACAAGTAGTCCAGGCCCCGTGCTCTCACTTAGGCTTGGAAATCACTGCAATGGTGGTTGATTCAACTCATGGTCCCATTGTAGGTTTTGCTGCTGGGCCCATCATTGTCCATAGCTACACACCGTGCAGTGAAACCTGCCCAGCATAGACATGTGCTGTTCAGAACTGGAGAGATAATAACACACAAAGCCGATCGTTTAAACAGAAGACGCGTTATGTATTTTTTCATTCCGTCCTGTCCCTTCCTCATTTTGGGGGGATAGTACCCCACCCAGTAACCTTCCATCAGCGACTGTGTCCATCCTAGGAAGGCTGGGAACTTTGCCAGGCTCACAAGGCAGGCGTTCCCCGCCCCAGTAGTTGCAGCATGGATAACCAAAGGCTGGCCAAGCTATATGTAGTTTCAGGGTCTTTTGGTGGTGGTGTCATTTCCCTTGTACAGCAACATGAGTGCAGCTTCCCTTACATTTGATCCTACTGTAAGTTTTGTAGAAATATTTGGTATGCAGCAGTCTCATTTGAAATGCTCCACCCGTCTGTCTTCTCCACCCGATGCAAGATTTCACCCTGTAATTGCGAGAGCTGTAGGCTGGAGATACATTTCATTCTTACTTTGCTCTACATTTCATTCCTGGAGTACTTTTACAATCTTTGTTTCCTCCTCTTACCTCCTCTGAGTAAAAATAACAGAAATGAATGCTAGAAAAGCTGTTTAGTAAGAATTAACCATTTCTTCTGAATTTGTGTCCCCCATGACAAACTGACTTCTTCATTACTGTTTCAGTCCATTTCTGAAAAATACCTTCCACGCTGAGTAACTGCCCAAAGATTAAGAGGTAAAGGAGACAGACTCTTACCCATTTTCTTTTTCCCTTAGCAACTACTGTTTATGGCTTATGAAGTATATTGGAAAATCCTGTAAGGCTAATGCTGGCATTTTTGTGAGCCATCCCAGTTGAACCAGCTTCTGGTAGTTTAGACAAATACAGCTTCTTGATGGACTGAGAAAGTGAGCTCATTTAGCTTGACAGGGACTATGCTGACCTGCTTGAAGCTGTTTGACTGATCAAAATCTCTTGCCATAAAGTAGATTCATTTTACTGTTTGCTAAATGCTAGAGCTGCCAGCCCTGATGGTAACAGTTTTCAGATTTTTCGGTTGGGATTGTGCTGCTAATTGATTTTCAGCTGTTCTACTGCGTTACCCAAAACTCAAAAATTATAATGCTGACCATGTACGCACACATATGGACATACAAGTTGGTCCTAGATGTGCAAAATAATACATGATGGTTAAGTAAGAGAGAAGAAAAAAATTGTTTAACTTGTATTTATATTTTTTATATTTTAACTCCAGCACTGAAATTTTAAATTCAGTATTATTGTTAGATAAAAAAATCAAAACTAAGAACAGGACATCTCTGGGCTGTTTCTAACATTGCCAATGCATTGTAATTACTATAGCAGATTATGTTTATGCCTAAGAGAAACAGAATTCTGCAAATTAGTTTCAAAGGCTGGTCTGACTTAGTTGAGGGCTACGGAGAAAGAGGCATGCAGGAGCTGATAGAGTGCTCTCATGTATACATTTCCCTTTACACCTATGTGGTACAACTGGAAACCTTCTGATTTAAGAAAAGGCTTCATCTATCTGAAATTTAAAAAGAAAAAAAACCTAGGCAAATAAATGAGCATATTGATTTTAAACAGCATAAAAAAGCAAACAACAGCCATATTAATTTTTATAAAGGCTAGCTATTATTATTATCAAGTTCCTTGATAACAGGGGCCAGTTTCAACAAATCAAGGCTGTGTCTCTTCAGGTTTTTCCCCTGTGTCTGCCCAAAGTGTAGAACAGCAGAGCCCATTTGTGCAGCTCTGTTCGTACCTTACCCAGAGAAGGGTTGGGACTTTGGCGTGGAAGTACAGGGCTTCCTTTGCACTGTCTTAACTTATGTGATTTTACTCTCTCTCTTTCTCTCTCTTTCTCTGTCTCTTTCCTGATTTGGCTGCTTAGGGACAGACAGGTAATGGAGAAGAAATTGAAAGGGAAAATACAGGGAAAATGTAAATGAAAAGAAGTTATTATAACTGTTATAATGAAGTGCCTTTCATTTAAATATAAGAATGTAACGCTGAAATGAACTTGTGATCCTGAAATGCATTTTTAATGAGTTTCCTTTTTATTTTGCTGCTTCAGTGGCATATTTTAAAGACCCTTTGAAAAAAGCCACATTAAAAACCCCACCAAATGCCACAACATGCAAAATTGGATATTGGTTTATTCCAAAACTGCTGATCAGGAAGAGTGGCTCTTCAACACAAAATGTTGCAGTCACTTTATTTAAATGAGTTTGAATTTGCATTGTGATGTGCCATTCTGATTTAGAAAAAAAAAATTAGATTTTCAGATCAAATTGACCCAGCCAGTGAAGCATTAAGAAACTGGCAGGTTTAGTCTGAAAGCCTCATGTTATATCAAACCTGCAGCCGGTGGAAGTCACAGAGCAGCAGTGAGAAAACAACTTTCTCACTGAAATCTTTCGCTTGTTACCACGTAAGATTTTTTGTTCTCACATATTTTCTCCTTCTCCCTGTAGGAGAACGCCCCTTCCAGTGCAACCAGTGTGGAGCCTCCTTTACACAGAAGGGCAACCTTCTGCGCCACATAAAGTTGCACTCAGGTGAAAAGCCCTTCAAGTGTCACCTGTGTAACTATGCCTGCCGTCGCAGGGATGCCCTCACAGGACACCTGAGGACTCACTCGGGTAAGTGAAGGTGTGGGAACGTCCAGGAGTGCTTGTCACCACACCCATAGAGGAGACAGGGGTGTTAGTGTCCACCAAGCCTCAGAGGTCTTCTCACCCTAGGGAGGCGAGTAGCCCCATGTTGAGGTTAACCAAGCTGTGAGCTGACCACAGTGTTTTAGCAACAGAGAAATGACTAAACACATCTCACACCCATGATCCTTCACCAGAAGAACTGTTTTTTTTCCCATACTTCTTGACTGATTAAAAGTTTCTGTAGTAGGGTTTCATCTTAGAAGCCTCATGTGAGTAATTAATTTCATGGAACTACGAACATGAATTAAAGCTGATGATTGTTTTAGGGTTTAGATGTCATTTATCCACATACAGAAATAATATAAGGTCTAAACACGGTAGATTTTAAGTCACAAAGTCTCAAAAACCTCCAGTCTTTTAGTCATTCTCGACCAGAGGAGTGGATACCTACAGCATTTAGCAGCATTTATTTGTTGCACCTTGTTATTACAAGTACTTTGAAAGAGAAAGAGTGGGGAGGAGGGAGAGGGTGGGAGAGAGAAAGATAATAATCTTCCAGAAAAGAGAACTCTGATAGAGTTTTTCAGTGTTTTGTGTCAACAATAATATGGAGATCTGAATAAATATTTTTGAATAGTAGCACATTTCCATTACCAGGAACCTCTCATTGTTTGACAAAAGCCATAGTCACATACCTTCTGTGAAGCAAACCTATTTAGCACCTTTAAAATGCCTTTAAGAGCAGGATGTTGTCTCATCTAGTTTCCCAAGCTAAGCTGCAGATGCAAATTGTTATTTGGACAGGAGACCACCAAACTGCATTGCTGGAACTGACACTGGTAACTTTACTTGTGAAAGCTGGCTTTGGGACCAAGTTCTGGGTAGCAGAAAGGGAGCTCCCAAAGTGACATTTCTGTGTTGCACAAAACTAAGGAAATTCTTCTCTAGCACACACATTAAACAAGATCCCTAGTGTTGGTCCCAAATGTCCAAAATAATTTCCACTTCTATTTGATCCTGGCCCAATTCAAGAAAGCACGTCCTTAAAATACCACTTTGTCTCCCTCTCCCTCACTGTTACTGATTTTCATAACTTCATAAATCTTCAGGGAAGGTTTATACTAGATGTCAGGAATCATTTCTTTACAGAACGGGTTGTAAGGCATTGGAATGTGCTGCCCAGGGAGGTGGTGCAGTCCCCATCCCTCGAGGTATTTAAGAGTTGGGTTGAGATAGCGCTGAGGGATCTGGTGTAGTTGGGAACTGTCAGTGTTAGGTTAACGGTTGGATTAGATGATCTTCAAGGTCCTTTCCAACCTAGTTGATTCTGTGATTCTGTGACTGCACAAGTTTAAACATAATTTTTCATATATACATGAAATTGCACCTAGAAACTTTTGACAAACTCTGAGGATTCCATAGCTAAAGAGACAATGCATAAATTATAGATTGCAGTTAGCTCCTGCAACTGGCAAACTGACATCAATACATTTTAAAACAATTTGGATGTCTGAGTCTGATTTTAACCTGAGAATTTGTAAATATAATTAAAAAGTTAAGCTGCATAAATACCTAAAATTGTGAAATCACATATAAGGTGACAGTCTTGTCAGGCTAAGACAGAAAATTCAGATCCAGAAGTCCATGAAACCATATTGTTACTGTAAATTCCTAGAACTACCTACATCTGAATTGGTGTAATACAGAAAAAAAATTTGTCATGCCATTTCTCTTGAATTTCCAGAAGCAGAAAACGTGAAATCTAACATTGTCCTAAAAGGGCTGAGCTGGTTCTGGTTACATCAGAACTGACATCCAGCCGTGGGCAGGTGTCTCTACCTACAGCACCAGTTCCCCCGCTGGCAGTCTCTGTGGGAGCTAGGCACTAAAGCAACTACGCTCAGGCCTTTGAAGGTGTCTCAGTTCCTAACTTGTCTAGATACTGTTTTTAAAGATTTAATGTCGCAGACCTTATCTGATATGAATCATCTGAAATCAACTTGCAGCACCCACAGAATTGGCCTGCTGATATAAAGATATAAAACTAGTTTTCCATTAGATTTTTTTTTTAAATTGACAAAATCTGTCTTTACTTCACCAAGCGGGGGTTTATTTTTGGGGTGGGCTTTTTTCCTGTTGTTCTTGTCATTATTAATATGCTGTTGAATACCTCATCTGAATCTCTCAATTAATTGTTTTCTCCAGTTGGCAAACCCCATAAGTGTGGATACTGTGGTCGCAGCTACAAGCAGCGCAGCTCTTTGGAAGAACATAAAGAACGCTGTCATAACTACCTGCAAACCATGAATATCTCGAGCAGCCTTTACTCAGGTAATAAACGTGTCCATTTGGGGATTAATGCTGTCCTGTCACGTACGCAGAAAAAGGAGTGCAAAAGGAACAGTAGTACTATTTGTGTCATCTTTTGCATTGGGGAGGTACAAACACAACCCATATGTACTATATGGCATCCGGATTTATTCTATATTTAATAAATATTTGGCTGTTTTCTCCTTTTGTTTAGTTCAAACAAAAAGCCAAAGTAAAACTCAGGCATGTAGCAAAACACTTGAAAAACCTGGGAAATTTCAGTTCACCATCTCAAGACAGTATGACTACACCATCTCATCAACTTTGCCCTTTGCATGGAGTCCTATATTGCAGTACTCTTGTGGATGTGTCCTTAATAAAGACAGTATCAGTGTTCTAGGTGGGGCTGCAGAATCTTCTGCATTGCACATCTCCTGCCCTTCCCAGGCACACTTAAGGGGCTTGACCACTGGGACCAACTTGTCTAACAAGGATGAGCCATCTGTCTTTGATCTCACTCTTCCAAGCAAGAGGACATGATGTCAGAGGACTTTAATTTAACCAGTTTGACCGAGACAGTCCAGAAGGGCTAATAATTTGTTGACAGCCTTCTTCCCAACCTCCCCTTTAAAAGAAAACGGGGGAGGTGAGGAGATGTTGTGCTTCTCTGATAGACAGGTCTTACGATGAAGGTAAAGTCAATTTCTTGGAGAATATAAAATCTAAAACTATGCCCAGAAATCAAGCAAGCAGATATTGGGGTTTGGATTATTTTAACAAAGATCCTAAAGATCGGTATGGGATTGATCAGAGTAAGTAACCATACAAAATCCCCTTGCATGTGCCATTTTAGATAGAGAATGTAAGATCCAGCTTCTGTGGTGGAGTGTAAGCCCATCCAGTAAGTTACATTTCTTGCACACCTTTTCGATGTTGTTGGTATATGCTATTTGGTTTGTCAAATGACAAAAATGGAAGGTTCTCTCTGACCTATTTGCAATGATGCCTCATTTAATATTTTATATCTGAACAGAATCGGAATATGTTTTTACATGCTATCAAATAATGTAAAGTATATGCACATAATGATAGCAGTGAATACAGCTGAGATGCTTCTGGCAGACAGCATGTTAGAGCAACGCCCCTTCTAATTTTATTGAGGGGCTGGAGAATATATAAATAGGAAAGCTCAATGTAATATACAGTAGGCAGCAATATTTATTCCCTAAAGAGGTGAAAGGATTTAGAAGCAAAAACTGTTGTCTTGGGTTTTGAATTTTCAGTGTCTGACATGTGGATGTGAATGTCTGCACACAGAACATGAAAAGCTGTGTGAATGAGTAGCTGAACTACTACTAAAGTCTTAGTAAGCAAAAATACATAGATGAAACTCGTGTTAGGAATCCTAAACTTTAATAAGAAATAATACAATTTTAGAGATGGACCTTTGTTTATAGCAAATCATGACAGGAGAGTTTATACTAGCTTAGTCCTGAATATCTAGTATCTCAGTGGGATGAAAACTTGGGGAATTAATGAATGCTTTGGAAGCATCACTTCTTCCTGGCATATACTGAAAGTATCATAAAAATCTATATTTGATATAATAGGAGTGCTTTTGCAAATTTAAAAAAAAAAAAAAAAAATTAGAGTATTAACTTTGGGGTTTAGACCTTGTGTCCAGCCAAAGACTTCACTCTTAAAAAATTTAGTACTCAGTCAATAAATCGATCCTTTTCTAAAAAATGAAATTTTCCTGCATTTTTCCTAGTATTTTGCATTCTGATCTATTCAATTTCACTGCAAACACACCATTTTTCCATGTTTACATTATTTCCCTTACAAACTCAAAGATGAAAATTTACAATGAAACAGCTGAAAATGAGTGCGTGTCATTCTGGGATTTTTAGTGCATTCTACGTTACACCTAGAAAAGCAAGTAGCTATACTACCACTGTTCCTGTATTTCAGGGTGCAATATAGAGCTATTAGAGCCATAATTCAGGCCCTTCTATTTTTGTCTTCTAGACTCAAAAAGGTTGATACAAAAATCTGCTTAGGGCATCTGATTTGACATTCTGCTACAGCAGGATTGCTTTTTACAGCATTTTTAAAATACTTTGTGCAGTATACATAGAAAAAAGTCAGTTGAAATGACCTAAACTGGTAGAAGCTTTCCATCAGCTTGTAAATCTAATAAATGTAATCGAGAAAGTACTCAAATAAGGGAGAGATCCAGCAAAGAGGAGTAAGGAAAGGAACAAGGGACTGTATTTGTATTTTAACTTTTGTTTGCTTTCTTTAAGAGAAGGAGATTCAGCATGAAATTAGGAACCTGCTGAATTTAATTCTTATTTTAGAGGACTAGAATCTCACCGTCCATGTGAAGCTCTGTTAGAGACATTACCCAGAGTTTTGCATTTGAGTTGAGTGGAAGTGTGCTGAAGTCTTACCAGGCCTTTATAAAATAACAGAAGAAATAGTTTATGAAGTTTAAAAAGGGTCATTTACAATTCTTCAGGCACATGTGGATTTTCATTTGGAAAGATAAAATGATTTTAATTTCACAGACACCAAATTACAGAAAAACAGTTACCAGGTTGGTAGCAAATTTCAGGGAGTTTCAGTAGCGAAGGCTGGAAATTAGTACATTAGTAATTCAACTTGCCCTTTTTTTTAATAGCAGTTTTAAAAGTTTGAAATACGAATATGTAACTTACACTTTCTTGAACTGGTTAGAAATTCCGTGTTATTATATCCTAAACAGATATTTCTTGATTATTTCAACTCGTAACTAAAAATTCAAACTTTTGTTTCCCTGTTGAACAGACTGCTTTAAAACATTCTCTGTAAGTCTCTTCCTGAAGTGGTATCTGAAAGCCTGAGCCAGCATAAGATGCTGGCGTGTGCTTGTTCAATGACGGCTAGGTACCATCCACGCCCTTTACTCTTCTGCATCTTCATGACCAAATTCTGCTCATATCTTGCACTGGTCACAATCTTTAGTGTCTTATGGGGCTGGGGCATAATTCCATGAGGCTCCCTGTCATTGTCACTGTTACTGTCACTGCAGTATGTGCTGCCGCAGCAGGGGCTCAAGAACCAGTTGTGTACTCTTCCATTTGGTATTGTGGAGTGTTGTTGTCTAAGACTCTTCACCTGATCCTTCCAGTTATCCACCAGACCCTGGTTTTGCAATTTTCAGGAACAATGAAACTTTCACAATCTTCCTTTTGTGGCAGTGATATATTGCCAAAATAACATTGCATAGGAACAGTGTGTTCTCAACTATTGAGAAACACCCAGGTACTAGAGTAATGGGTTCTGTGAACCAGTAAATCCAGTGATAAAACAAATTCTCAGCAGGCACAGAAGGCAAAATGTAGCAGAATGGTGCACCTAATTGAAAGAGCTTGCAGAATCAAAGTCTAAAAATCATCTTTTGCTTCTCCCTTTAATAGGAACTCACAAGCTCAGGAAAAATTTCTATATCCTAGTAGCAGGTAGAAGTAAAATTAACTCCTTTGTCTCCTGTCTCTGACCTCCCTTGCCAAAAAAAACCCCAACAGTTACGCTGTCTTGCTGCATATCACCTTTCCTTTAGATGTTGGAAGTCAGAAATACCTTTCCATACATTTTTCATAGTCATTGTTTTGGCAGTGCATTTTCCGATACATCCCTTCTGTTTCTGCAGGAAATTACTGAAGTAAAATGCAGTGAAAGTGAAATAGTTTCCCTTTCCTAAAGCCTAACAGCTAAGCTCCTTTCTAATTCTGCAGTGTCTCAGCAGGAGGTTGGGAAACAGTTTTGAGTACTAGAAATCAGTGCTCCACTACAGGTGTGACTTTAGAAACTTAAATTGTCATTTGAAGTCTAAAATTGCATTAAGGAAGTATAGAAATATTCTAGGGGGAAAAAAAAAGGGTGGAGAGAAGGGTTTGTGTAGCTTGCAAATACATCTTCTACTGCTGGAGTTGAGAAGTTTGTCCTTTTCTCCTGCCAGAGAAGCAATGATCATACAGGCAGTTCCACTGGGAGGGGTGCAGAGAGACGGTGGGGGGTGACAGCGCGGGGGTGAAAAGGTGAACTGCTTCATGTCCAGTAAAATGTTAGGACCTCATTTACTCATGAAAATGCAGAGTGGCTGTAGAACGAGGGTGGAGTGACTACATTACATGCAGGCAGACGCCTTGCAGTTGCAATCTCATTTTTGTATCCTAAGCAAGGGAAACATGAACATGTTACGTAGATCAATCCGCATGAGGTACTGTGTTACCAGGAGTCAGAATTGTCCTGTGTCTGCAGCGGTGAGCTCCTCCTTCCAGCTGGTTGGGAGCTAAAAGACATTAGCTGAGAAACAATAACCTAAAGACAATAGTTCCATTAAATGGAACAAGCGTGCCTAACCCTTCTGATGTCATTTGATTTCAGTCATAAAAGACGAAACTAACCAGAGTGAAATGGCTGAAGACCTGTGCAAGATAGGGTCAGAAAGATCCCTCGTGCTGGATAGACTAGCAAGTAACGTCGCCAAACGTAAGAGCTCTATGCCTCAGAAATTTGTGGGTAAGAGTTAAACGTTTGCTGTCTCCTAAAAAATGAAACAAAACCAAACCCAAAAAACATCTCACAGGATTTTTACTTTTGCCTTATGATTTTACCTGTTTTACTAAATTAGCAATATCTATCTCTATAGAAACAGATACAGTGATGTGTTGGGGGAAAAAAACAACCGAACTTCTCCAGCATACATTTCTGCATGTTTAATTTTCCACATCTGGAGATCAATTTTACATCTCTTTCCTGGCTTTTTCTAATGCTTATGAACCAGATCATTACAAGATCTGGACAGACTCCTGAAGTTGCCTTAAGAACCTGAAGATAGAAATAGAAGTTTCCTATTGGGAAAGCATTTGACCACACTTCTAGGGTTATTTTATTAACTTCTTGGATGACATCCAGATCTGGGCATATTGGTGTTTGTGACAACATTTGTGAATAGTTGAGCATAGGCTGGATAACATTCTTCACCCCTTCATAAAGTCTGTATGCTTTTACAGCCCAAAATGATCATGGAAATAAATAGACCTAGGTCTGAGAATATTACCTAAATGAAAAGATCTTTGGGTACATTCTATAAATTATGCAAAAAACCTCATGCCCATTTGCACCTAGAAGTTTTTGTCTTAATGAAAAATGGAGGCTACACCTATAAGAATAGAGGCTATACCTATATTGTTCTGTTTGGTAAGCCTGTGCCAAGTTGTGGTTACATGAGTTTCATAATAGTGAGACCCGCAGACAATATTTTGTCAGCTATGTATAGTTAATCCTAAATGAATAAAAACATGGGAGGTCAGAGGACAGCATATACTCATATCTAGCTAGATTCCGTTCAGTGTACATTCATGTGTAATATTATTCTATAGGAGACAATCAGCAAAACCTGAAGTCTATGAAACAAAACACACATTAAGGTCTTCAGTCAAAAGTCAAGGCAAAAAAAGACCAGTTTATGGGGCAGAAATTCCAAATATACCTTCTTCAATGAGGACACAAGGGTCAAAGGATAATTAGTATTTCTGAGACAAGGAAAGGGGAATCTCAGCTACATCAGGAGGCACAATAGAAGGTTTGAAATCAAAGTCCAAGATAGTTTTCAAGTCTAAAGGCAACAATTCCAGGAGGTAGCCAAAGATAAGAAATGCTTACATGTATAAAAGGACAAAAGTTATAGTAGAGGTAGTTACCAAAAATATATCCACTATATGAGGCAAACCTGATCTGTTTAGACATTCTAGTAACTGACTGCATTAGGCAATATACTAATTCTGCGAAAGCTCCAGGAAGACAAAAAGTGTTAAAATTTAAAAGCTACTAGCAAGTATCCTATATGTGATGTATCTGTGGGTGTGGACTAGCTTTTTCGTTCTCCTTTTCTCTCTTCACCCTGAAAAACAGTAAAGACAGCCAGTTTAACTATGAGTTTTAGGAGGGCAGAGTTTCCTGTCAGTTAGTTATTCAGGGTGTGGTGTAGGAAGACAACCTACTGACAGCAGATATTTATGGAAATTTGCTAACCTTCAAAAGGATGAACTTTTCTGACAAGAAAATGCCCCCAAATCCTTCCCTTTCCAGTCCTCACCTTCTGCTTCGTGTAATAGGTACATTCCTGATGAACACAAGGTTGGGCTGGCTGGTCAGGAGAGCTTTTGGGTAATAAAACATGTTTATTGCTCCTGTAGATTACCGTGTCATCCCAATCCCCGTGCTGAATTCCAGGGAGAAGCAGCAAATGGCATCCTTCACATAAGGGAAAGATGGTCTGCTGCTTCGCTCATTTTTCTCAAGGCTAAACAGTTACCTTTGGAAAGTGAGATTGTTCACCAAATTA
Organism: Athene noctua; assembly: GCF_965140245.1. Lineage (NCBI taxonomy): Eukaryota > Metazoa > Chordata > Aves > Strigiformes > Strigidae > Athene > Athene noctua. Next base: position 76,691,153 of record NC_134038.1, on the reverse strand, counting down.
AGCCAGTTATTTGTAAAATTCTGTCTGTATTCCAAACTGGAATAACTCCCAGACCTGAAAGCAGAAATGGGCCATCCAAACTAGAAAGTGAAAACTGCAGGTGATGTTCACACAGGTTTATCATGTTAAAACAACAGGCAGCAAAAAAAGAGAGGGGTTAAAAACAAAAAGCAAAACAAACCAAAAAAGGGCCCACATGCACTGAGTGCATTTTCAGTATTTAGGTACCTGCTGCAGAACCCTGAGCAGTGTAAAGCTTGAAGTGCATCAATCCATTAGCAGTTTAATTTACTTATGCTCTAATAACCACAGAAATGAGCTATTATTTTTAATGAATGCAAGCATTACCTGCACTACCCAGATATAGAAATGATACCCACCTTCCTCAAGTTTGTGTCTGTTTCAGACACTCTGCTTGGAAACAAATTTTTCTTACGGGCACTTGATCTTCTCAGTGCAACTAGCAACCAGTTATGCTACATAAAGCAAATGCTACCCAATAAAATCACATCTTCTGGATGCCCAAAATTTTGTGTATAATGAAAACCAGTCCCACTTTTCAGTGTTACACAGTGCCCATGGACTATAAATGATTTTGACCTCAATTTTTCCTGGAGACAATGGTATACATTCATATTAGGAGAGGGTTTTCATATTTACAAAAGTCTTTCACAATGTCTACTTTGAATCTTCAGCCTCAAACTCTGCCTGAAAACTATAGCATTAGAAATGGTAAATCTGGAAGAAAAAAGAATGCACCCCAGTTAGAGGGGTGCTTAAATTGGCAGAATAATAGGGAAGGGAAACAAGAGGAAGTAGAAGCTTGTGCAGTGCAGCTAGAAGGTGTCTGTGCCCTACATGCCTTATAGGAACTTAGGCACTGCTCAGAGTGTTTCTTCTTCTGCTTGCAGAGCATGGACAAGCTAGTATGAAACTGTATCTTGTGGGAAATGTAGACAGCAGGACTTTCTACACTTCAGCCCCATCATTGCAATAGAATCATGCTAGTTTTCTGCGCTCTTCACAGACTTTGAATAACCAATTTGAGTAGAAACTGGGGGGAAAATTGTTGATAAATTAATTTGCAGATATTCTGGTAAATTTTCCATGCTCCTGTTGGCATTTTTTTTTTCAGACAAATTAGGGCTTTCCAAGGCCTACCAGCAAATGTCATGTTGATTAGGTGACAGCACCTCACGGAGATGTTTGTGGCTTGCAATGAATTTCCCAAGATCTGCAGTGCTAGACAATCCATGTGGACTGTAAACAAATGTGTTATTGACAGTTCCTAGGAACCTGTTTTTTACCCCTTTGTATTTGCACAGATTTATTAGGGGCCTGATCGTAATGTTGATGATTTACACTGAGAAGATTTTTCAGGTTCATAAAATCAGCATCTGTGCATTTAAATAGTTTCTCCCACTCCTAACTTTTACCTTCTATGTTTTGCTTAGTTCTATCTGTCCAGGAATTTTGAGAAATTTAGTGAAACTCAGCATTCAATATTAGGGTATCCAGCTAGAGATACATCAGTGCAGTCTGATTTTTTAAAAATTAAGAGTCCCGCCTTACTCTTGGCATCCCAAATCAGAGTTGAAATTACAAGTAACAAGTAATCTTGCTCTGTATAGGGCTTTTACATCATAGGAAAAATATATTCCAAGTGCAAATGCACTTAAATTTTTTCAGTGGTTCTTGGCTGCTCCTGTAGATGATAACTTTTTGACACAAAGTTTCTAGGAAGATGCCTATCTTCTGTTAATGTGTCTAACATGATTTATTAAAAAAAACAAGGTGTGAGGGGGAGGTGTCAATATGAAAACATAAGTTTGTGTTACTTTTTCTCCAAAATGACGTATGACCACATTGCCATTGTGGGTTATTTGTAAGAAACTGAAGGTCTAAAACTAAAAAATGCAGTTTCCGGTCTAAAATGTTAATATTTTAGGGAAAAATATTGATTATGTGCTTCATGCTCTGAAGCATGAAGGCCAGGCCCACTGTAACTGAGCTTGGTACACCGTCATCACTAACCACAAAGGCATGCCTCAGCTCACTGTAGGAGACAGATGAGGGAGTCCAGTTAGAGAGGAGAGAGGATGAAGCACTCTATCTGTAGCTCTAATGAGTCCCCATAGAATTACTTCCAGAATCTGTTTTCATCCAGTTGTTTTTCCAAAGACCTCAAATTATTTTGCAGGTTAAAAAAACAAACTAACAAAAACAACCAAAAAAAACCAATCAAACATTTTTCTGACCAGCTATACTCGAGAACTATGAATACCTCAGGTGAAATACAGAGGTAGATTTGACCAACTGTTTTCTTCCATGTTGCTGTTTTATTAGTCCATGATGTTCGGTTCCTTAATTGCGTAGAAATCAACCCTCTAACTCCTGACTGTTTTTCACTGCAGGTGAGAAATGTCTGCCTGATCTTCCATACGATGCCACCACCAGCTATGAGAAGGAGAATGAGATAATGCAGACACACGTTATCGACCAGGCCATTAATAATGCCATCAGTTACCTGGGGGCAGAGTCCTTGCGTCCCCTTGTCCAGACACCACCAGGTGGTTCTGAGGTGGTGCCTGTCATCAGCCCCATGTATCAGCTCCACAAACCTCTTGGGGACAATCAAGCTCGCTCCAACCATACAGCTCAGGACAGCGCAGTGGAAAACTTGTTGCTGCTTTCCAAAGCCAAATCTGTCTCCTCCGAACGAGATGCCTCTCCCAGCAACAGCTGCCAAGACTCAACAGATACAGAGAGCAATAATGAGGAACGCAGTGGTTTAATTTACCTGACAAACCACATAGGTCCCCATGCAAGAAATGGCATCTCTATAAAGGAAGAAAACAGGCAATATGATGTTTTGAGGGCAGGTACTGACAATTCCCAGGATGCTTTCAAAGTGATCAGCAGCAATGGGGAGCAAGTGAAAGTTTACAAGTGCGAACACTGTCGAGTCCTTTTCCTGGATCACGTGATGTATACAATCCATATGGGCTGCCATGGGTTCCGTGATCCTTTTGAATGCAACATGTGTGGCTACCATAGCCAGGACAGGTACGAATTCTCTTCCCACATAACTCGAGGGGAGCACCGTTTCCACATGAGTTAAAACTCGTCCAGCACAGATCTAGCCTCAACAGCTGCGTTACCGGAGCTGCACAAGCCACGACACCAACAAAGCACAAGTCAGCTGGACAGTAGAAGTACCAAGAGAATCAAAGGTTCAGCTATCTTCTCCCACAAGAAGAGATTTTTCCTTTTGGTAGCATGCATTGCAACTCAGTTTTCTAAAATGAGTTCTAAAGTTTTTACTGAAAATGTTTGATCACCAGAAACCTTTAGTAATGTAAGTAGGAGCTTTTGTAGTCACATAGCTGAAAGCCCTTCCCTTAACTGATGCTTCTTGCAAACCTCCCTTGCCAAAACTGTTAGCCATGCACAGGATGCACCATGCAGACGAGGACGCAACAGGCAGGAGTGGCCAAGCTTTCTCTCTTAACACCCTGAGCGTAGGGCTCTGACACCAGATGTACGTTTTTTGACTTCCTGGTATTATTTGACTCCTTTGGGAAGATTAATCTTGACTAAAGATGGAGGGGCCTATCTCAGACAACTTCACAGACAGCTGGGGTGGGATGGGACACCCTAGCCAGAGGGTTCTGAGTTGCTTTGATGGTAAAAAGGAGAATGTTCCCACCTGCAAGGGTGATGCTGGTATTGACATCATGGCTTGCCTTGCTTGTGTCACTAGGCAGGCGAGCAGGTATGTGAAAGATAGAAGAAACACCCTTGTAATATACTCTGTGATGTATGAATTGCATTTAATGTATAGAAAAAGGGTACTGTTGGCTCTCTGAATAAATGTTTTCTCTCCCTATCCAATGAAACCCCACTTTTCTTTAAGCAATCCCTCCTCTCTCCACATAAACAAGTTACAATGTATTTAATTTTTCTTTCTTCCTTTTTAAAGTTTTAGTTATTTAGAAAAGTATGATGTACAGTTGGGAAGAGCACTAGCTAGAAACGTGTGGGAAAAGTCTCCTTATGCATATTTTTCATCTTTTTTAAACTGCCTGGAAAATATCCAAATGTTCCTCTCTTACATATGAAAAAAAGTCCCCTTTTGCTTGCACAGAAGGTGTCCTCTTGTAGATTTTGTCGCTTTACTTGTAAGTGTTTCACTTAATCATTTTTAAAGCACTGTGCTGAATTAAACCAGCCAGCTCAAATTTGTTAGCCTTCTCCTTTTTTCCTGGCACTGGCTGTTTAATGAGGGACCAAGCCCTGTGAAGGTGCTGAGAACCCTGCTTGCTATTCAACAAATAAGTTCACCATGTGCTTTAAGTTACTTTTACTTCAGTGGAACTAATCTTAAAGTTAAAAAAATGGTGTTTTGCTGAATGGAGACCAGAGACTGTAGCACTTTGCAGAGTGAAGTCCACCAAGAGCCTTCTCCGTGATGGGTTCTGCTGCAGATACTGTAACTTCAGTTCGAATAAAAACCTCTATGATTTATCCCCAAACACAGCTGATATAAAAACATTTTTTTTTAAAAGCTTCTACTTAACTTCCTCTTCCAAATAATTGATTCCTCTCCCTGAACGCCCTCGTACTTTAAGATTGGGCAAAAAAGAAATTTTTGCAGCTGCATAAAAATCTATCAGTGCTGCAATACTTCCTGGGCAGCATTTGTAAAAATACCCCATCTTATTAACTTAATGTATAAATACTTCCACTCTGCATAATAAATGGATATTCTGCAGTGAACACAATCCTATAACCAACAAGACTAGCAGTCTTCTCATACAGCTACGTGTTCTCCATTCACAAGCGCATGCAAGAACATATGTTTATTATAAAAGAGATTCGATGGAACCACAAACGCTTGTACCTAGGCCAATTTGGCCTGATGTATGTAGCTATATTTGATATACATTTCCTATATATACATACTATTACAGGCGCGCAGAGTTCCTCCTTCTGCTTTCACTTTTGCAGGTGTAAGGCAGGAGCAACAACACTGAAGTTAAAGGAAAGATACTGATGAAATAATGAATTACAAATATATGCTTTTACAATCTCATGTCTTAGCTTTTCATGCCGACTGTAAGACAGTCACTTCGTATGACACATGGGCACAGAGGTGGTTTTACACTGCAAGTGCACGTGTGCACGCATATCTAGTAGCTTTGTCCCCAGATGGGGATGCTGTGTATGATTGTCCACAGACTGGTGCATATACCCATAACACTGAAAACAAATTACTAGTACATGTTAGGTACACTAGTACATACTGGATGGCCAATGACCCCCCAAAAATATGTAAACTGGAGGCCCAAAGGTGATCTCCTCTACTCCTACATTATAACTCAGTTGCCTTAAGAGACATTATTGCCTGTTACCATTTGGCCTGAGCCACTGTGCAGGGGCTGGGCATGAGGAATCGTCGGGCACTTTCATGCCCCAGCTACGGTTTTGTCATCAATGCCTGCTAAACATTCTGCTTCAAGACAGAATGGACTTGGCAATGAGGTATTACCAAATATTTCATATAAGAATGACCTGAAGAGGACCTTCAAGAGGGAGCTTACGGTGATGAATTTCCTTTTTTTTTTTTTTTTTTAAAAAAAAAAAGCTGAAATGAGTTCATTTTTTAGTAGCTGGTAGGGTTACATTCAGCTGTGTTCAACCCTCTCCACTTTCAACCGATACCAGCCAACAAGGGACAAATTACCCTGATCTGCTGCAATGTCCTGTGTGAAGTCAGATGTTCGCTGTATAGAAACATTCTGCTTTTATTGCTCTTGCACCTCTCTCCTACTATGCTTAGATTTAGGCCACTGTATACCCCAATGCTATTTAACCCTTCATTTTAAGACACCCCAAATTATAAAGAGGGGGACAGAAGCTTACTCAGGTGGTTTTGTTTCTTTGCTTTTACTAAAATGCAACACAAATAAAGCCACGTTTATTAACTGTGTAAACAAGAGTAGCTCCAGTGGAGTTTAAGACTGCCTTGAACTTAGCTTTTAAACACGATTTCTGATCACTGGGGAGGTTCACTGCCGTTGCAGCATCTCTGTGCACACATGCACATGTATGAGTCTGTGTTGCTTTTCTTGTCAACTTGCACGTGTGGTTTTGTGTATCATTAATATTTTATATACATATGTATGTGCATATATATCTAAAATGGTTCAGATGACATGATGATGCCCTGTCAGTCGCCAGTGGGTTTGTTTCCTGGATCTGGCGTTTTCTTATTTATAATATAACAGAATATGTTGATGTTGTATATTAAACAATACAATAGTATAAGTAAATATATTAGGACACAGTGTCTCAGAGGGCATAGTCTAAAGGCAGGAGCAAACAGCATTCTTTGTTCCCAACGGGGCTTTTTTTTAGGTTTGCTTTTTTTCAGTATTTTTCTCTTTTTTGCACAAAATCATCCCCAATTTGTTTAGAAACAAGTGTTTCAGTAATTTTATTTATGAATATATGCAAGGATGGCATGAAAATAGGATGGGGGGGTGTGTGCATTGAAACAAACTGTGCTCTCAGAAAACTAGTTGAAGTGTAATCTCCCTTTTTCTTCTTTTTTTGCAATGGTGCAATACCCTGATATGGTTTAGCTGAACCCTAAAATGATTAAACATGGTGAATGGCTTTAAGTTTATATCTGTTTTAAAAAAAGTAAAAAATAACCACTTCCCAGCCCTTCCCCAAACACTGCATTTTCTAATAGTATTTACACTTTTTTTTTTTGCTATGATTTTATATTGTAACTTCATTTTTCTTTGCAAACATTGTATTTAAAAAAAAAAAAAACAACACAAATTTCATAAAAATTGGAAATGTTTAAATTCTGTCTGCAAAGTGAACTGTATCTTTTGAGACAGGAGGACTTGGTCAAAAACTCCAACCCAAGCCCCAGAACATTTCTGTTGCTCTCCAATGGGGGAAGAAGTCAGTCGGTACAGCTGGAGGCCCTGTGTGTGTGTGGTGGTGACTTTGTGTGTGCACGGGCTGCGTGTGGTGAGCTGCAGACAGACAGCTTCATGGGCAGCAAGGGAGCGCTGAGCATCATGCAGGGCCCTGGCCTCTGCTGCCGCACTGGCAGCTCGCATCATGCTGAGTTCATCAGTGCTGTCCTCACAACCCCATCTTCTGTGGCCAGAAAAAGTGCCGCTGTGTCATCAGTCAGCCTGCACTCGCCAGCTACGTGAGGCAGCCTTGCTAAGCCAGCTCCAACTGAACGTCAAGGCCTAAACTGGCTACCTCCTATCCAGTGGCCCTGGCCACAAAACTTGCACAGCTCCAGCGTGTAGCTGACTGACTTTGAGGAGGTTGCTTCCCTTCCAGCCCTCTCCTCTTACCTTTCCCTCCCACCACCCAGCCAAAGTCATTACAGAACACAATTACTTCTGCATGTAGAGTCATGGTAATTCAAAATAAAACACTGAGAAATTATTTCTACTATTTGCCATAACAAAGGTGATTTCTCTGCGGGTGTCCCCGTTTCCTTCAGATTCCAGCACAGTAAATTTCACATCACATATTTAATGCAAACAAGAATCACTGTTTTGCTTCAAAAAAGCACCATTTATGAAGTTTTAGAAATATTTCCATTTGTAAAACTACTATTATGAACAAAATGAGATTAAAGAAACCCCCAAACTCTAATGGTACTGCAATCAATTTTTTTACAGGTTCTCAAAATCTAAATTTTCCTTAAGTTGCCATGATAGGGATTCGTCATAAACTATGACTGCTTTTCTATAAGAAGGAACTTTGTAACATCCTAATTCTTTTGTTCACTATCATAGCTAGTTCTCAGTCAATGAGATGAACTACAAATTTCTGTTTCTGCAAAGTAAATATGGTCTGTTAAATAACGATAATCACAAAAATAGACCAAATGTAATATTCTCAATCAATGTTATTGAGTCCTTGAACTAGAGACGTCCACAGATTTAAATGCAGGTTTGTTTACCTAAAAATATATTCTGGCGATCTATCTATAACATTTCAAAGACTTTCTTAATATCGTAATATTTATATTTTTTCCTACTCCATTAGCCAATAGCTTGACTAAATTACATCAGAAACTCTTGTAGGTGCCACGATATGAATTATTATACAGACACAAACATACAACTACCGGAGTGAGTATTTTCAGGCTCAAGTTCCCAAACAGGCTTCCCAACCCATATATAAGCATCTAAACACAAAAACAACACTAAGATGTGCTTGGCAGCCAACATTTTCTAGTCAGTCTTTGAAATCAAGAAATACACAAGATTATTTTAGTAGATATCAAAATGAGAACTTGGACTCTGACCTGAAGCACACAGATCTGATAATGTAACAATTTCCTTTTTTTTTTTTTTCTCCTTTTTTTTTTTTTTTTCTTTTTTGCAGGGGGAGAAACTCAACATCTCATTTGGGGGAAAGGGGTTAGAAATGCTCTGGGTTTGCCAATACACTGAGGATATTGCACTGGTTTTTTCAGCTTATGAGATGGTAAAAAAATAAAGGAGAAGCTTTAGGAGGAGAAAATAAAGTTTCAGCAGCATCAGTGACAATATGAAAGCTGAAAATGTTGCAACTGGAAAACCAAAATGTTTGCTTGATTTCTGAAAAAACTGTACCTGCCTGTCTTGTCAGTCTGAGCTCCAGGTCATCCCTCCCTGCTATGGGCCAGCCAGGTTGTGTCCACCATCATGAAACACGGTCAACTTCTTGTCTGGAAGGAAAATGGTGCATGAGAACAAATTCTGGTTCGAATTCATTATGAAAGACAAAAATCCCTCAGATCTGGTCTGTGGGAGGCAACAGAAGTCTTAATCTTAACAGGAACTCCATTATCACAGTTTCTCAATTTTAAATTTTTGATGCATCTTTTTTTATGGCTACACAGACTTTGAATTTTCAGGGTTACTGAACATGCAATTCTCATTAAAGTCACTGGCAGCTGCAGGCATGCAGCATTTCTAATATTCTGTGATAATTGCCAGAAGATGGGTATTCAGAAAACTGCAGGCCCAAAAATTTGCAGTTTCAGTGAAAATGGGCTAGACGGCAGTGAGAAATCCAAAGCCAGTCTTCAGATCGCAGGAGATCATCACATTTAAACAAAAAAAGGATGGATCAAAGGTGGCTGAAACCCCAGATCCCTGTTAACTGCAGTGAGACTTTTGCTGCATTTAGAATTACAATATTTTATTTATATTTTTTTTTTTTCATACAAGGTAAGGTCTCACTGCTTTAAAGCCCATCTTGGGACATGGAACAATTCCCAGTTTTATCTGTCCCAACCACACATATGAAACCTATGAGTGATAGAGGGCAGCTGCTACTGTTTCTGCTGCTGGTGGAGGCTGCAAATCACACAAACCAACGCCTTCCTGTCCCTTGGGAGAGAAGTGAAGGTTCTGGTTTATAAGCAGTTAGAGAAGAAAAAAAAAGAAAAAAAAAAAAAAGATCTACACCTTGCAGCAGACAGTGAGCCTGGGGCTGGCGGGGTGAGGAAGTTAATCAGCACTGAGCAGGCTGTTCGGGATGAGGCCAAACAGATGGCTCGTCTCTGAAACGGCAAAACGGGAAGCAGATGTGGCCACCGCTTCTCCCCATGCATAACTGGGAACCAGCCGGTTGGTGAGGAAATTTGCATAACAAGGATAATTTGGTATCAAAACTGTCCCTAGAAGTGATCTGAATGGATCTGGGCACAGTTGACAGTTTTCACTTCTTGTTTCCCACTCAGTGTTCAACCAGATTAAATTTTAATTTTGAACCTACTGTTTGCCTGAAGTTGCTCTCAGCTGTCTTCTAGGGAAACCTATGATGCAGGCAGGGAGGACTCGGCAGCTCTCCACTGAAGCTTTCAGGGCCAAAACCCTGATCTCTGTTCAGTCAGTTGAAATTTTAGTGACTAATTTCAGAGGGCTCTGATTTCCAATTTAAAGTCTGTAAACTTCACATCATCCTGTGAACAAGCAGCAAAACTGAGCCTGAGCTAATATCGTTTATTTGCATGCACCGAAATTCATAGAGCCTGGACACAGGGACACCACAAGCCTGGGCTAATGCCCTGCAAGCTTCTTTCTACCAAGAGCAGCGCCAAGAGCCCCAGACGAGCCCCGCATCCCTCCCCGCTGCCCGGGGGGAGCAGGGGTGGGGGGCCTCCAACTGCAAACCCTCACCAACCTGTCAGAGCCTTTGCACCTGCCAGTGCGGCACAAAAAACTTTACAAAAAAACGTGGGAAAACAACATGAATATTGAGGGCAGTTTAACACATAGATATGATGTACTACAAGTAAAGGAGAGGTTTCTTTTTTTGTATTCCTCCCTATTTTGTTTCAAAGGACATAGTAACATCTATTTGACTACAGCTTCTACCTCATAGTGTTTCTGTTGCACTGACAAGGACTAAATATATCGCAGCCTTAATACATCATATAAATTAAAGTAGATATCCAAAGAACTTAACATTAAGGGATGTTCAAATCTGGATTCAAACACTCCAGTTTTGTTTCACCGATAGCTGCAGTGTGCAAAAAAGTACCTTTATCATCTTAAGGAGATTCACTCATGTAGCTGCGTCAGAGAGTATAGGCTCATTCTCCATTGTGCTGGAGAAAAAGAAGAGGGAGCAAATACTTCCTGAAAACATGTATTTGCAGGCACTAACAGAAGCATTGTTATATGAATTTTACTCTTTTTTTAGTACATACACAATTTACCTCCCCACCTCAGAAGTCCTACTCTGAAACATTCACAAACTCTTATTTTTGCATTGAATCCAGTCACTTAGTTCTAGACTAATAATATATAGAGTATTTTATTTGCATAGTCTAGCAAACGCACATGGGAAATGCACTTAACACACACATGTATGTAGGGGGTTTTTTGGACTCATCAAATATTGGTACAAATTAGAATGATTACTTCTGCTTTGGAAACATCTGTCTCACTATCCCTTTGTAAATGTAAGCTGACTGAGACACAAACCAGTTTTATAAGGTCTAACGCTGATACTATGATAGTACCCGACAGGAAAATTTCTACTGCAGTAAGCACAGTAAACCTGAATAAGTGCAAATAATCAAGCTGCTGAAGAACACACAGTACGAACAGGCCCTGCAGTTCATGCACGTACAGCATGCTGCTTCTCCCCAGGTCACAACTACATTGCATTTAACTGACCTTTAAATAAAGATTGGATCCTGATCAGCAGAAAGAGTAGAAATACACAAGAAGAAAAGCCAGAGTGGTTTTAGGAAGACAATGAAATGCACGTATTAATAGACTAAGAAGACTAAAACCAAGCATTTTCCACAAAATTCCAAAGCCCAAACCAGGAGAAGGAGACTATAGGCATCTGTCTGAGTTTTTTTTTAATAGTTCTTGATAGCTGAATCATAATTTAGTCATTGAAGGTAGGGGCAAATGTACCAGAAGTGATAGCAAGACCAGAAGGGAAATGAAGGGTGGCAGAAGATTGGGTGGAAAAATTAACGCATAGAGTTCAGCAGTGAAAAAATTACTCTCTACCATAAGGGTTATTACCACAGAATTAAGAAAAGCAAAAACCAGTGCCTCTCAGGGAAAAAAATAAGTCTAGCATTCTTAACAGTTGCATGCTTTTTTTTACTGTGGAAGAGTTGGCGTCTTATCTTGGTCATCCTTAAATCTAAAATCAATTTAGGAACTAAAACTAATTTTTGTTTGGATTTTAGCAACTCGTCCACCCACCACCCCCCCCTGCCCCGCCAAATCCAGACAGTCAGTGCAGGTGTTCTAGCTATACATTCATACTTCCTTTTTTCTTTAGTACCTGACAAAGCAGAGACTCGCATAGTGTAAATCCTTTTTAACAATTCCTTTCATTGTCATTAATGTTAAAAATAATTCTCTTTTCTTAATATCCCAGTCTCCAGAGACACACAGTTCTGGAGAACATCTTTTTTTTTTTTTTTTTTTTCCAAATACAGGAGGTGTGTAGCTCTGTGTACTTGTGGGGGGTGAACAGGGTTAAGATATAAGTGGAAACTACTCTGAACCAAAACGGAATATCATTTCATCTTATTATCTTTAAATTTATTCTATAGTTTCCAAAATCTAAGATATAATTTCTGAAAATCTAGTAAAGAGCAGCACTACTGTAAAACTATTACATCCTTCCCCCTTCCCTGAAAGGGAAATTGTAGCACAAAAAAATACTAATTCCCTTAGAAAAAAAATCAGGATTGGTAGCCAGGTCTTCTAATACTTGCTTATTCTCCAGCCACATACTAGGCTTCCTTTTCTGTGGGTAGTAAACTCAGGAATCCCTATTTGCAGACCCTTGCACTACTAAGAGCTGTAAAAAGGCAACAGATCTAAGCATTCAGGCTTTAGATTACATCTAAGAGTGCCTGTGTACATACATGTGTACTATAGGTGTATACACTATATGTGTGTCTAATTCAAAACAGTCAATAATTTATGTATTTCTAACCAACAGTTGCCAGTTTTCCTTCCACATCTTTGTTACTGAAAACATCTCATGTTACCTAAATTTACAGAATATTTTGACCAAACATACAAAGATACATAAACCTTTCCATGATCAGTTGCTGAAGATAGGCTGATTTTGCCTTACAAAATGTCTTTAAATGTTGCACAGATAAAAAAGGAAAACAATATTGGGAGAGGCGCTCTCTGTCTGTTTTCTTACGGACACATAATGAGCTCTTCAAATAACAGTTTTATGGTAACCAACCAATTTAACAAACTGGGATGCTTTTCTAAGCCTTACAAACACAATGCAAAATCACTCTATTTACCCTCCCAACTATCTCAGGAAAAATAAATTTTAAAAAACAAAAAAACCTCAACAAGGCAATAACCACATGAAAATGTTATGCTCCGAAGAAAAAGAAAACTATGATGGCTTTAGTTAGCAACAGAAAACAGAAGGCTCATTGGAAACTTTGTACAAATACCAACGTGCAAAATAGAAACTTCAGATAAGCTGTGGAAAGAGGGTGGGATTTCCAGAAAATAGGGAAGGACTTGTCACACCCTCCTTGTCAAATTTTGCAGGATCACCACAGCTTCTCTGGAGAAACAGCATGTTCAGAGGGGGAAAACTAAGGGCTTTCCTTTTGGTTCTGCTTCTCCTGTATAAACTGCTTGCCTAATTTCCTTTGCAATTGGAGAAATATTCAACTCAAAAAAACATCCTTTCCACATCTTACTGTGCTGTGCATTTTTGCTACTAAGCCTCTGGCCACTTCCATAATTTTATATTATGAATATTGTATTTATATCAATGCCTTACTTTTTCTCAAACCCTGGCTTGCACTAATATTAGGTAAGGTAAAGCTGCCAGGGCAGTGAGAAGAGGGAGGATGGTGCTGTTCAGCAGCTCTCAGCAGAGCCTCTCCCAAAGGTGTGCAGGGACGAGGGCCAAGTCCCTTGGCTGTTCACACCATGCCAACACAGGAAGTTACACAGCCCATTTTTCTCAGTGTTTTCTGAGGTCACCCTTGGAGTTTCTTCTCCAGAAAAGCAGAATAAATGCTTTGTGGGCTAGCAGGACCTTGCTTTCTAAGCTCTCGTGTCACGACTGCCACCTGACAACACATCAGTCAGAGCCCTTCCCCGGCGGGTGCTCACCTGGCATCTTCAGCCTGGGATGTGCCCTGCTGAAGCCCATCAGCTCCTCGAGGGTCCGAGCTGCAGCAAGGGCACAGGGCTCTGCTGGAGGAAAGTGGGCAGCGCCCCAGCCCTGGCTCTTAGCCACCAGACAATGGCCTTGGAGCGTTCAGCTGCCTTCAGTCTTAGCTGGGCACCTCGAGATACCCTATTTCCTCACGAGGGATGTATTCAGCCCCGCAGCACACCTTGGCAAGTTTGTTAACGTGGTGTTAGAGAGGAAATACCTAGAAGAAGCAAACACACAGAGGTTTGGTAGCAGTGGAGAGGGGAAAGTAAATTTACACAAGAAAAAAAATATTTGGGGGGCAGTAAAATATGAAAATAATTTCTTCAGAAAATTGTACTTTGCTCATTCTTGGCTTCTTTAGACTAAGCCTGCCTCTGCATCAGGAAGACACTGGGAGGAATGAAGGTAGATGTAAAAACCACTGGCTTTTGCAGTTAGCTTTCTAAAAAGTTTTATTGCAGTGATAAGTAAAAAAAAAAAAAAAAAAAGAGTAGTACAAATGTTGTGTACAGTCAGCATACAAAAAGTGGGTCTGGAAACAGCTCCTGCAAAGATGCATATTTCAGAAAAGGGATTTCTAGGGGGTTTTTTTAGGTAGCCTAATATTAGTTTTATCTATGTGTCAGGAAAAAATAAAATAGGGATTTTGGATTAAGTTATGAAAGTCTCAAAAAAAAAAAACCCCACATAGCAAATTCCCAGACCCCACAGAGTACCTTAGCCTGCTTTAGACACAAAATTTAAGTACAGGATCCAAGAGTGCACCTGTCTCTACTCAGTAGAGAGGACATCTATGCCACATGGCATCATCCCAGATGCCAACAGGAGAATCCTCCAGCAGAGGAGTAGCAGCATGTTCAGACCCATAGGACAGAACAAGAGAGAGATGTTATCATCATTTCCTCTTTCTTCCCTCTGACGATTGGTCTTTAAAGTGAATGTTCCCTTCAAAAAAGGGAATTGCAGCCATATATGGCTTTCCCTGACCATCCAAGCTGCCGTTCTGTGCCATTGCCTTTCCAGGGATTTGCAAAGCAGTGCTACCGTGTTGAAGACCGAATCTGTAGTCCAGTAATTTGTTGGTTCAACAAAAGGCATGGCTGAAACAAGCTGCCTGACTCAAAGAGCGTACGCTTCCTGTTGTTGGCAGAAAGTGAGACTTTGCGCTGTTCCTCCTTGCTTCCTTTAAAAACAGTGCCAGGAATTGATGTAAATTGGCTGCCAAGCATCTGACCCACAAAGCAGGGAAGTGAGAAAATGGAGGACTCAGGAAGACGAGCAATATTAGCCATCTATATCTAAACATATATGATTTTTTAGTATACTTGATGAACAATCATGGATGGCATCAGCAATTTTCACTTGAATTGTGCTCAAGGGGCTGAAGTCTTCAGCAGCTCCAGAGAATTCTTTCTCCAGAGAAACCAGTCAAGTGGTTTCTTCAATTATAAGAACTGTCTGCAATACCAACCGCCGTAGGCCACGCCTTATGCTGCCCAAATAACTCAGTCAAACATCAGCACACAGAAAGTTAACTAATTACCCGGCACGTAGGAGTTCTGTCTTCTGGGACTTCTGTCAGGTGGGTCAGGAGAAGGTCCCTGCTCCGCTGGGGTAAGAGTGGTGCCAGATGTCCAACCCTATTACAACAGCACTAATGGTTTTTACTTGTGAGGCAACATGAAGAGAACAACAAATGCCATCTGCTATCAACCAAAACTCAAATGAATTGAGACTGTTGAATTAATTGGACTCAGCTCCTGTTACCTACCTGTTATTTATCTATATTTCAATGCATTTTCAGGATTTTCAGCCTGGTAGACTACTCATATCTGCTCATTTATTCTGCTATTAAAATTCCGAAAATCAAGGGTCAATTTCAGCACAAATGGACTGCATTGGGATTTTCATCTCTTTTCCCAATTCCGGGGTAATATTACAGCCTGAGACACAAGGTAAAATGAATCTTTAAAAATCCTATCTTTGTTAAGCAGGGAGTTCAGGCTGATTTTCACAGCTCCCTCCAAAAAAAATTCTTAAAAATCGAAGTCCACGCAACGAATCAACAATTGTCCTTAATAGAATGCCAGTAACAAGTCATTAATACTGGATGATTTTAAGTGACAAAACAAGGATATATGACTTTGACTACCCTTGGGCTTTCCTTAAGAAACTGGTGGACTTCTTTGGGAAAAGATCTCCATCTGGTGGCAGACTATGAAAAAGATCGTCAACACTACAGAGGTGTTTCCCTTGAAAAGACTGCTGTTACTAGAAATGGGGTGGATTTGTTGTGGATAATTTTTTTCTCCATAAATGTCTAAACCTTATATAGGAGAGACTGCGCAAGGCATCTTTTAGTCCTGCTAAGTCTGTCCTAAATGCATGTCTAGCAAAAGCATTTGAGCTCATCTGGCTCATGTATCCCATCACACAATTTTTCCTGCTGACAGCACTGTGGGAACAGCCTGTGGATGATGAGGAGCAACAGTACCGTTGCCACCTGCATCTGCAGGCAGATACCTCCAGGATATTAGGACTCACCTACAGACAATGGCTATATCCCTCTATAGCAATGTAAATAAGGCGGTAGGGGCATAAGACTCTTAAAAGAGAAAAACTTTTAATGGGGATTATGTTATAAAAGGTAACCTTCCTTCGTGTGAATTACTCCTACTGTGGGGTCACTAGAGGAGGCGGTTGTACTATTGTAACTATGTGGGGAGCTGTACTACCATAATCATTTTTAAAAGCACATGAGAAATAGTTTTCATGAATGAAACCATGACGGAGCAGTCCCCAGCATGCTCAAGTTTGTTCCTTCTGAGACATTTACAGACAGAGCATTAGTATATATATTTAGCAGATGAGAGCAAAGGTTTCTGAAAATTGAATTGTGAGTTCTCTTGCATTTCTTTGATGTAAAACGTCTGGCTTTGGAAAGACTTCTGATATCGCAATGTTTTAATTACCACATTTAATTTTTTTCAGTCAACTATAAGACTCACTGTCATATGACAGAAAGTCACCACATTAAGCAGAGTGGAACCTTTTAAATCTATCACTGAAATCACTGAAAAAAATCAAAAGAGATGTTCAGAAAATAACAGATTAATAACGGAACCTGGGAACACATTACCTATTACCTCCTCCCTTGTCACTATGAGTGCATTTTCTACCTCCTCTTTCTCTCCAGTTATAGTTATATCAGCCCAGAGGTTCTGTAGCCTTCTTGAAAGTGGAGTTTTTCTATTTTCTAATTTTATGCCATCACTGCTAAATGTAGCCATCAACAGATATTGAAACATTTATCATCATTGTCAGAATAATTTCAAGTACACATGTTTATTTGCATCTTTACATGTAATCAGTTCCCCCACAACACTTTTCGATTTTCTCTGTTGATTCTCCCTTTCTCTAGGGGAAACTGGAACCAGAATAGCTTGCAGAAACCAGCTTCCAGAGTTCATGCCCCCTCTGGAAAAAAATTCTCTGTAATTTAAGAAAAATCAGGAGTCTCTACAATTCTACTTACTTGGCTATATTCTCCACTATAACAGATCTATATCCATTCTGTAGTGCAAATAATTGGTATGCAAGAAATACAATATATCAAGAGCATTCAAGCTCCCTAAGGCAGTATCTCACATTTCTTTTCTTGGCAATATCTCACATCTTTTTTCATATTTGGAAAAAAAAATCCATAGCCGAAATAATAATGAAGGCCAAAGTCATTGTTCTTCAGAATATTGAATTAAGTATATAAGCACAATCTATTTCATGACAAATCTTGTAAGAAATTTCATTGGTTACATCAGATCTCCAAGGATAAGCAGTCACTAGTTGTAACTGGTACAAAATAAAATTATTTCTTTGGAAAATGAGAAAATGGAGAAGCGGCTGAGGGAACTGGGATTGTTTAGTCTGGAGAAGAGGAGGCTGAGGGGAAACCTTATCACCCTCTAAAACTACCTGAAAGGAAGCTGCGGAGAGCTGGGGATGAGCCTCTTTAGCCTAGTAGAAAGCGACAGGACAAGAGGGAATGGCCTCAAGCTGCGCCTGGGAAAAGTTCAGACTAGATATTAGGAAGCATTTCTTTACAGAACGTGTTGTTAGGCGTTGGAATGGGCTGCCCAGGGAGGTGGTGGAGTCCCCATCCCTGGAGGTGTTCAAGAGTAGGGTCGATTTAAAGCTTAAGGATATGCTGTATGTTGGAACTGTGCTAGGTGAATGGTTGGACTAGATGATCTCCAGGGTCCTTTCCAACCTTGATGATCTGTGATTCTGTGAAAACACACTTGTAGGTCTTAACCACCACTGAGTAATTTTTCTAACTGGTGATGCCTATTAATCAAAATGATTCTGTGTAACAGGTTTAGGTGGAAGGACCCTCCCAACTGACAGAGACATCCTTTCCTCTGGCTGTAGGTAAAAAGTTGTCAAAAGACAGTTTTACTAACACCAGTAAATAAAGTTAAAAAAATCATAGAAGCTACTCTAAATTTAAAAGCAGAAGCCTAGGGAATTTCACATCTCATTACATTTTAACCCACAGTACAGAACTCAAAACCTGTAAGAACTGGGAAGTTTCACAAGCCACTGCCTAGAATTTTGTGATCTACTTCTAATAAAAAAAAAAAAATAAATAAAAGCCAGTGGTTTGTGTTTTTTTTCCTGACTGTAAATACACAATCATTCTAGATGGTTTTCCAAAGCAATGCATTAGCAGACCCATCATTTAGTTTAATGTGCCCAGGTGTTGCCACTTTACAGAGCCCAGGGAGAATTTCAGATTGCAGTATTCTAGTTGTAAAATCAGACAAACTAAGCTGAAACTGGAATTTTCTATTGGCACAATTTAAAGAAAGCCTCAGCTCCTGGAAGCTTTTCTCATATGGAAAAGCCCAGCCCAGCTGTATTTCTAGCTTGGATGTTTGATTATGCTGCATACACCAGTAGCCAAAGGAAACTGTGGTATGTTCAGAAATACGACAGAACACAAGATGCCATCCTACCCACAAAGTCTCCAACCTTACCCAACTCAAATAGAAGGGCCACTCTTAGGCTCAGGGTGCTTTTAGGGAATCTGAGACACTATCTAAGCCACACACATCCAAGTCAGGGTGAACTACATGGTTGTGATTCTACAACAAAATCCACAACGGCAGCAGCCTTGCTCGAGTGTGCACAGCTCAAGGTTCCCCTTTCCTGGTCCCCTCCTCCCTGCCCAGCTAAGAACTCCAGTCATGCCCAGGTGGACAAATGGCTGTTGTTCCCCTTTTCCCCAGTAACCTACAGTGAGGAAGCCCTGCATCCTCTCTCTGCCAACCAAAAAGCAGATTCAGTATCTTTTCAGCACTCCTGCAGCTGTCATTCACTTTCCTCCACCCTCAGCTTCCAAAAGAGCAAATTGTTGCCTTTTGCTTTCTGCTGCATCTTCCTCCGCCACAAGAAAGCAACCTAGTATTCCTCTGGAACAGGTAACGTGCCATGACAATACAGGAATATGAAGGCAGGATATATCTTACCTTACAATTCTTGCATGATTGTTTTCTGAAGTTAGAGATTATGAAATTATTGTAACACCTGTGCACAGTTAATTAGAAAACCGTATTCAAAGTGCAGTTATAGGCAAACAGCAAGGCCGTATCTAAGGCAGCTTCACACGGGTCTTTCCTGCAGCAGCATCAATGTTTTCATTAGTGACTTAAGTGATGGAAGAGGGAGGCTCCGCTGCATAACTTTGCTCTTGAAACCAAACTATGAAAGACGGGAAAACACAGCAACTTCAGAACAACTTTGCTGAAAATGACCTACAAACTAAAAATTAAAAAACAGCATCATGCCCCAGTGAAAAGCGCACCTATCTTCCACCCTGCCACAGGCAGGGGGTGCAGGGGTGGCCTCCCTGGGAAGAGGCCAGGGTCTGCCCCGCGCCGGACACGGCTGGTTCCAACGGATGCACAGCAGAGCAGATACCCACACTGCAGCCCACCAGACAGCCCGTGCTGAGGCAGATGGATACTCCTGGAGCAACTGTGGTCCATGGAGCGCCAGCACCAGAGCAGGCATAAAAACATGAGGGGGAATGAGCTGCAGCGAGAAACTGCCATGTACTGACTGCAACCTCCCACCTCACTGAGCCCCGTGGCGGCAGGGGGGCAGAGCTGGGAGCAGAATGGGGTCTGGGACAGCAGGGAGGAAAGGTGCTGTTTCAATGTCTGGTTTTGTTGGTTTCTCACTCCCTGAACCTATTTCAATTGGCAGTAAGTTAATTTATCCCAAGCCAAGTCAGTTTTGCCCACAATGGTAACTGGTGAGTGATCTCCCTGCCCTTATCTCAACCCGCAAGCTCTCTCATCCTACTTTTCCCCAATCTCACCCAGGAGAGAGAGCGAGCGAGGGGTTGGGTGGGCGCCTGGCGCTTTGCCAAGGGTAACCTGCCAGATGAACCACCTTTCAAAACTCTCCCAAAGCCCAACCCTTCATTTAAATTTCAAAGGAAGGTGCACTCATGAGTTTGAAGACAAGTGCAAGCACTGTAACTATATTTACAGTTCAAAGCACCTTCTAAATCTTAGCAAATGCGAGTGCACACCAAGATGAATCCCCCACTGTCATCAAAATTATAAATTTAATAGGAAAAGTGGGTTTTTTGGTTGGTTGGTTGGTTGGTTGGGGGTTTTTCCAATGACATGTTGGCTTGGGAGTAGTTCCATCATTTCTCTTACAAAACCAGAAATTGCCTTATTTCAATAGGACAATCATAACAATGCTCTCAAAGGCCAGTTGGGTTTTCAACCACTTGCCATTAGCAGATGATGATCATTGCTGCTTCATCAGCTTTTTACCTGCTTGCATTGGCAGAGTTTTCTATAAATGAAAATTCACCTGGGGATTTCATACTGCTCTGAGACAATTTAGCCAACTCAAATACAAGATGCACTGAGAAAACAAAGAGTCTGAATTGCCTTGATTACTAATAAGACCTCACTTTTCCAGGACTGCAATTATTTACCTTTATTTAAGAGAAACTAAGAGATTGTGCACCAAATGCTGCTGAACCACAAGAGCAGAGAGGAGTCCTGCATTTCTTCTTACCAAGTTCAGCCAGCCAAAAAGAATAAATAATGAAGCACGTAGGTTTCTGCATACACTAAACAGATCCATTAAAGTGGATTTATCTGCACCATTTCCCTTAAATTACAGTCATGCCCTACTTCTGTGCGATTTTCTGTATTTTGTGGAATTACATTACTGGCAATCTAATCTCTTGTTTGGTGGCACTGTTACAGCGGGTTATGAAATACCTGTTGGGCTGATATTGGAAGTCCTGCTGACTTGTGAGTCCTGCGGCAAAACCTGAACACTGCTAGATGGCTGAAGAGACAGTCATATTACCTGTATCACCCCTAAAAAAGAATAAACTTCACTTAATGTTCCCTTTCACTATTTCTGTATGTTCTCTAAAACAAAAGCATGTTCATATTAAGAGAGTGCTAAGTATTGAATAATGTAAGAAGCAGGAGGAAGAATACTGCTGTCTGGTGCTGTGGTTCTGCTTTTTATCTCTCTCTCAAGTTCCACTTTGCAGGAGACAAACAGAGCAGCACAGCATTTCCCTCCCAGTCCTTGTCATCGTAGGAGGTGTTTTATTCTCTCTCACCACGTGCCTTCTCACCAGTCCTTTCAGCAGCGCCATCTCCATTAAAATATGAATATTCAGACACACAGGCAAGCGCAGTATGCTCACACAGCATACCAGAATAAATCTTGGCATAAATAAGGCAACTATTTAATCATATGTAAGGGTTTTATTACCCTTGAGCAACCCTTAGGTTTTACTAAACAATTAAAATTCTCTGGGGTTTTGATTCACTTGCCCGAGAAAAGATTTTTCAAGAGCATGTGTTCATTAGGGTTGGAGAATGTTTGGAGAGAACAAAAACCTTACCTAGTACATGTTTATAGCTGTCCAACACTAAACTTGTGGGAACAGATTTAATCTCATAAACTTTACCCAAGTGGCACAAAAGTCAATCAGTTTGGACCACATCACACATTTAGGTTTAGAAAATAATTATTTTGCTTTCACTATTTCAAAACTTAATTTGCATACCTGAATGTTTATATCTCTGCAAAACAATTTCTAATACATACAGAAATTTACTAAAATCATAAGCTAAGAATAGAACTGATTTTTTTATGTTTAAATCAGGATGAGGGCTAAGAAGAGCCAAATCTTCTAAACTATTCTCAATTCAAGGTTCACTGTAGTCTCATAGCCCCTGTAATTCCCAAATGGCTTTTAAAAACTGCTAAATGGCATTTATTCATTTTTAGAAAAATCTAAGACTAACTTTCAAGCACTGCATTTTCCCCAACAGGAGAAAAAGTGCTTTTGAGAAACTGAAAATAAAGCAGGGGCACCACAGCAGCCAGCTCAGCCACACCAACCAAAGAATCCAAAGGAAAGCTTTTAATTTATTTTCCATTCAGGGGCAGCTCTGTCTGGCCAGTGGGTGAGGACAGGTTATGTGAACAAAAAGCTGTGCATTTTGTTCAGACCTTAGGTAAGAGCACCAAACACAAGCTAGCTTGGAATTTTACCACTGTTGCGTGAAGATTCTTTAAGGAGCAGTGGAACCCAGGTGACTGCTGGGACATAGCATTTCTCCTTCCTGGCCACCAGAGCCCGATGGGGAGCACTCTCAGCCTAAGGCTTCTCCCATCTTGGTTTGACGATTGCAGCTGCCACTGGTTTTGCTTCTGGCTCCAGCCAGGAGTGAGGCCGAGCCCCTAATCCAAACCAGCGGATACACCTAGACACAGACAAGGCCACAGAGCGAGCAGTGCCTCTACCAGCACACACATATGCAGCTAGGGCGCTCTCGTAAATCCAAGAGAGCCCCACCAAGGCCTCCATCTCCAGCTCACCAGCAAGACCTGCTGTCACCCATACTCTCCAACTGTGCCAGGAAACCGCACGCATGGAGCCTTCAGGCACCGCCGTGGGATTTATGCTCAGCCAATACCCGTGCCCAGACCCCAAGCCCTGCCGCTGGCTTCTACCTGGGCTCTTTCCCGCCGCTGGCATCCTCCTACTCACCAGCTCGAAGTCTGCTGGGGAGGTGCATTAGCGAGGTTCCCACGCACGCCGGGATCCCCACAGCACCTTTGTGTAAAGGCACCGGCCACCGTGCGGCCTACCCGCAGACCCTGTAGCCCCTGCAAGCCATGGCCTCTTTCCCCTGTGAGTGAAGTGACCAGATCTCCAGAGAACACACATCCACACGTGCAGAAAGCAAGGTCAAGCAGAAAATCATGAGAAAAAATATTTAATAAGAAGCTGGGACAGACTGCAGTGATGAGGCACAGGGCTCAGTCAGACAAGAGCACTGCTTACATAAGACCATCCCTTTATCCCCCTTTGATTTTTCCATGCATGTTCTTCCCACATCCACCCTGACCCTTTGGGCCCTCTGCTCCCTCTCCCAAACAATGTGCCCCTGACTACTTTTCCCCACCAATCCCAGTTTTGCTACATCCCTGCCCAAAATTGGTATTTCTGGTAACATTACCTGGGTCCACCCACCTTGCACAATATTACTGATACAGCACAGTGAGCCATGCAAGATTCCCCCCAACAGTCCCTTCAATTTTATGCAAGGTTTGATCATCTTCCCTTTAAACATCAGTGAAATTCATCCATCTTCCACAGCAGCTATCTAAATTTTGTCAACTTCTCACTTTGTTACTTGTGTTCGGCAGTTTCTCTTATCATGACTTGCAGTTTCTCATGCTCTTCACAGTTGGCGAAACCTCAGGCCAGGGCCCAAACATCTGCCTGCATAACGTTAAGAAGACTTTTTTCAAAGACAGAAACAAAAAGAAGTGCAGACACTCTAAATTATTGTGGGTTTACTATGTGACAGAGCTAGAGACATTTCTGCGAAACAGTTAGGGTGCAGTTATCTGCCACAGCCAAACGTCTGGTTCCAGGTTTCATACAGCTCCAGGTCCTTTGAGGAGACGCTGGGCCGCACGGTCCTGAAGGCGCTCTCGAAGTCCAGGAAAGCAATAGGCCGGACCTGCTCTGGCATGATGGTTGCAATGTCTGTGGACTGAAGACTGCGGATAGGGCCCAGGGAAGCTTCTCGGCAGAGCTGGGTCATGTCTGCCCCAGAAAACCCGTTTGATTTCTTAACTATGAGCTCGATTTCCTCTTCATTTAGAGAGCAGTGCTCCTTTGACATGAGGCGGGTAACAATCTGCTTCCTAGCTGAGGCTTCTGGCAGAGGAATGTACAGCCTCTTCACTAGTCTCCTTCGCGCAGCTTCATCGATCTCTTGGGGTCGATTTGTTGCTCCAACCACCAGAATACGATCTTCAGAGGAGGTTGTTGCCCCATCTAACTGGACCAGAAATTCAGTTTTGATTCTTCTCGACGACTCGTGTTCCCCATCTCCACGCTGAGACAACAGGGAATCAATTTCATCAATGAAGATCACTGCTGGCTGTTGACACCGTGCCACAGCGAACAGCGCACGGACCATCTTTTCCCCCTCGCCGACCCATTTGGAAGTCAGAGAAGAGGCGCTGATGCTAAAAAATGTGGCTCCAGACTGGCAGGCGATGCACTTGCCTATAAGAGTCTTACCAGTCCCAGGGGGGCCAAAGAGAAGAATTCCTTTAGGAGGACCACGCAACCCAGTGAAGATGTCTGGCCTCAGCATAGGCCAGACAACTATTTCTTTTATAGTAGCTTTAGCAAACTCAACCCCAGCAATGTCATCCCAGTTGACAGGAGGCCCATGGTCCATGATCTCATGCATGATGAGTTCAACCATTTTTGGTTCTATGTTCTTCAGTCGTTCATCTACTGGCAGCAATGGATCTGTCGGTCCTCTTGCATGAGGTTTACACTGTGCTCCCCCATTTTCATTTCCGTCTTGTTTTGGAACTGGAGGAACAAACTTGCCAAACGGACCCCGAGATCTGCCTGCACCTAGTGATTTTTTTACACCTCCATGTGACGACACTGGTGCGCGCTGGGGCGGGTTTTGAGATTTCTTTTGCTGATCCACCCACAGCTGTTCTTTTGCGGTTCTAAAACCAGGAATGCTGCTCTCTTCATTTCTGTTTCTATACCCTGAAGAACTAGTGGTTTCTGTACTAGTAGAAGCCTGGCATGCAGCAAGGCTAGGAATCACCGTGCTGCCTTCGTCAACCTGACCATAAAACACTTTTCTTTTTCCAGAACTTGTGGACCATGCAGGTACAGCGGACTGATTGGAAGCAGGCAAATGTTGTCCATCACAACAGTTACCTGACACTTTCAGAGAACTACTACTTGTTGCTTCTTTACTTCCAAATAGCGGAGTTGCCTGGAAACCTGTACGACCCTGTTCGTTTAAGGAGGCCAAAGAGGCAGGAAGCGTATCCAGAGTTTTAGTCACAGAAGGCACGCTGCTTTGAAGAGACTTTGAGGATGATGGATCCTCAAGGAGATCTGGTCCCCGACTTGCACATTTTGCTGAGCCAGCACAGAGCTCAGTCTCTTCAGCACTGCTGAGGATACTGAGTTTAGGAAGACCTGGAGCGGCAGAGGCACTGACCCCTTTATCAGCTAGTACACAGGCAGCTGTTGGTGCCATCTGAGAGCTCTGGAAATTTTTGCCAGCCTGCATCCTCTCCTGCACACACTTTAAATCAAGTACATTATCTGTTGTCAAGGCAGATTGCCACTTGTCACTGTCATTTTGCTGACACTTTGCCAAAGTCAAAATGTTTTCAGCGTAGTTATTCAAGCCAGTCTCTATGTTGTCAGAGTCAATAATTGCAGAGTATTTCTCTGCGTATTTTTTAAACAGGTTGGCAGCACAGACCTGAGAGATCTCGGAGTTTGCCCATGCATACTGAATACGCAGGATTTTGGCACGGTATTCATCTGCCTTCTGTCCGGGTGTGCAGGTGCCAGAGGTAATAGCAAAGTAACTTTTCTGCCAGTCGCTCAGGTGCACGTTGCTGTGGGTGGGGGTTTCCATCACTGACACTGAAACATACATAAAATACCTGCTGTTATAAAAAGCATTTCACAGCTATATCCTCTGATTGCTTTCCCCCTTTCCTAAATACATATGCATGAGAACATACATTATTTTAATTGAAAGAAATAGCACGGTAGGTCTTGTAAGCTACTTAGCCAGGCTGGACACTTTACCATTCTCAAAAAGAAACCAGCTTTGTGGTGTAAAGCTATTTAGACTGAGGTTCGCTTTTCTTCCTTGTTCAAAGAAAGAAAAGAAGAAAACAACAAAAAAAATAGTTTGCTTCTAACCAGAGGTCTCCTGGGGAGGGAAGTAGACTGCAAAGAATGGTAACAGATGGCCAAACAAAAATTGGCTTTGTTAAATGAAATCACCAGTGTCTTCACTCTGTTTGACAGAATACGGGACACAGTGCAGACAAGGACAGATTATAAATCACTGTCAGAATGATGACATTTATTACAATGATGGTAATAAAAATGAAACAATTCAACTAATAAATAAAACTATACGCAAAGTCTCTGAGGGAAGGTAAAAAAGTGGAATGAATAAGCCTGAATGTAGTAAACTTTCAGATTAAGAAAATATTTACAGATTCATAGCAAATGTTCAAAACTATTTATTCCACTCAGAACGTACTAAAATGTCCCCATTTTACATTTGAGAAATGAGAAAGAAGCATTGCTTTAAACACACAGGAGCTTGTTTCTCAGTTTTAGAAAGTAGAATTTAAATTCCTTCAGCAATTTTTACTTAAATAGGAAAGATGACATTTAGCTAGGAAGAAGCATTTTGCTAGACTTGAAAAGATATGCTCATGTTTACGATGTGTGTTCAACAATGTCTTTCTCTGCAATGTATCATGTGGAGAGATATTTCTGGTAATGTCAAGAATTCATAATTTCAGAAGAGACGCAAGCAAAGCAGAATGACAAGAAACCTACCACTGCCTCAACAGGGTTTGCAGGAAGCTCTGAACACACAATATTTTCGATCTTATTTGTCCATGAGGGACACAGGTCTAATATATGACAGGACCTGAATAAAACAAATTCTAATTTTTCTTAGCTTCAGTATGTACCAGGATGTTCTGGCCAGATAATACTTAAAATCTGTTAAAGTGAAGGTCCATATAGTCTGCACCCCTTCCAAAAGAGTACACGTCAACTTCCAATCTTCTTCTGAATGAGCTACAGAGGATGTATGAGTGTCGATCAAGGTACAGGTGTAATGTACATGCAAGGCTGGGGAGATAGAGCTGACGGAATCTGGGGTGTGGGGGGGTTCCTTTTACTTACTTTCAAAAAGTCTTGCATCAGCATTAGGCAACAGAGCACAGTTATGGGTTACACACATAATGAACAGCAAGATAAGTTATTTAGCTTTGGATTTTTTCAGACTTCAGCCCAACTTTGCAGCTTAGAAAAGTCAAAATATCTTTTACCTGCAAATTCAATGCCTTTACATGGGAAGCCAACTAACACTTTCTTTGAAAAATAACTGTGAACTTGCGCCTACCAAATAAGGTGCAAATTCCCACCATAATCCATCTGCAGCTGAGCGACAGGTGAACAGGCGACAGAGGGCCACAGCCTTTCATTTCGTTTCTCTAAACAACACACTAAATAACTGTTACTGTGAACATAACTTTTTTCTAACTGTTGAATCAAAACCACATTATGAAACACAGAAGCTAAGTTCAGAAAACATTTAGTAGCAGGCATCTGTTTCCATGAAGTATTTCCATCGAGAAATAAAAGCTCAAGTTCGCCACCACTTCCTAAAGATTTAGTAATTATCTTCACAGCATTGAGGGAAGGCCGTAATAAGTGAACGACAGCTAGTTTAAAATTTCAGGTTGATTTTTCGTAAGTATCTTCTAATATCATATTCTCTCCCTAATCTAATTCCTATTAGTTGTCCCCGCAGTCTTACTATTTTTCCCCAAGAGACGGCCAAATGTGTACATGGGCAGTCAGCCGTTCTTCAACGGCCAAAACTACTCCCAGATGTTGCGGACACCGTACTTGCAAACAAGTACCTAAAGTTGCGGGTTTATCAAAGCGCTGAGAGCAAATAAATTTCTGGCATGCAAGTTCCAGCCTCAGCAAACAAAGGGGCAAGTAACTACCTGAACAAGCCACGTGCTGGATGTCACGACACTCATCCATGAGCATACACACCCATTCCGAAAAAGGGGGAAGCCTGCTCGCCCGCAGGCAAGAAGAGCTGAAGGGCAGCACGCCAGCTGGCCAGGCAAGGCTGAGCCTTCCGCCGCAGCGGGGCAGGCACAGGCCGCTACCGTCCAGCCGGCAAGAAGCCCGGGCCCCCTCAGCTCCGGGGGCCCCCTCAGCTCCGGGGGCCCCCTCAGCTCCGGGGGCCCCCTCAGCTCCGGGGGCCCCCTCAGCTCCGGGGGCCCCCTCGGCACGGCTTCAGCAGGTCAACCCCCCTCACCACGCCGGGGGAGGGGAGCCCTCGGGGCTGTGGTCTGGGGCTTCCCAGCGGCCTTCGTCCCTCCTCCCCGGGACGAACGGACACACACCCCCGCCCCCACGCACCTCGAAACCGGCCGGGCTGGGCGGGCCCGCCCATGCGGGCTCAGCCGCGGGAGCGCGGCGAGGGGCCTCGCCCCCGAGGGGCGCAACGGCCGCCGACCGCGGCGGAGAGGGGCGGGGGCAGAGGGGTCCGGCAGAGGGGTCCCGCAGAGAGGTCCCGCAGCGCGGCCGCCGCGCAGCCCCCCCCCCCCGCCCTCCTGCCTCTCCCGCCCGCCACCACGGGCGCGCGCGCACAGACCCACCAGCCACGGTCGCCGCGGGCCCCGCGCTCCCTCAGCCCCACGCCCCGCCCCGCTCCCGCTCACCAATCGCATAACGGGGCTCTGGGAGCGCAGCCAATCAGAGATCGGAAGAGAGAGCCGAGTGGGAGGGGGGAAGATTCGCCGCGCCGACGTCATCCCCCCGGGCCTACCGGGGCTCTGGGAGGGAGGGGGAGCGAGAGAGAGGGCGGCACGCGGGGCCTCCTGCTCCCTATTGGCTGCGCCTCAGCCGAACGCCCTCCAATAGACGCAGGATCCGCGCCCTGGGATGGGAGCCGGCCCCGCCGCGGGCCCGCCCCCGATGGCGGCTGCGGGCGTGGGGTGGCCGCTGTGCCGACGGTGAGGTCCCGGCAGGGCGCTCGCAGCCCGGCCCGAGGCACCGCTGTGCTAAAGGCTAGGTTCTTCTGCTGAAGGTTAACAGCAGTCAAGAAGGAAAAGGCGAGAGAATTTAAAAGATTTTGTGGCGTTTATTGCCTATTCGGGCTACTTGCAATTGCAGCAGAAAATGGGAAGTGGAGGGGAAGTGTTCCCCTGGGGCACGCACGTTCCGTGACCCCAGGAGCAGAAGTGCCGTGTCTCCTTCTGTGTCAAACCTCGATTTTCTGCCCAAAATGGCAGGGCAGCCCCCTGGTTTGCCAATGATCAGGCCTAGCATAAAGGACACAGCCAGCAGAAAGATGAACCAATAACCAAACTGTATTTGATACAAAAGGGTCAGTCCATGGGTGAGCGCTGGGGGGGACAAACAAGTCATTCAGATTATACACAGTCGACATCAATCCCACTGACCCCAACAGCAACACCACGTGACCAGCAATAGGTGGAATAAACAGTGAAATGCAGTCTCCCATATAAGGGGCAGGAGATAACCAAGTCAGTCGGCCAAACACATAAGACCAAGGAAGCCACATACTCAATCTCTACACAGCCCAGGTTTACAAAGGCCAGACCTGACTGGAGCCCAGTCCCAGGGAGGCAGGAGGTCCTTCCCCAACAGGAAACTCTGCACAGGGCATCCACCTCACAGACAGACACTGCCCCTGCCTGCAAGGGGTCCCAGCTTTTATCCCTAAGTGGGACACCTGACCTTTGGTTACTTACTGCAGACACCTGGGGTTCATTTACCTCATGGCTCTCCCTGCCAGGCCGGCCGCACCCTGGAGGGAAGCCTAAAGGCAAACTCACCCCCCCTTTGTGAAGGGCTGTGGGAATCACCCACATGTCAACCTTAATTTGGGGCTTGGGGTTGAAACCCCAGCATTTCACTCGCTCCCATTGGTAGAGCCCAGCTGCCCGCCGATCGCTCCCCTCCGTTAAACTGGAAGGCCCTCTGGGTGCCCTTCGTTCAGTTTGGAGGAGGCCGGGCCAGTGGAGCCCCAGGCTCTCCCCACAGTGACCACCCTGTGTGTGGAGGCAGCTCCACAGGAGACAATTTCCACAGGAGATGTGCCCAAGCGCAAGGCCCGGCTCACCGGGTGATTCAGGTGGTCGTGATGGGCAGCCACAACTTTTGCACATGCAGCGCCTGACCACC
Source organism: Athene noctua (assembly GCF_965140245.1). Classification (NCBI taxonomy): domain Eukaryota; kingdom Metazoa; phylum Chordata; class Aves; order Strigiformes; family Strigidae; genus Athene; species Athene noctua. The sequence continues at coordinate 76,661,023 of NC_134038.1, read as the reverse complement.
ATGGCTGCCTATTTCACCTCTCTCCCTGGCACAGGCCACAAGGCTACCACAGCCACCGTGGCAGCGTCAGGAACTGATGCTAACATGCTTGTGAACAAAAGCTGATGAAGGGGCCTGTTTGGGAGAAGAGCTCTCCCAAAGCTGTCAGCAGCAGTAGCGGCACTCTGGCAGAGGGATGAGATGAATAACATGATGCCTTACACGGCAAAGGATGGTGGCCCAGGCGGATGTATCCTATGGTTGTGGAGTCTTTAGCTGGATCACGCCAACCCACGTTCAAATTAGCACATCAACCCAGATGCAAATTAGTGCACCAACCTACATGCAAATTAGTGCACTATGCTGCAGTTATCCCTCTGGTATTAGCATAGTCACTTCTGTGTGGGTGAACATTTAATTTCCCGTGAGAAACATTTCTTACAGTTACTGTCAGGTTTTTGTTATACATCAAGCTTGTTATACCATTAGTGCAGACAGCATATCAAACTGTCTGCGCTACTGTGCAAGCTATCATCTAAGACCAAATTGGGCTAACATTTATAGTTTGTAACACTGCTGACATCAAATTTCCACCAAGGCGTGCTTGCCTGATTTCCCTTGGGTTGCACAGGGGCAGGGAGGGAAAGAGCCTGCAGCTGCAAGCTCCCCTCGGGAACACAGGCTGCGGCCAGGCAGGGCTAACGAAATGGGCCACTGCCTTGTCCTACCTGATGGCACATGAGCTGCAAACCAAAGCCAAAGCTGGGCAGCTGGCTCCAGTGGCAGATCCAGCTGCAGGACTGTGTAGAACTTTACAGAAGGGTTGGCATCGACCCTGGTTGTGGCCAGGCATTTTTCAGATTCATGTCGCTGAGGAGGAAATTTTCTGCAGGAACTCTCATTTGCAAAGTAATTTGTTCAAAGAACACATTGAGAAAAAGTCACTGATGGTGAAAATCAGGGCACTAACGTGACCTGAGTGGGGAAGCTGGGCCCCTTACAGCACATCTGGCACAAATAAAATGGGAAAAGCTTGGTTAAGAGCAAATACAGACAATAGTCACCGTTTTGTTTCCATTTATTAATGCTGCCAATTACAACCCACATGTCTGTTTAGTAGGCTTTGGATACAGATTTTGAAGAAACTCAACAGCTCATACATTATAATAGCACTAAACCTCCGGTTATTTTTACATTTAGGTCATACAGAGTCTACGTATGCTATGTAGGTATTATCCATCGATGGTTATTTAATCTGTCCCCACCACCCTGGTGTTCAGGGTTCCCAGTTTTATTTCTCATTTGCTCCTGTCTTTGAGCAATTCTAGTTTAGGGATGTCTCAAGGATTAGACTGCTGTTGTAAGGCAACTGCAATGTGATACCACTCATCAAATATGGTATCCTTACAGGAGACAACAACAAAACAACCACTATGAGCAGAATCTTATATGCAAAGGCAAGATGAGGTTAGAAATTTAATAATTATAATGTAGTTCAGTATATAAATATATTAGCAATACTTTCATAAATACATCTTTTAACTATTTTACCACTAGTAATAAAATATAATCTGTCATTATTATTAAGAATGTAAGTATCATACTAGCACTCCACTAGTTTAAAAAAAAAAAAAAAGTATGGTTACGGAAAAGTTACTTTTTTCCCTCCTCTAGTAGCTGCACAGTCTCCCTTGAGATGTGGATATTCTACTAAAGTACTATTCTGAGATGTTTTAATTATTTTTAACATCAAACAGCATTAACTGGCACAGATTGTATTAGCTTTTGCACACAAGGCACAATAAATCCAGGTTCACATATTAATTGTCCATAAATACAGTATTTCTCACTGACACACATGTTGCAAAGCTACAGAACACAAACAGCGGTTACGTCCTTCTTTCAAAATGTTCAACACTTTTGTTCTTGAGTTCATTACATAGCCCAGATTTCGTTTTCAGATGACCTCACATTAACAGTTGATGAAGAAATTACCATGTGGGGTACCATAAGGGTATGAGATACTGAATACTAAGGCAGCCTTCACCAATTACTTATTCAAATCATCCCAGAATTTCAGAAGAGCTAGAACTGTGAACTTCAGATTTCTGTATTTGGCTGGCCACGGGGAAATATAATTCCTTGTCACTGCTGTTTATTAGAAGATTTACTTATGGCACTTCTTTCAAAACAAAAATAAATTAACTTCTACTGCATTTATAATATTTTAAATTAACCTTTATCTAAATTCTTTGGCAAAAGGAGTTTTGGTATCTGAACAACAGCCTTTTCTAAAACTGATACCCATATGCTGAAAAATGTTTAACTGAATGTCAGTTTTGGCAACATTTTTCCATAAATGCCTAGAGGGACCTATGTCTAATTCTGAGCTGCTGGGAATATTTCACCTCTCCTGGGTTTGGATGAGTATCCTGCCTGTGTCCCTGTTGTACAGCAGTTTGAGGCTCACACAGGCGTGCATCATCCACCTCTGTTCTGGTTTCCATGGAGAGGATTTCCACCAAAATCCTCTTATGTTCAGTCTAGTGTTTCCTTCACCTTATGTATTTTTTTCCAATACTTATTAGTTAGATTCTAATTTCAATTATAGTCATATAAGCCCCAGGCAACTCCGTTTCATTTCAGTGGAATTATCCCGGATTTACTCCATGATAGCTTTGATCAGAATCTGATTATTTTTTTTTTTTTCCCCCTGGACAGACCTGGTTATGTATTTCACATGCAAAATAGTGGTCTGTCTCACAGAGAAGGTGTAATTCTTCTCTGGCTCCTAGATTCTAGTGTTTTCATAATGTAAAAGCTGTAAAATTTTATCAGTGTGGACCATGCCCCCTCCCTGGCAGTGTTCAAGGCCAGGTTGGACGGGGCTTTGAGCAACCTGATCCAGTGGAAGGTGTCCCTGCCCATGGCAGGGGGGCTGGAACTAGATGATCTTTAAGGTCCCTTCCAACCCAAACCAGTCTATGATTCTATATGTGCTATGGATGAACATTGTTTCCCAAGTCATGAGAACTGAATAATGTTTTTAAAACATAGTAACAGGGAAAGGAAATAACTGCCAGCATTTTCCGCTCTCTTCAGTCTACCAATCTACTGCATTGTGCTACTACAGAAAAGCTTAATTTCATATTGGTTCTACTGAAGAAAATGATGCTATCAAAATTTCTGATACTGGAGCTGAGAGTAGTGTCTTATGGAATGCCTCAGTCACCTGCTTGAATATTACTTGGTTTTGTCAGATTGTCTTCCCTTGCTTCATCTGTGAAATCAATTCCTTAAAGAAATAGTAATGAGCTTTTCCATCTGGGTGGATGACACAGCCTTACAGAAGGGCGGTACGCCATCGCCTCCCCTAGTCACATAGTGTGACCTGCTGGAAATGCAGAGCTTGGCCAATTTTTCCTAAGTGTCAGGATTTGTGCACATCTCTTATGTACCACTTGCACACACATTAAGACTAATCCTTCCCCAGTTTGCACCTCAGCAGTGAGGTGATGAGGAATCACTAGAAAAATCTGCCTAGTCCATAGTCAGCTTTAATCCCTTCTGAAAAGACAGTGGGTGGGAGCAGACTGTGAGCCAAATTAACTGTCCCAGTGCATGATTCGTGATCTACCTGCCACTTCCCAAATGTAGGAAGCATGCTTGCAAGGGATGGAGGAAGAAAGCTGAATAATTGTGCAAGTTGTTCTAGATGCTTTAGAAGTTAATTCGAGCAGTAAAAGGAAAAAATTAAAACAAATGCAAATTTAGAAATTAATCCTACAGATTATTTTTCTTGGAGTAGCTATTTAATTTGTTCTTATTTACCCAGAAGTAACTTTCTGGAATTTGTGTTTTCAAAATGGCAGAAGTACTATTAAAGTAAGATAGTGTTTCTGACTTTGATTTCACCTCTTGACCGTACCTGCCTTCAAGAGGATGACATATCAATGGTTTGTGTCAAGTACACATTATTTGACTTACTCTGAAGGTTAATTGTTTTCCAGTATTTTTGTATTCCTTGCATCACTGTTAATGGAAGAAAACTACTGATGTGGGCACCACATCTTATTTTGGGGACTAGTTCTATTCATTTTTATTTTTATTGTAATTTGTTATCTTGTTTGTTAGCTAATTTCAGAAACAAAAAGTAACATTTTTGCCATCACATTTCTTAGCATATTGTGTCAAAGATTTATTACACAATAAAGTAAGCAAAATGGTAGCCATAAAAAGAAATCACAACTCTGTTTCACAGAACATAGTTTACAGATTATTTTCAAGTAATCACTGCTTATAACTTGGTTAAAAATATAGAATACCAGGTAGCACATGGCTTTTGACAAAATTCTTAAGAAGGAGCTTTTAAGAGGGCTCATTATGAATGATCAAAGTGAAAACCAATGGCCAGCATAACCCATTTGCCGAGATTTGACAAAATGGCTGGTTTAAAAGCAAACTCTTTTTGAGAAAGTAGAGAACCTGCCACAAGGGTGGTTAGTGTTCATTTAGTGCTCACTCACCCCTGCTCTGGCTGTGTAAGTCCTGAAGTCCTAACTTCATTCACAGAATTACTGCAGCAAGCATGTCATGACATGACTGTGCCCCAAATGACAACAAGATCTGTGTGTACCCTGTTTAGACAGGACCTGAGCAGTGTTAATACCAGGTTACTGAACTACCTCCAACTTGGATTCTTTCTGAAGTCACAGTAATGTTAAATTACTTGGTTGTAACACCTCATGGTTTCATGGTATCATCTACGAAGAAAGGAGTAGGTGTGCTAGGGGTTAATGGGGACGATGGAGGGAGCACTAACGCTTCCATTTTGATTACAAACTGGTAAGAAATGACAGCTGGAGCCCCCATGGCTATGTGCATCCTGGAAAAAGGCAAGATGAAAATACAGTACAGAGAAGGAATGACTAAGGTTACAACACAATTTGCTGGCAAGGATTTTGCTACTGTAGCTGGGCTATATAACAACAGATTTGCATTTTTTTCCTTCGTAGTTTGACTTTCCCACCTGCCCCTAAAATAAAACTTGGCAACACAGAGAAAGCCAGTTAATTACCTCCTCCCCACTGCTACATCACTGCTGTAACTGCTGGTGGTGGTTTTGCTCCCATGTTTTCAGAAGAGCAGTTGCCAGCTGTGAGATGTGCTGCCAGGCAAACTTGATGTGGGTGGATTCCACTGTGCGGGAACAAATAGCAAAACGTAGCACAAACGTCTCTCGCAGGTGGCACGGGACCAGATGAATCTTCTTGGCCTCATTTATGCTTTTAAGAAGTGCCTTATTTAGTTCATTTGAGCCCTGAAATCATTGTAATTCAATAGATATGGTGATGAATTTCAGAAGCAAGTTTGGAATATGTAAATCCCACCAAGCAGTCAAGCCCAAGTACCACCAGTAACACGCAGCCACTTTCTCATCTCTCAGTGCTTTGCCATCAAAGGATTACAAAAAGATGATGGCGCAAGAGATAATTTCTCAGCCACAAAGAGATTTATGGATTAACTGGGGTTTAGAAGCAGTGTTCACACTGGGGCATTTGTGATAGCTGACTGCTTTTTTGTGACCTAAGGTCGTGAGCTATTCATTATTGCATCCGTTTCATTACACTTTTCTTAGATCTAATCAAACAAACGTGGGAGGAAGTTTTGCAATGAACTATACTAACATTTGTAAAACAAACCTTCCAGTCTTAAGCATGGCTTGTGTGAAAGAGTCTTTTGAACATGAAGATGGAAATCTTACCCTTAATTATGAAATAGTTAAGGTAATGTTTCCCTGGTGTAAGTAAGTTTCATACTATCAGTAGAAACCCTAAAAAACTGTTTGCCTCAAGTTCTATAGGAAGTCTCTGCCACAAGAATCCTACAGAGTGTTTTTTTGGGGGCAGATTTTAGAAATGTGGTAAACTGACCCTCCCACCAGAAGTAAACAAACTTCTGCATTCTGGGAAACAGATATAAATGCTAAATATCTTGCAGAAGGTCAGAGGGACTCACATGCGGTATTGAATTTTATCTTCTCTAATATACTTCATTCCCCTTGTACTCAAACAGTGAATGTGAGGATTTCCCTTAGAGCAGCTGTATGCTCTTCATATCAAATCTCAAAAGAAACAGGACTGCACAGAGGAGGACTGGTTCTTTTGCAAGTTCAGCTAATGTTGGATCAATGATTTTTCTAGTTTATGTCTGTCAGCACTTGAGAATAAAACAAAAGATGTAACCAGATTTTCAAAAAGAGTAGTAAATCACTTTAAATGAAAACATTGAAAGAAGGGATCCCAAAATCTTGTGATTTTTTGAAGTGCTAGCTGCCTATCTTTGGCAGTCTTTGTTGCACAAATTAAAGGAACCCGTCTCTCTAACTCTTATCAGCAGACAGAGAGATGGCTTCAGCCTTGCTGGACAGTTGGCTGCAAGAGCTTAGGATATACTATGTTGATCTTGAGGGATATAATCTTATCCTTTAGGGAAGCATCTTAGCCATTGTACAGCCCTTACTCTTTCTATTACACTGCTGGTAATACAGAATTGCAAGAGATGTGTGGAGCATCTGTGCTTTCAATGCAGAGCTCCCTTATGGAGAACACTGACTGTGGTAAAACAGTCACAAATGGACAAATCTGCCTATTCAGCAGCGGTTTTCTTACTGTAGCGGCACAGGTCTTCTTGAAAACATATCAGAAAACATGTTCTCTCAAATCTGCACAGTTGTGACTTGCCTGCTTAGCCTTTTTGCATATAAAACAAAGCATGAGAGAGACACAGTTTCCCACTGGCACTGAGGATAAATGTATTATTCTCATGGTTTTAGATCATCTTAGTTAGAGCTGAACCTAAGTCAAAGCCTTGTGCTGACTTAGCACAAGTTGTTAGGGAATTTGGATGACAGCCTGAAATTCATGGCTTAGCCTTAGTCTTCTAGGAGATATTTATGCAACTCAAATGTTCCTAACTAAGAAAAGGACCAACTTTGGTGCTTTGCAAGTCCCTACCCATTATGGGTCAGTAACTGGTAACAATGACATACTGCTTTCTTATCAAAGGTAATCCATCATTAAAATTATGATCCTTGCCATCGTTAATATGAAATGCACAGCACTAACTTTTAGGCAATACAAGCGGTTATATGATGTTAATGCCCTTGGCAGGGGTGAGAGGAGGAAGGAGAAAGATTTATATATCCTTCTTCTGTTCTACTCTCACAGCTGCACCCAGAGGCTGCTGTGACACTGGGGTGTCACATCAAATTGAAGTCAGTAGTGACTAATCCTCTCCCAGAGCTTTGAGAAGCAAGCTCTGATTGAGTCTGTCAGCTTCAATAAGACAGTATTCTCACCCCCTTGGAGAAATGAGTAGCTTGACTTGTATTCATCTGCAGATATGACAAGAAGGCCAAAAATTAACCCTTTGACATGACACATTTGATTAAATAGTTATAATATGAAAGGCACACGCTCAACAGTGTGAAAGGCAAAAAATTAAGTTACAGCTAAGCAAAAAAATAAAACAGGATTTCTGAAGAACAAAGGAAAAATATTTCATACTTTTACAGCTGTGCAACATTACAGTTCAAGTCCCCTGTCCCTCAGTCCTACTGTAATTACATAAAAGTTACAAGTATCCTTCTAAGATGCATTTTAATACGAATTGCAGAAATTGAAGATTTTTGAAAGGGTGATTTAAAATGCAAATAAAGCTGCAAATATAACTATAAACTACTCTTCACTTAAAAGCTTGTTAGTTTTGTTTTCTTTTTTGGACTGGAAAGGCAAGTGATGAAAAGACTGCTGTTTCAACATTGGTTTTCAGAAGAATCACACCTTTATTCTACAACTTGTCCAAAAGTTTCTTAGCTACATGTCCAATATTTACCTTCTCTTGTTAAACTGCCTTTCCCTGTAGACCTGATTTCTTTCTCTGGATCATCAGGGACAGGAGAATAGAGGTAGATGAACTACTGCTCTGATCAAAAGTGACAATTCTTGTGTTGCTATGCTCTATTTCACCAGGACTGTTCCTTTAAAGTAAAAGTAGAGCACTGACTAACAGCTGTCTCTGGATCTGCAAAACTAGTGTTTGCTTGTTCCGTGTGACAGAACAGACTACAACCAACATCTTGCTATTGAACAATAAAAGCCACAGAACCTATTCTTCAAAATCTTCTAAAAGTGCTTGTTAGGAAAAAAAATTATATTAATGTTTCCACTTAATGGAAAAGCTCCATGTTCTGTAATCTGTCTGATCCCATAGCAGCAGACCTTTTTTATTTTATTTTATTTTAAACAACATAAGTTCAAACAAACCCATTTTTCTATTCCAGATGAATTCACCAATACCTTATTGTTAAAGATTTGCTAGCTCCTTTAGCCAATTGCATCAAACTCAGGTAACTGGGGCAACTGAAGGACTGAGAAAATAATTTGTGAAAAGTAGAAATACCACACTACCTAGAAGGAGCCAGTATGTGCTTGTGAGCCTCCAGAAAAGCTAAAAGCTCATTTAGGTATCATGTGAACTAGAAACACCCGTGCTGTTATTTATTATTGCTTGGTGTTCAGACTCAGTGTCACAATCCACTCTTTTACAGAGGCTTTGGTTGCAAGCTCTTCTATTAAATGAGTTCTCTACCTAAAATAAGACATTGACCCCCTTTTAATGTCTGATTAAACAAGTGAGCCTCCCAACTACTGCAGTTTTTATGCTGTGAGAGCAGAGTGAGTCTTCCAGTTCCTGTTGGGCAAGGTCTCTATGTCAATAAACTCAGCACTTACTTACAGAAATCTTGGGGAACAGAAGGCCAACAGGGGTGAAAGGATCATGTTCAGCAAAAAAAAAGCAGACCAGGGCCAAGGGCAGCTGGGAAGCTGGCCTCCCATACAACCTGTTCTTACTCATATCTTGCTCCTATTTGTCCGGTCTGACTGTAGGATTTTATAAATTAAAATGTATTCTTTAAAGAAAACAACAAAAAAGTGTTTACTACTCTAATCTTCAACTAATGGTAGTCATATATATATATATATATATATAAAATTGGTTATTAAATACGCACACACATAAAATTAAGTTGACAAGAAATATGTAATACAGTCACATACACTCACACATCATATACAAATGTCTGGGAAAATATATTAAAACAACAATCTTCATCAAAGTCCACCAAGCATAGAATATGACAGTCCTTTTGTATGGTTAAGTAGACCATTTTTTTGCCTTGACTCTATATTTCCATACCCTAATATGCTTGAATTTCTCTTAAGCGTTTGATTATTTTTTAACAAAATTGTCTTAAGCTTTTTCCTTTAATCTGCTTTGATGTCCATAAACTCCCTTTACTTTTCTTAAAAAATAATTATGTATATTAACTTCAAAAAATACATTCAATTGCAGGTTATTGTATTGCTATAAAACACAACAGAAGAAATAGGCGGTCTTAGCTGCCTTACCTTCAGTCGAAAACAGACTAGTCCCAAGACAACCTCAGCACAGATCTCAAATCTTTCATCCTGAAGGACTAAATGTTCAAACTGATGTGACAGCCTGACATGCTGAGAAGAGAAAGATAGTATCTACGTTGTATAAATTTGATTCATCAAGAGAAAAAATGTGCTAAATTGCTTCCATCCCTAATTGCTTCTCTCTGTTCTCTCCTCTGATATGGGATAATATTCACATATCACCATCTGTTTATGTTAACTTATATCCCATTTATGACTTCCAGAGACCATACTGAGGCATTACTATATTAGTAGCTCAGTCTATCTTAGGCAATACTAGCCTATTTCTTAATGAAACATTTCATCACACTTTTATATTATACCATATTAATAGTAAGTACTTGTAATAATTCTTCTTCAGGTTTTCTACCACTGTCAGTTTTGGCTGGGAATGGCTAAAGAGTCCAGAAGATATTATATGAAAAGAGGGAGATGCACAGCTATAAATACAGAAAATGATCGCAATTCCAGTGCAAAATAAGCTGGAAAGATACACTTTTTAGAATAGTTCACTTAACATGACGGCAACTGTGAAGAAGGAGAGAACTTGCTGACTCTCCTGACCTGGGTGCTGAGATTCAGTTGAAAAGAAAGGTAATGGCAGCAGAATCAAGAAAATGGATAGCAAATCTGAGCCAACATGTTTAGAAGTTACTGGGGAAAAAAAGTGACATTGGACACCAAGCCAGAGAAATTATTTTGGAGCACAGGAGCATTTTGAAGCCAGTGCTCCTCCAGAATCAAACAAATAGATAAACCAACAAGCATACTAACAACCAGCTGGGAAATCTTAACATCAGTCAGTGATGCATTCTCATACCATGTTTTGCTTTCTTCCAAACAGAAAAGGGTATGGGAAAAAAAGAACCCATATCCTCATCAGGTACCTGCAGTACCTTATCCAGTCCCTTTCTCACTGGCTATCATCAGTTTAGTGCTCACTATCCTAAAAAAAAAATAAAATAAAAAAAAATTACAACAGCAACCATCTATTAGAATTAGTTTGTCTTCATGCAATAGCCAGTCTACACCAAAAATTATCAGTAACATCTAAAATGATGTTTAAAAGTTTCTTAGCTTTTATATATTTATGATCGCAAATAAGTTTACAAAAATAAACAACTAAGCTCATGTCTTTTCCTGCTTTTGCACTTTGCTTTTTTGCAAGTTCAGGACAGATATCAAACAAAAATGAAACATTTCACTTTGGGCCAGGGTTCAGTGTGGAATGTTTCATCTCACAGCAGCTTTTTCCAAAAGGGCAAGAAGAAGACAAAACAGAAATTACAGAACAGAAAAAAACAAAATAAAACAACAACACATTTTGCAATCTTAATCATAGCTTTCTGATGTTTGTTTCTTTCTGAAAATAGAAAAACATTGTTTATATTGAATCAAAACATTGCTTCAAAAGTTTCATATTGGGCATACTGGCACCCTATGCAACCATCCAATCTTAACTGTTGTTACCACTTCCTCTTTGCTCTTTGTTACATCCATTTATCATCTAAAATTAGACTGAAAGCTCTTTGAGTTAAGAACAAGACCAATAAAATGCCCAATCCTTTCCAGTGCATTTGAATGTTCTGCTAATATAAACAGCATGAGTTTACATCTAATTGACAGAAGAAAATTGACAGAAGAAAATTGACCAGAAGTCTATGTATACATACAGATACTTGTATGCATAAGAGCATGGAAAACATATGTGAAATATGCATACGTGTTGTAATGATCTTTTACTGTTTCCTCTTATCCTCATCTTCTATAGCCTTAACCAAACGGATGTCTTTTACACAGCTCTGCAAAATTTCACACTGCATATACTGCATCTTGGAAATCAAAGCCATTAAAAAAATCATGTTCAATGAGAAAAGAATTGCACAACTGTTCAGCTGAGTGTAATCACTAACTAAATTTAATCAAAATTTACCTGCGTAAGAACCCAATAAAATAAAAATTTAAGATTTGGCTTACTGCAAGTAGTTTGTAAAGAAAACTCTGGATGCATGCCGTGCATTTTATAGCAGGTATTTATGTCCACTTTTTGCACTAAAGGAATTTTCAGGAATTTGAAAGAAATCAAAGCAAGAAAAAGAGGGAATATTCTGTAAAACACAAATAAAAATTCTGGAAATATTTTGTATTCATGTCTGGATGAAAGTACTTTTATCCATCGCGAGTCTTAACAAGTAGCAATAATTTATGAAGCCACTGGGGGGCACCAAGTGTTTTAGATGATACAGAACTGGAATGGAAAGTGGAGTTTTAACTGACCTTTTCACCTGTAATAGCTCTGCTTAACACATTTACCGAAGACCCTGCACCTTTGAACTATAAGCTATTATCCTGAGTTGCTTTTACAAAGGTTGTTGCAACCAAACATAATTAAACCCAATAAAGTTAAACATTAAGCTTAGAAGTTGAAACTTTTTAAAACCGAAGGGCTTTTAGGTATCACATCTGCCTCTGTGAGTCTAAGAGCTGTACCCATACTCTGGATGTGAGCATAGCAGTAGCTCACAGGAGGACACATGTGGTTTTAGTGCTTCAACTTTTCAAGACAGGAAGGTAAACTGTAAAAATAAAGTCCTGTCTGGAGAACTCTGGGCACTGAAACTAAGGATAGGAAAGGAGAGGTGAAAACTGACAAGCAGTTGGTTCTCAGTTTTCCGCTGAATATGTACATATCAAGCCTGATCTATGCATATTTTAACCCTCAAAATGCTTTTGATTTTGTGTCATGCTGTGTCCTCATGTCCCTAGTACCATTAACTTAACAATAACTTCGAGCTGGCATTCAAATATTATTTAACCTTTAAAAATTATTTTATTTAATGCTGTTCTATAACAAAAAAGTGGACATACACAAACCATCTCACATACTGTTTCTAGCAATATCATTTGGAAAATCCCTTTATCATGTGGGTTCCCAAAGGGGAATCACTGCATTAGTGGCCTGGAAAGTTTTGGTACATAGGAACAGAGTACCAGCCCTTCTCTTCACAGTGAAATTTAGCAAATTGAAGAACCTTGTAAGGAATTTTTGTGTATCACTATCTATCTCAGGTAAATAACTATTGCTGTCCTGAAGTGAGAAGGGAAACAAGAAAGGGATCCAATTCATTTAGTTATTCTGATGAGTGCTAGCTGATGCCTGCAAGCAGTTGGTGCTATTTGCTGTAAGGGGCCTCAGACAAAGAATGGGCCCAAGGACATAATTTCTGCAACTGCGATGGTACATCCAGGGGAGGGCAGATAAACCAGCAGACACCTGTGGAAGCCCCTCGGGGACTCTTCCCCAAATTTCAGTACATTTGCACAATGTATTAACATATGGATTAGATTCTCTGAAAATAGGTGTGTACTTCCCAGAAATCACATGAGTATTCATTTCTTTGATTGTGTACAATAAGTGTGCCCTTGTCTTTAGGTATGCACGTTAGCTGGAACGATCCCACATGCATCCAGCGCTGCAATAAAAATGCCTGCCTTCTAAAACTTCAAACTAAATCTCACAGGGTTGAGATCGAATTTACAGTAACAATTCAGGATTAAGGGAAATGTCTTACATCATCACTAATGGGAGCAGAAAACTCATGAGGCGTTAAGATGTGGTCCCTATTTAAAACAAGCTGTATTTGTGTATGTATATGTGTAAATATAAATATAAATGCTTCTGCACGGAGGTGTTTAAACTGAATTTTGATTTTTGGGCAAAGCCTTCAAGAACTAAAATAGTTTTTGATTGAAGGGAGCTTCTCTGAAGCATCAGCCCACATTAATGTGTATACGCAAGTAAGCATACCTGCCTAGCCTTGATCACTTCATACTTTTTCTCCTATAGATTTCACCTCTCTGCCTGCCTTAGCTCACATCCCACTACTCTCCGAAGGAAAATGCTGTCAAAAGTGTCTTCTCAACAGCCACTCGGACTGTGTCACTCCCCAGCTGAAATGCTATCTCTGGCTTTGCTGTTCTGTAGAGCTACAGCTTCTGAAGTCTCTGCTGTTGATTTTTAATGGAATTAGTTATCTTCGGCAAAGAAAGAAAGACCCGGTACACTGATTTCTTATGGTCCTATGGAGGATTCATCTGAGTCAGAATGTTCATCGGGATCACATACAAAAACATCAACTGCTAAATTTCTGGAATGACTTCTGAGCTCTTTGAGAGGACTTAAAACAAAGGAGTAATAGATAGTCAAGCAGTTTGCAAATGGGCCATATACAAATAGGCCATTTGGGTTTCATATTTATACTGACTCTGAGTGTTTGGAATCAGTCCAGAAGACTGTTACTGTTGTTGGGTTTGCCTTCTTTGTAGATCTCCTTTGACTGAGGCTTTGGTACTTAACCTCCAAAATTTTTATTTTTCTCTCCCCACATGTGCCAGAGATGACTGTCCTCCCCTTTACCACTTGCTTTAAAACCTATACTTAGCAATAGGTTAATATTACATGTTGCATGGGAAAAGAGTGCATAACTGGAAGGTTTAGAAAACAAAAAAGTTACTGCAAGTCACACATTCTCATCTACCAAGAATATTTTAGTTCCTAAATGTCTTCCTCAGTACAAGCATTTTGATGCAGACCTTAAGGTTGCAAACATAACAAACATATTTTTCTTAAAACATACTAATAAAGGAGAAGAAAAAAAAAAAAGAAAAAAAAAAAGAGAGACAAATAGTTTTTTGGGGCAGTTTACATCCAGGATAAAAAAAAAAAAGGTTTGTGAAGGGATAGTTGATAGCTATCTTTGGTCTTCCATATAGAAGCTTGGTGATCACACAGCAAATAGGGTGGCTTCTTAAGGATATGAAGTGTTTTTCCCCTCTGTGTCATGTCAGAAGCTCATTACTAATGAAAATCTCAAATCACTTTGTAAGTAATACCTGGCTGTGTAAAAGAAGCTTAACTAGAAGTCTATAAACACTGGATAAATCTTCCTACAATCTTCTATGATCAGAAGCTGAAGTGTCTTTTTTTTTTTTTTTCCCTAGGTGATCACAAGCATCTATATTGGGGTTTATATAAACTCAGAAAGGAATTGAAACCCTAGGTCCCAAATCTCTCAATAAGGCCCAGCCCTGAACCTGAACAGGCATGCCTATTGTATAGCGTGAGCAAGAATGACATGCCCTACACACAGATATGCTGATGTTATGAAAACTATGTGGTGTACGAGTGCATGCTACATCCCAGATGTAGGCATCTCCTTCCCCAGGCTCCAGCCCAAGGACCTGTTTCAAACCTCTGCTCTTCTGCCTGACTCTGTGGCCCTTTTCCTGAGGCAACTCCTTAATAACACAACAGAGAGAGAGCACTTCTTCCTGCTTCCCCAGCTCCATCCAGTCTGCTCTCCACTCGAAGGCTGAAATACCTGCTTCTGCCAGTGTTCCTAGGTCTCTTCTTATTCTACCTATGTCCACTCTATCACCCACTGCAATAAATGCAGGTTCAGAAATAATTCTGGCAACTACAGGTGTTCCCTTAAAACCCAGCTAAAAGTCCCAAGTACACAAGATACAATACCAGCTATTCTCTTCAAGGACAGCCTTTGCCAGCAATAGGAAGATAAAAGCTGTTACTGTTAAGATGCTGCATGTTTAAAAGAAAGCAACTTTTCGAGGCCAAGCACTGGGATAAGCAATTTTAAAGTGAAGTTAAATTTCACATTAATTTTCATTTGGAAACTCGTCTGTAGGTTTGAAAATACAAACCAGTGTCAGGCTGGTTTACATACTTCATTACTATGCTACCTAAAGAAAAGTCATCACAAGATATTTGGAACCCACAATAATTCCCGAGAAGAGGGGGAAATGTGCAAGACATGAAACATGTTTATAATTGTATATTTTTATAATTTTATATTTTGGAGCTACTGATGTAACTTTACCAACATGTCTGCAAACTCACAAGAGGTATCTTAAATTCTGCTAGAGCAGGGAGCAAATCAAATGCAATTATTTCTTGAAATTTAAGTTCAAAAGAGAGTTGATAGAGATAGAAGTGACTTTTTTTTAAAGCTGCTTTGGAACCCACTGAATTTAACCAGCATTCATCTGGGGGAGGCAGGTGGCAAGGAGAAACTAACTTAATGGTTCCAGTTTGACAGATGTATACAGTGAGCCGAATTCTGCACTTAATTACCCCTCTTGCCCTTTCAAAGTTGCAAACATAAGGTCGTAACTTATTTTTCTCTGGGGAGCAATTTAGTCCTTAGTGAAATATTAAAATACATACTCAATCCAATGAGCCTTTGGGAATCTAGCTATCTGAAATACCTTTACAAATAAGGAAATATATTAGGGCTTTCATTTGCAGTCAGTTTTTTTAAGAAAAGATTGATTTGCTTAGCTTACTTGAACTTTATTGCGACAGAAAATACAAAAACCTGGTCCTCAGCTATGATTAGAGGGAGACAAACACTTTTTGGCTGATCATTCAGGGAAATTTCTGGGAGACAGGGAAGGAGGGATCTTGTTGAATATAAATACTGACCTGTGGAAACCGGCCTGATAAAGGGCTGTGTAATTGGTATGAGGCTTCCAACTCTCTATTTTCCCAGCCCTACTTAAAAATTTGGCATCATATTGAAATAATTGCAGTCTTCAGAAATCTAATGTGAGAGAGAATCCCACCAGAAACTGTAATGGTATCCTAGTAAAAGTGGTAACAAATCTTGTACCAATTTTTCATCAGAAGGATATGTAATCAGATTGCCACAAGGATGACAGAGCATCAGGATTGCCACCGTTGTCTAAATTTATTTCTGAAAGCCTCGTAGAGTCAGTTGAAAATTATAGTGTGATAAAAATGAGAAACAAAGAGGGTATCCTCCATCCCAGAACCTTTCCAGATCAAAAAGGACTTCCTCATGCAGTGATTTTATAACAGTGGAAAAAAGCCTTTCTTAGGAATTAATCTGTTTAGTACCACAATAAAAAGGAATGTGTGTCTGCAAGGAGTTTGGTATACTAGACCAGATCCTTAGCTAATGGATATTTTTGTAAATATTTAGAGCCAAGTCATGGATTTCCCCTCACTAGAAGTTTCCCTAGACTTCATAAAGACAAAAGGTATGCTTGAATTTGACTTTACTGCTACAGAGGAAGTATATCTATAATTTAGACTGGCGCCAGATGTGGGTTTTAGTGATAAAGAAACCCCTTCTTTTTACATCAAGAATAAACTTTGTACTTATTCATAACAATGTTACCAAACTGTAAATTGTACACATTTAAAAAAAAACAACAACAAAAAAAGAAGTATTTTAAACAGGAAACAAAGAAGGAGCAGAGGTATACATGCACAATAAGTCACTGTATCCCTTAATCATAATCTAAACATGCTCTCAATGTATGAACATTAATAAAATCAAGAAGTAATGAATAAACATGTTTTTCTGCAATAAAACTATGGGTGTTCTCTTGCTTAATTTGAAAAGGAACTATGGTCCCACACTGCAGAAATTCCGAATTTCTACATTTCTCTTCCCTAAAGATTAACACAAAATGGATGACAGTTTTGATCTTGCCATGATACAAAATTGTGACAGCACATGGGGCAAATAAGCAGCACCCCTCTTGAACAGAGTTCTCTAAAAGCTGTTGCCTGTGCTTTCTGATGGGTACAGAAGTCATGGAAAGTAGACAGGTAGCCAGCTCATTTTCCCTTGCCATCCCACCACAGGTTACCCAAGAATGTGAATTCCAGTCACCTTGCGGATGTGCTCCTGCAGTCCCGTGACCCCATACATCCTCAGTACGAACCAGAGCTTCAGGGAGCGGAACCTCCTGCCCAGGGGGATTTGCCAGTGCTGAAAGCCAGGGAGAAGGGAGGGCACCCATGTTAGAAGTCCCCGTTGCAGTGATACTGAAGAAACTGCACATTCTGCAATGATTTTGAAGCATGCCACATTGCCATATCCTACAGGCAGTTGCTAGAGGTGGGTCAAATAATAGTAGAAATATCTCTTCCTGTTTAATGTCCTGGTGTGATTGTTCAATACTCAAAATTTTCAAATTAAAATTGGAAAATGAGGTTGGTGTCAGAATGGAAGGGTCAAAAGGCAAATAAAATTTTCTTTGTGCATAAGTTCTCCTCGAAGGTTTTGAAAAGTAAGTATCTTAGAAGCTGTCCTGGCTTTGGCTAGGGCAGAGTTAATTTTCTTCCCAGTAGCTGGTACAGTGCTGTATTTTGGATTTAGTATGACAATAATGTTGAAAACAAACTGATGTTTTATTTGTTGCTAAATTGTGCTTATCCTAAATTAAGGATTTTTCAGCTTCCCACACTCTGCCAGAGAGCAGGTGCACAAGAGGCTGTGAGGGAGCATGGCCAGGACAGCTGACTTGAACTAGCCAAAGGGATGGTCCATGCCATAGGACGTCATGCTCAGTATATAAACTGGGGGGAGTCACCTGAGGATATGGATTTTGGCTCAGAGACTGGCTGGGCATCAGTCAGAGGGTGGCGAGCAATTGCATTGTGCATCACTTGTCTTTCTTGGGTTTTAGTTCTCTCTCTTTTTGTTATCTTCCTTTTCATTACAACTATTATTAATAGTAGTAGTAGTATTGTTATTATTATTTATTGTTATTGTTTTTATTATCATTATCATAATTATATTTCAATTATTTTCAATTATTAAACTATTGTTATCTCAACCCATGAGTTTTACTTCTTTTTTTTTGATTCTTCTCCCCATCCCACCAGGCTGCGTGATGCTTAGTTGCCAGCTGGGATTAAACCACAACAGAAGCTCATGTACATTATTTATAGTTGTGGGGCTAGCATCTACAATGACAGGCCCCTTTTCCATTTCAAAACAACTGTGTTTCTACTAGTTAAACATTAAAGCACATACACCTTTTTTTAAAATTGTATTATTCACTATCTTAAGGGAAAAAAAAATCTTTAGGATGTTTCTTTCTACTGTCTAAACCTTGAGATATTGCACATGAAAGAAAATTTCAGCCTTTAAACAATTTTTTTCAGAAAATAAGAGTTTAAAGTTTCACCTTAAGGAATATTAAAAAATTAGCAAGCTGCATCCTTTCTGGAAAGAAACATAAGGTTTTTGAGGTTTATGATAGTAATGGAAAATAAAAGTCCTGAAAATATCAGTATATACCAGTAATAATACGAATTATTACATTGATGCTGTACTTACCCGATAATCTGTTACAAGGCCTGGAAGTTAAAGAAAAAACGTTCACACTGCTTCATCACAACAGCCAAAGCTTTTAATCATTCTAATGTTATTGAAAAAGCTGTCTCTTAGCTATCCCGTACATTTGCTACAAACTTCTGCAATCATCAGTGTCAACAGGACCACTAAATATCTAGCAGGATACTCAGCAGCATGCTAAATGAAGGTGCTTGTAATAAGCTTCATTCATTAGAATATACCACTAACATATTAAAGTTTACAGGAGAAGAAACACAATCTTCCTGTTATACCACAGATACTGGCTAGATGATGGTCTAAATACTATGGTTTTTTTTCTTCTTGTAAGAAAAAGACTTAGTATATAAACCAGCTGCTATTAATTATGTTATAAACACTTTGCAGAATCCCCAGACTCATTTCAACACTCATTCTCTGCTGTGAAATGTCACCACCTTTACCCTAGTGTACTGGTAACACTTTTTAAAATAATCCACTTCTACCTACCTTTTACGCTCATTCATGTATTTGTTGCTAATTCTTCAGCATGTCTGATACGTGACTGGAAATTTGACTCAGAATTGACCTCTTTCTGCTTGGAGAATAGTATTCTTTGGTTTCTTTATGGCTTTTCATTTAATGTAGTGAAAGCCCCTTACAAACACAGACTGACTAAGCCACAAAGCAGTCCAGGGAGGCAAGTAGAGGACATTAATAGTTATCTTTTATATAAGCGCACAGAGTCAAGATGCGTCTACCTTTTCTTTGAATCAGGTAATCAAACTGATTTCTCAGTAAAGGAAGCTGTAACATAAAACTAGATTACTTGTAGCAAGACAGTGACAGAAATTAAACTGACGTAAAATTTAAAGCACTTCTTTAAGTAAATGTGGAAGCATCTGCTTAGCTTTTTTCTTTTGCTTTATTACTCTGCAGTGGAGTATAGGAGTTCATAGGAAAATAGGTATTTAAATTCCATGGGAAAGCACTGTCTAAGCGCTCCCAGAATTCTGAACTGCAGGGTACTATATAGAACTTATGAATTTGACCAGTCTATGTCATGTACAAAATTCTCAGCCTTTACATTTTCTAGCAGTTTAAAAAAAAAAAAAAAAAAAGACTGTATTTCCTGTTTTACAAGCTCTCTTGCCAATGTACTCTTATCTACGCAGGCAAAGCATAGGAAAAAACATGGTGCTTCCTCCCTGCAACATATAACTGTTTGGATCTTTAACCTGTTACTAGATTATTTTCCAGATTAAAAAAACCATACAACAACAAACAATCATTAACCTGTTCCTGGACTTCAGGAAATGAACATAGTTGTCTCAGCTCAGTAACAAGGCAGTATAATAACAATCACATTCTTCTGCATTGTAGCAGCCATTTTTGTTTGATAGCTGCAAGACTGGTAGTAAAGAGAGTAAAGCAACTGGTGCTAGATAAATAATCCTATGCTCCTGTAAGGGGCTATGTCTAATGATCCACAACAACGCCTTTCACAAGCTGTGAAGCAGAATGCAATCAATGATTAGTCCTTGATTACAAGCCTTAGTCTTACATCTGTATTTAACCAGGAGGAATTGCATTGTGGGAGCATATGTGGCATTCACAATAGAGTATAAAGCTGCATTCTTCGAACACTGCCATTAGGATTTGACCTATATCCTGGGTTGCCAGGCAAGCTAGTATAATCTTCCTGGTGTCATGATGCAAATCACATAAAATTATAATTAATGACAAAATAAAGACTTTCCCCTTGGGGGCACACATAATTGCCATGTGGTTATTAAGAGTAATTGCTCACAGATAGAGATATTTTTCCGCTCATTTAAATTCTTGAGTGAGAGATGAGCAAATTCAAAAATGCTTTTCATTTGCCTTGCAAACCATGATGGGAATTTTCAGACCTGAGACATTCTCAGAAAATAAGACTGTCCATTAGACAAGCCATATTTCCAGGAGTGCTGACATCCCATAAATCACATAGGGATCATTAGGGACTGCAACAAATTTGCACCTTTGCAAATTTGACTATGTTTATTGAAGACATAAGTGTGGATTGAATTTAACAGTTTAACTAGGGGCATTAGCATTTAAAAAGTGTTGTCCGGCTCTTTTGAAAATTGGTATCAAATAGGAATAAAGCATAGAAAAACTTATTGTCACTGGACTGCTAGTAATCAGCTGATCTCTTTGAAATCATTCTGTCCAGATCACATAACATGCTATCACAGCTGACAAAGGCTGAACAACTTATTAACCAAATTAGAAGGTGAAGTTTTTAGGTCAACTAAGTGGCCACACTGAAAGTACCTAGTTTTAAGAAAGATTTGATTTCTTTCTGGTGTTATTTAACCTGGGGAAGATCTAAGGTTTTTCTATCAGTACTGTCAGTTGTCACGAGAACATATTTTCCCCTTAGTTAAGGTTGGGTTTTTTTTCTCCTGAAGAGAAATATTTCTCATGTATGTAAAGTAAAAGCTAGTGACTGAAATTTATTTGCTGTAACTGGCATTTTTCATTAAAAAAAAAAAAAAAAAGCGGTATATAGGCTTTTTCTTAACAATCCTACCCTTTGGAGGGTGAACCTCAGCTCCAGAGTTACTGCATTTTCCTGTTTATTGCACTGTTCTATATCTACATTGCTTGGAAATGTAGAAAAGAAATAAAATGGAAAATTTCTGCCAGTTCAGAATTTAGGCACAAGAATCCATTTTTCCTAGGGCTTTTTAGTGAATGGTGGAATTCTGGATGGTGTTAGTTTAAATGTCAGTGAGTTCAAAGCCATAACAGAGAGAAGATAAAAATACTCAGGATACGCTTCTGAACACAGATCAGCACCAGCAGTTCCAGGAAAAATACGAAATAAGCGGTAAGAACATCCACATGTGATTCACCCTCTTAAGAAAGTTATGAGAGAACTTGCACCACATGTTGACACTGCACTACTGTGTCCTTCTTCACAATTAATCAGTTAATAACTGAATGTGTAAAACGGGCTTCAGGATGGCAAGCGCCGCTCTGCAGTTGCTAGGTATGTGCAAGGAGCAGCGCTAATCCATTAAGGAGCTTTGTGTAGGGCATAAGATTTGTAAGTTCTTTGTGAGCATTTTGTGAAGAGCTTTCATGAGCATTTTGTACAAGATGGATAGCCTGCACTTACCTCCTTCTCTACAATCAGTGCAAGAACATGAGAGCAACAGGATAACGTCCCAGATAGCTATCACTCAAAATAGAGCACAGATATCAAACACAGCTCACCCCTTCTTTGCAGTTTCAGGGACTGTTTGCTCCTGGCATGGGTTTTTGGAAATTTGAAATCAGAGCTTCCACAAATAGCTAAGAAAAAGGGTCACAGACTTAGAAACTCTAAAACAACACAGATCTTGAAACCATTATGGAGAAAGGTATGTTGAGGAAGGCAGGTTAAAGGACTCGATACACAGCATCTAATAATATGTTTATCTGACTGCCAGAAGATCATTAAGAATTTTCTCAATACTCCTACAGTCAGTGCTAAGTCTGGAGCTGGGGAAATCCCAATACAAAAGCATGTAATGCTTTATAAAATGTCTTTCCCTCAATTGCTTTTTTTACTAACTAAAATCTCACTAGACATGTGTTTGCACTTTAATAGGCTTAACTCCCTAGGGCACTCTGAAAATGGAAATAGGCTGCTAAACAACTTAGGTAGTTTAAAGAATTTTAGTTTTCATCTTAAGTCCTTTTTTCCATTAGATATCAGTGTGCAAACAAAATAATAATAATCTAATTTATTTATAAAATTACCAGACTCCTGATGGTGATGCTGCAGGTAAAGAGGTTCTAATTTAAAGGCACCTGTTAAATCTGATCTTTTTTTCACCCTGTATAAAAAAGAAAGAATTAAATTTAAGGGATTAAATTTCCACAAGAAATGAAGGCAAATTGTATGTGTTTAAACTGGCGTATTTCCTGAGCACAGCCTGTGCCGTTTTCAGTGCTTTTTCACAGCCATATCAGTACTGTACTTACAAGTAGTTAAGTGTAAGGCTCAGCAGGAACGGGCAGCATGACTGCACGACTGCATATTTAAAAACAGACAAGAAACAGACACAGAGGATCTTTTTATGGTGATAGACACTCACACCAGAATGTGAGACTAGCTGAAGCAATGTTAATGTTTGCAGTCAACAGAAGTTGCCTTGAAATTACTGCAGTACAAAGCTGTGTGGGAAGAGCTGTGGCTTCCTAGACAACATGCACAGCCGTGGTGAGGCCTTGTGTATGCTGGCCACTGTCTCTCCATGCTGCAGTGGTGGCAGCAGCAGCCACTGGTAGGGACGAGCACCCTGGTCCAGACTCAGGTTTCCCTCTTGTGCCACCCTGCCCTTAGCTGGGTCCAATATACAATTACTGACAGACATACTGCAGCACAATGCAAAACTGAGAAGCATACCTTAGTATTGCCAGCTAGTGGATGCTGTGACTGGACTGACGTTCAGAAGCCAATATGCCCCTTTTACAGAGAATAAACTACGTTTTGCCAGTGGGTAATAATAAGATTTTGCTGGTTCATGCTTCACTCTGTGTAAGACTGATTCCCCTCCACAAATGTTGGGGTTTATAGAGGCAGAAGAAGAAACCAGAAATCAAAAAGGGAAAGACTGCTACATCATTATATTAGGCCCATAAATATATTACAAAGTAAGCAATAATTATGTCACCACAGGGACACTACAAATGACAAAACTCTAAACCTTTTATGATTTTCTGTGCATCTGTTTTCCTTCTGGGTTTTAATGTAAAATTATAAATTTCTAAGTAAAAATCTAATTTCCAATATTTCAGTGTGTATGTATAAATGCACAGACCAGTACATATTCCCACTCTCATCCACATCTAAGCTGTGCTCATAAAGCACCTTAGTCAAACAAATAAAAAGCCTTCCTCTCACTAATGCTCAGGAAAGTACCAAGATTAGCAGTTAAGTACTTGCCTTCAGGTATGGAAGTACATAGCTGAAGATAAAGAATCTGATGCACATGAAAAATAGTAAGATATTCAGAGTGCTCTCAATAAAAACAATTAAGAACCTGTTTGTGTGATGGAAATGTCCTATGGACAGAAGGAAGAACCTATTAACTGAGAGCAGGTTTAATTAGGGTAAGTATTTTTAGCAAACTCTAAGTTGTTCTATTGTATTTATTTGATATGTTTGATTACTTTGATATATTCATGTTTCAGTAGCTCATTCTGTATGCAACTAACCCAAGTTATGCAATAACATTAGTTGTCTTGTGAGAGCTTCATTCTTTCTCCTGCAATATGCTGTGCTAAACAATGGAACAGACAAGTATTCTGCAGAAACATCTAGCTTAGAAGACATAAAAATGCTGTCATCTTGTACTTCCTTGGTGCTGTTACTTGCATTTTTAAAAGATGGTGTCTGTTCCATTTGGGGACTTCACAGACCTTAATCTGGCAACCATGAAAAACTGTCTAAAAGGATTATTTTAAAAAAATCCAGAGCCTGGACATCAATGTATATGAACTAGTTGAGTTGCAACTCTATACACCATGTCTAGATTTCACCCTGTGTATTTAAACTTCTTTGCAGTAAGTTTGGTAATGGAGAAGTAGTGGTTTTAACTTTCTTTGCAAATACCCCTGGTTGACTGAAGGATTGTGAATATATAGGTCAATAATGTCACTGATAAACTAGAATTTTTTTAAGGCTTGATTTTATGCTAATAGACCTACTAAAATCTAGCTTGAGTGGCACAGATTCACATATTAAGTACTCATAATACAAAATGTGCAACAAAACTCCTGATGAATAAAGTAGTGAAAATCTGTGAAAAGTGATTTACTTGGATTGCACATCTGCAGCATTTAACACCCTCACTCTGTTCTGTCTATTTTAAATGGCAGATAAAATAACCAAAAAGTTGACTTTATATTATAAACCAGCAGGAAAATTTCACTTTTGTTTACAGATGAGCATTTCCTGTAATCACCTTCCTTACAAATACTAAAGCAGTCTTCCCAACAAAATGTTAACATTTAAACCCTGAAAAGAGTAATAGAAAAGCAAAAATACCAAGACTTTGCAAGATTATTATTTTCACTCTCTCTGAAAGAAGATACTTCTTCCTATTTTATAGTACTCCAGGATATCAATTAAACAAGTCACACAAAACTGACTGGTAGTTTCAAGGCAAAGTCTCTAAAGGACCCTAACATTTGAATATGGAAAATATACCCATCTTGGAGTGGCTACATTAAATTCCTTTTTATAGGAAATTCACTGTTCTTTTCTGTACATCAAGTAGTCTGAGAACATTTTACAAAAGTTTTATAATGAAAATTGCCTCCAAATCCCAAATGACATCACTGCTACATATTGCACTGAGTAGTTAAATAATTACATTACAGATCTAATGGCTTGATTATCTTAATCAACTTGTAGGGAAAAGAAATGGGAGTGTTTACTGAGAAAAGTGCTGGGAAGGCTGTCAATGGAACTCACCTTAATTTGATTCTGAAATGCTGTTCACTGTTTATTCAACTCTTTCTGTAATATTACAATATCATGGTTAATACTTCCCATGAATCTCAGGAGGACTACGTATCCTCCACTGTTACTTTTTCTCACCAGGTTCCTTCATCCTTTATTACATTTCACCTTATCAGGCAGTGTTACAGTTGGTAAGAGAGGTGAATTTTGAACATGGGCCTTAGAAGTAGTTGGATGATGGATTTGGCTTCATGTCAGAGTTTCAATATATACTTCCTTTGTTATTAAGTGGATAACACCTATACATCAACACCTTGATGAAATGAAGCCTGAACAGCTCTAATTTTGAAGTTTTCACTTTGGGTAAGGAGACATGTGGCAAGGTCTCTTAAGATTCCTTATAATGGAATCTCCCTACCTATGAAAACAAGCAAGCATTTTATGAAATAGCTTATCTAAAAAAAAAAAAAAAGAAAAAAAAAAAAGAAAAAGCAAGAAACAAAATGGAAAAGAATACTTTCCTAAATCTAAAGTCTAAGCTTTGATAGGAAGAAGCAAAAATCACCCAAGATGGGAACATAAACTGCCAGGGTGATTGTATAATATATACCTTGTTTTCCTGGAAAGCCAAGTAAAACACTTTTAACATAGTTCCACAGGGTTTTCAGGGAAAGCAGAATTAATGAGAAATTAAACTGGTAGGGACTAGACTCTGGCCCCTAACTGTCCTACAAAGATTAAAGAGAATGATGGTGTATGGTCTCATTTCTGAGTGACGACTTTGTTAACAAAGTCTTTGCGTGATGAGAAAAAGATGGGAGAAACTAGCAAAGGCGTTTCATTGTCTTCCTGTTTTCATATACAGAGACACACAACTAGTTACGAGGTACTTATGAACTGGAGTCTTGGGTTAATCACTTGCACTACTGATGAATCAGAACCAAAATGGAAGCGATTTACTCTAAGGAAAGGAAATAAAAAACATAATGGCTTGGTATATTTGAAGTGCCTACATCAGGAAAACTATTAAAGTAAAAAATGTAATGCATTATCTGCATAATCGACATATTTGTGGAAAAGTCAACTTTGCTGAGGATATTAAGAGAGCTGAAGGTAACTGAGTGATCATTGTCTCACGTTTATTCTTTTAAATAAGGTGACTTTTCTCTGGATGATGTTTTGGAGTCTTCTTTTTATTATTCAGTTTTTCCTTCTTTTTTAATTTTTGCAAATTTTATTCTAACTGAAATAAATGTTTTCATTTATTTTGGTAAATAGTCTGCATTTACTGAATAGCTGTTTTGCTAATAAGTATCATTAGTCGTGATGCTGGTAGACACTAGGATCTGGAAATTCCAGGTTGGGACACAATATATCATCTATTATGGGATGTTTTTATTACTGCTAGTATTAGTGCTATGATACTTTGCTTTGTTTCAAATTATGTCTACAGGTTTCTACTTTGGCATCTTTTTATATCAAAATGTCGTCTCTGCTGTCATCTGGGAAATTGGAAATCAGTACAAAATTGCACAAATAGTCCTTTTTGAAATCAGATGCTTTTCATCAGCCAAATCCCAAGCATTTTTGGAACGCCTTTTGAAAGAATCAAGGCTCAAGCAAAAATAAAATTTATGGAAAAGAAGAAAAAGCTCTGTTTAGCATGCTGTTCATTGCATTAACATCCTTAAATGAAGCTTTTTCATTTATGTTTTAGTCCCAAAATGGAGTAAATATGAATCTGCAGACTTTTGGGGATCTCTCTCTCTCTCTGGAACATAATGCAGAGATCAGGCCTATTTCTAAATTTTACTTGCTTGAAATTTGGATTAAATGAAAGACTGAATTTTGTAAATAATTTACAAGAGTTAAAGCTATCCAGAACTCCTCATTTCAATAGAGAAATGCAAATAAATGTCTACTGATAGAAAGGCAGACTAATTTAACACATTATTTTTTATCTCTTGTAATGTTTCCTTGTACTGTAATACTTACCACATAGCAGAGCAGTCAAAATTCACTAGGAGCCATTTGTGAGGATTAAAGTTAAATGAATCTGCAAACTGAGAATGGATCAATAAAGAAAAGAATTATGAAAGAGAAAAGGATCCATGTCCTAATGATACAACTTTGTCAAATTGTCTGAGTATATCTTAACTATGAATGAATTCCTGAATTGGGTCTTTCTAGATAATGTTCATGCTGATGTCACTTTACTTAATAACTACCGTAGTTAAATCTTTTGTAGTTAAATTTATTTTGGAGATGGAATTCAGGTTAGGTGTGCAGCAAGGCTATTGGTATTATCAACATTTTGAGCATTTGCTAACCATTATTATTTTTAGATACATATGTTATGGAAAAGTATATATGTCACGTAAACTAAAAAAAATCTGCATACTTAGGAACATCCACTGTGACTCATATCCCAATTTCCAATAAAAATTCACTAAGCTTACTATTTCCAAGAATACTAAACATATACACAGAAAATTCATACATAGAGACAAATAATATTAGTTCAGAATCTGCTTATGACATTCATTCATAAAATTACAACCGACCAGGAAATGCCTTTTTTTTTTTTTTTTTTTTTTTTTTACTGCCAGGGCATTTTCTTTCAGTAGAAGCAATTTTTTCATCTAAGTCAAAAGAAAAACCAACACAGAATAAGCATTCACAATACATGTTTATATAAATCATGTAACAGGCCTGTTTTACTTGACATATGTTTAGGCGTGGCATCAGAGGAAACCCAGGTAGGTAAGACAGACATCGTGTGGGGAAGGCTTCATCCATGGTTTGTGTTTTAACAAAGGCAGAAGCCATCAGCCTTAAAAAAGAGAGATGGGGGCCTGGCAGCACCAGGGTCTGACTACTCCATATAGCACTTTTCTGTTGTCGTTTGCTTCTCATAACCTTCCCTGTCACTTGTGAACAATTAATGATTGCTCTCATAAGAGAAGATTATCTGTCTGTCATCTATGTATCTATACATCTATCTAGCTATCTTCCTGTACTATGTAAGGTAGGAAAACTATTCATGGTTGTTAAATATTTACTCTTATGACAAATGCTGGCCCAGACAAGGGATGCTGTTTCATTTCCTTCAGGAACCAATAACAATAATTTAAAAAATATTCCCCTACAGGAAATTACAACAAGCTTCATGTGCTGATAAAAAAAAGAGACAGAAAGAAATGCTTTATTTGTGAGGGGGTTTTCCCTCCTCTTCTTCATTAGTCACTACCTATCAGTGCTATGTTTAAACTTCTGGCTTTACCAAACAGTAATATTTTCTGCACAGACGTGGAAGACAAGGACTTATCAGACAGTCTGAGGGGAGCAGCAGGAAATTGAAGTATTCTTATCTAAGCAACTGAATGCCAAGTAGCTCAGTGAGGGAGGGGGGAAAAGGAACAGGAGTGCTGTTGGGGGAGTATTTCATTTAGCTTTCTTGGTTATTAAACCCTGTCTGTTTGAGATACAGCTACTGGCTGTATCCTGTATGACTTTCAGGATGTAAGCAAAAAATCAGACATAATGAGCTCATTAATTTGTTGAACTTATTTTCTTTTTCTTTTTTGTGCAATGTAGAATTAGGGTGTTGTAAACATGCCTTTTTGGATATTTGGGAAAATGTTCCTCTTTTCTATTTTGTAAGATACTTTGTTGATTCACTACTACTTGCTATTCTGAATGATAAACTTTAACATACTGTGGTAACTTGCATATTCCCAAAATAAATCAGTAAAAATTATATAAACATAAGTAATGTAATAGAATATACAGGGATTTCTAGGGCAAACTGAAGTGCAGCATACTCAGAGATTCTAGAACAGTCGTTAATGTTGGATACAAGAAAGACAAAAATTCTATGAAAGAGCAAGTTTTTAGCAGGCTGCTAGAAAACAAACACTTCATTCACCTCCACTCCGTTTAACAGATGCCTAAATTCAGGGCAGATGAATGCACTCCCAGCATAGGCTGCATCAATATGCATCCAGATATTTTCCTTATTACCTAAAAAAAAAAGTAATTGAAGATGAAATAATTAAACAGCAGACTAAAAAGTCCTATTAATTTGCATGAAACCGAGTGCCTGAGAGATTTTTCTTTGATGTTATTGTTTTCCCAATTTAAAATTAAATTTAAGAGATTAAATGTTTCTACCATCCGGGTTTCCATTAATACATAAAGATGTATACATAACATATACATATTTTTCCTCCTCACCACTTCTACTGGAACAGAGTCCTTACATGTCTATGTCAATCTTATTAATATTAAGCAAAATAAAATATTAAATTATTTTAAGAACTACTAGAAATTACACTTTAAAAAGATTAATCTAGAGATGTAATTATCATTTTTACAGTAATAAAACTATCTACTTTAGCAAGAGGAGCTTGAGTTTTAGCTGTGCTCCCCACTTCTAACTCATGAATCACAAACACACGTTTCTAAACAGTATTTTTTACATACTGATACATGTGCGTGCGCATGTTTTTGAACTATGTGCAGCAAACTATTTGAAGGACTGAGACACTTAAGCACTTATGCATAAGTGCACTTACACACTGAAAGGTTAAGAAAGTGCTAGTTTTGATTAGTCACTGAATGGTTTCTGCAGAAATATTTTAGCATATGAACCTCTCATGTACACTCTGTAAATCAGTATTCACACTCTGCTCTTCATCACGTATTAATGCACGATAACAATTCTGGTCTATGAGTTGATGACTGAAGCCCACATTACATCTTTACCCTGGTCACCAAATAATTCTCATGGGTATTTCTACATACAGAGGTATATCCATTTGGATCTGCACTTGGGCACCAAGTTCATGATGGAATTTGCATTCTTGTGAACTACATTTTCTTTTTGCATAAATGTCTGGAAAAAGCTAATAAAATATTATTCATAGCATCCACGACTTAGGTTTATTTGAAAACATGTTCAAAGTTCAACTGATTATTTTTAAATATACTTGGTCTGAGACACTGCCTTTATTTTATAGGACTACTGCTTATGTATATTAAGAAGAAAATTCACCTGCACACACAAAAGCTAGCATGAGACATGATTTGAATAGCACGCAATCTTTCTGGTCTCTGCTGCACAAGCAGGAAATCTTTGAGAGCAACTGGTCAAACACACATGATTAGTTGCTATACCTGTAAGTATTGGTGTCACCATTTTATTAGGTCAGGTCTATAGGAATAACCTGAACAGGAAAATAATCTTTAGCTGCTAAACAGACTACATGAAACCTTTTTAGAAAGGAGGATTGGGAGAAACTGAGTCTTGGGGGCTCTTGCATTTTCATCAGCCAGCAAGTGCGTGCTCTTGACCAAGCCTTGCTGCAGATCAAAGCTCGACACAACAGACTAACACAGAAAGAGTCCATGACTCGGTTACTGCATTAAACACGCTGGCACTTTTTCGTTCTTGCAAGAGGAAGAAAATCAGGAAATGGAGAGGAAGGATTAAGGAGAACACATGTAGATTTTTAGTTCATATTTCCCTGCTTTTTATAGCAGTTAGAACCAGACAGAAACAAAACACTTTGTGCAGAGAGGAATTAGAGTTCAGCTTTTCCCTAATATTCATAATTTCTCTAGATGCTCTTGCAGGAAAAGGGGCTTGAAGAAAAATGTTACAAACAGAAGCATTTATAGTAATTTTTAACTGAGTGTTCCAAAATACAACACCCCCCCCCCAACAAAAACACCCTTGAGGCAATGTCCTCTGTACTCTTTAGCTGTTTGAGAATGCAAGCTTGCTGCTTGACCTAATATTAGAAAGAAAACTGTAACTGAAGGTCTCATCTATAAGGAGCCTTATTGAATTTGGACACTGACGTTGCACAATACACTGGAAAAGACACCGCGTGGCTTAAACTGGTATCTGTCATTTTAGAAAGTAGCAGCAAAGACTTACAGATAGGACCCAGTTCTAACAGTTTGTCAAAGGAGCAGCAAGGTGTGGTTCCAAGTGTTGCACAGAACTGCAGAGGCAAAGAAACAAAGGCAAAAAAAATGAAGTGTTACAGCAAAGAAAATTATCAAATGAAAGAACCTGCCTGCAAAGTCAACAATAAACAGAGAGAATAGATTATATAGGGCAAAATAAATTGATTTTATAGCCATTCATCAGTGGAACTTCTGAGAATCTAATTTTTTTTTTTCTAAGCTCCCATAAGCGCCCATTAGGACAGATACATAAAATCGAATGTTAATATAAAATTGACTGGTAAGTAATACAATATAGTCACAGCATTATATTAATGCTATATTTTACATATTTTCTATGTGTTCCACATGCTTAGCATGTGACCCAATACTAACCTCACATATGCAATTATCATCAAAATGATTTGCAGTTTGTGGTATATAAGCAAGCTCTGAACTTGAGCAACTTAAAGGTGCTGGAATTCTTGTTGACAGAATGGATCATAAAATGTTATTGCCTGAATTAAAGAGCCACAGCTCTGTAACAGGGACTTGTAACTGATTTGAGTTCAATGGATCTGCAGCCTGGAACCTGTTCACTACTAGTATATGTTCACCATTAGGTTTTCAAGATTTTTTCCCTGAGAAACTTTTTCTCCCAAATTCATCCTAAAATACTGGAACATTCTTCCTTCATTCTGTGAATGTCTCATTTAATGTAACCTGCTACATGACCAGTGGGCCAAAAGCACAGACAACAAAGATGCTGAAGCTTTACAGTAGAAAAACAATATAACTAGGTGAAAATGAGCTATGGTAACTTACTGGGAATATGCAGGTAGACTTACACCCAAAAAACCCAAATACCAAATGCATATAAACTGCCATTACTTTATTTTTCATTGCTACCCTTATGTTTTAAGCATCTTGTCTCATTTTTGTAAGCACTAATAAAGGCTGGATCTGGTTTTTGCCTTGCACTGGATTTTTATATAATAAAAGACACTCTATGTTTTAAATAGGCAAATGAAATATGCTGGGTTTTAGTTAGAGTATTGAAGTACAAAGGAATCAGGTCATTTATCCAAGGTCACACACAAATTATAGTACAGCCAGGAGATCATTGTAAATATATCAAATCCAGAATTTTGGATTTCTATTATTGTACTTCTGGTTACTTTTTCTGCCAAGTACACTGTCAACACACTATCTCTTGATTTCACTGTTTTTCCCTATATATCTGCAAGTAGTCCCATTTTTCTGGGTGGGGTGTGTGTGTACACATCCCTCCAAGAATTCATGACGAGACCTGTAAGACAAAGGAACACCGAGACAATACTTGTTCATCCACTAGACCTTTCAAAAAGCAAACGTACTGTCATAGCAAAACACAGATACACTTATCCATTAGAACTCCCAACAGTGCATTTTTGTCTCACAGCTTCAGGGCCTTTGGGTTCACTGCTCTCCCTTGTAGCAGGAGTATTTCCATATATCAGGAAATATTTCCAGTGGTTCCTTCTCTGCATTGGACTTCTCTGGCTCATCCAACACGCCAAGTAGTGTCTTCTATTTCTTAAGCGTCTGCTTAGTTTGTACAGTACAGTAGGTCTTCCTGCTATACTAGAGAATGTCCTCACTGAAGAGCAGCATGCGTTGCTGTCTCTGCTGCCTTAGTTGCAGAGCTGCTGCAGGATGGGCCATGTTGCTGGTGCCCAGCTGGGAGGTGCAGCTGGTGGCTTGAATGTGTGGGACGGGGTGGACTCCTGGCCTGTTCTGTTATGGTCATTGTGATGTGCGTAAGCACTTCTGTAGCAAAGGATATTGCTCACAGTTACGTTACCTGATGTGGCCTTATCTGCTTTCAGCTCTTAGTCTCTCTCTAACACAATAAGCTTTCTACTTGTGAGAAGAATATTTTCACGTCACTATGCCAGTAACAAATTGTTTGCCAAATTCCTATAATCTGTTTTAGCCTAAGATCATGTTTCACTTAAAAGTGTATGCTCTTTTCTGTTCTTCCAGGCTGGACATTCACATGCTGTCTCTTGCATTTCACTGATATCTCATTAATTCTAGGAGTTCCCATTACTCTAAAGTTAAACAATGCCAGCTTTTTCAGGAGGGCCTTTTTCCCTTCTGTTTTAAAAAGCGATACACATTTGCACTAAGTATTTCTGCTCAAATTAAACACACTGCTTGATAGCTACTAATATTTTACCCTTTTATTTGTCCCCTTGAACACTCATCCTCATTCATAAATTGTCACCCACTTTCAGGCTAGAGATTTGGTTGAATTTTTCATTTCTACCAGCTATTGGAGAGTGGAAACTGTTACGAAATACCTACAGACACATCTTGAAGCAGGTCCTGTACACATCTCAGAACTAAGACTTGGTTTTACATCCGGTGGTTCCCTATCTAGCCCTCCCAATAACCTCTCATACATTTTTAACATGTTTCTTTATTTTTGCTTTTCACATTTACCATCAAGCTTTTTTTTTTCTTCTTTTCATTCTATGAAATAAAGTGGCAACAGCACACTAGAAAGGCCTAGCATTTTTTGGGAAAAAAAATCTGATTATAAGAGTCGGATAAATGTGATGGGATTTTCATTTGCAAGTTCAAGGTTTTCAGAGAATTCACACAAAGTGAGAGATGGTTGTTTTACTACTTGTTAAACTAGATTTTTCAAAATTTCTAGGAAATCACACAGTAACATAAACTTCCAGTAAAAAGGGCAGGTGGATATGTATTGAAAAAGCAAGAAATTTAAAATGTTACATCCCAAGAATATTGAACTAAGTCAATAATCTATTCCTAGAGAGGAAAAACCTCTTTTAAGTATACTTTTTAACATTTCTGCATCTATATTATACCATATACCTCACAGATATTTTAAATTGTTGTATGGAGATGAATGTTTCTGTTTAATGGAAAGTACTCAGTACTCAATTAATAAAAAGTTATGTACACTTCAAGAGGAATTCATATCCTGCCCCTGCATAGGACAGACCTCATTAAAAGTAATCATATAAAACCATGAAAACATTTTATCCCTGACAGCAGACATGTTCCCCCCACTTCATAATTACAGAATATTAACAACTATAATCATGTTTCATTACACCAATAAAAAATATTGGCTATGGGAAAAGTTATTATTAACATAAGAAAGGGACAATTCAGTATTTTTTCTATATCAAGCTACTAAGAACCAGAGTTTGAAACCAATACAGTTCTGAAAATTAGAAGTAAACTGAATATATAGCTAATAAAATTTTGCTACTAACACATCTTTCCCTCAAAATAATCTAATCTTTATCTATACTGGGTCCTCCCATATTCCTGAGACACATAAGAACAGAATAATTACAGTGCCTTGATGTATGTTTATAACTTCTCCAGAAGTTCAATCATCCTTAGAGGGAGGTTGCTTTAAAAAGATTGCAGGATATTTTTGTAAAGAGGAATGTTTGCTCCCTTTTTTTATAAGAGGGCATGCATGTATGGAGTGAAAATATATTTATCACATTATTGTCTACCTAACATGTTCCCTTAGTCAGAAGAAACCTGCATTTCATCTTTGGCTCAACTACAGATCTACAAATTGAGTCACAAGAAATGGAGGATACCATGATGAAAATTATATTTTTTTTATATACATAAAGAATAGGATTTAACTCACTGGTTTGGAAAATACCCAAATAAAGAGTGCACTATAGACTTAGCTCTGCTTTTATACACATATTTTATGATAATATAGTATGAACTTTCTGACAAGATTAGTGTGAAATTATCTTGGCTAGTCCAGCAATTAAAATAATAAGGTATATTTCACAATGGAAAGTTACACATTATTGTTACTAGTGTTGTACTGCAGTTAAAGTATTCTCCTAATCAGGATAAGGAGTATGTTGCTTCAATGAGAGATTATATGAGATCAAACATATGCTTAGTTATTTAAATACTGGCTTATTCTCTAAAGTATATCTCAGTTTCTAAAATAATTTTGTTGTCCTCTCTGCAGGTCTAAGCCTCAAAGCTACTTGTTTCAATTCTCAGAAACCACTTAAAGTGACAGCATCTGTTCTTGTCAGGACTTTCATTACCTCGCCTCAGTACTACACAATGAATCTAACTCAATTTGTAACCTGTGTAACACCAGCAAAATCACATTTGTGCTAAGGGTGGGGATCAGACTGCATCACAGAAATGGGACTGATGGCTCAGTATAGCCTGCAGGCCTTACCCTTTTCAGGTTCTGCACTTCAAATTTGACTCAGCCCTGGTTGTGAATACAAAGCAGCTAAAATGCTTGCATCAGTCATCTCATGTATTACTTTCCTGAAATCAAAAGCTATGTCAGGAAACATGCATGAATCTTTATGATGCCTGAGAGCAATGACTCTCAGTCTTTTCAACTGAAAGACCTCCCACAGCTTTTGAAAAAGATGTGGACACATTTTGCACAGTTTCACCACAAAGCTTTTCATTTGCAGTTAACTAAAATGAGGCAGAAATTTCAAAGTTCTCTTATTTTTTGTTTTCTCCTCTTCAGTTGTTCACCAGCTTACACTCATGAGAACGTCTGTGGCTTGAAGAAAACTGTAAGTTTTCCATTCAGTATTTGACAAAATCATTCACAAGATGTGGGTTAAGAAACATCACCCTAGACATCTGTACGTGTCTCAAGAATGCTTCTTCCAAATGGAAATCTGTGGTGAGGATCTAAGTGTTAACTTCTGCTGAAATGATGGCTCCTCTGTCAGTCTAATTCTGATTTATTGTCTCCTGAGTGAGGCCAGATACAAACAGCCTGCTTCTTAATATCCTGAAGATCATAATTCAGAAGAGCAATTTCAGCTAGAATCATAGAAATTTCAC
This sequence comes from Athene noctua, assembly GCF_965140245.1. Taxonomy (NCBI): domain Eukaryota; kingdom Metazoa; phylum Chordata; class Aves; order Strigiformes; family Strigidae; genus Athene; species Athene noctua. Next base: position 76,625,003 of record NC_134038.1, on the reverse strand, counting down.
ACTGGGCCTTTGTTCAGCAGCAAGGTGATCATGTCATAGCAGCTTTATACTGGATGAGGTTGTTGAAGTATATTGTACTATATATATGCCAGCTGCAATGTATCAGTGTTGATTTATGAAAGACAGCATAAAGCTCACAGGCCACTTACATTCAGGTCAACTAGGCTTGAATGCAGGGGACACTGGTCAACATTCATCCAACGCAGAGGCCTGCATTGAACTGGGAGCATAGGGCTCAACTGAGAAAGGCATTTATGCATGTGCTTAACCACTGGTTAGTGTTTATAATTAATAAAATGGACATGACTTCAGCACATGCTTTAAAACTCCCCCTTAACCAGTGACCAGATGAAGGGCTGCATATCAACCATACTTGGAAATTAGTCCTCAGTAAATGGTGGCAACTTTAGTGCCTCAACACTTGACACGGTTAAGTGCTTTGTTTGCACAGTCTGCTTGCTTTACTGTATGAAATTATCTCTGTTTCAATTTCTGCAGAAGTATTTTGAAAGAGACAAATTAACACAAGTTTGAATTTAGAAATAAAAAAAGGAAACAAAGGTAGAGGTCTGAGTACACTAATTGGTGAGTCTTCACTGAACAAAATGATATACCCATTACTAGTTCTAGTAATCAAAATATTGATGGTGGATAGGAATTCAGTGATGTGTTTTAAAGACAGTGCCTCTCCCAAAAAAGAGGCTGACTGCCAAACCCTATGTATGTGAAAGCCAATCCTATAATTACCAGATTGCCGTAATGAGAGAACCTGTTTCACATCAAGCAAACACGCCTGATTCTCCACTCATCTCTACAAGCAAAGCATTTCTATCAAGTTCCGTATAATGATTCCTCATTTATTCATTAAATATAAGAGGAGAATGATGCCTATAAGGCATTGTAATTTGCTTGTATTTTCTTTTTAATGCCCTACAAAACTTTTTTTTTTTTTTTTTTTTCTGATAAGGGAGACTGGATCAGCTTGGATGCATCCAAGATGTCTTCATTAGGACATTAGGAATGATCTCTCTGCTGTTGCAAGTATCTTCAGGCAGAATTTCTTCTGTTAAACTTTTTTGCTTTCATGTTGAATGCCTCCCCTTAGTGAAGGATCAGTGAATACAGGAAGACAAGGAATAAAGTGGCATAAGGTGTTTCCTTGGTAATGTGCATATCTTTGTCACCAGAACAAAACAAAATAACACCAAATTACTCAAGAACGAAAGAAATGGAAAGGCTTTTGAAATCTGCAAGCCAGAAAAAGGAGCACTAATACAGTGCACAGACTGCTGCTAAGCACGACAGAGAATTAACACACCTTTTGAGTTAAGAGGCAAACCATAAGGATAATGAGATCTAGTTTAATCTAAGCTGACATGTTTTATGTATACAAATAAAAGGAAGACCTGGTACAGGCCATATTACCTCAGACTGAGCCCCTGCTGCCTTTGAAAGCCTGTTTTGCACAGCTAAGCAAACAGAGGAAGAAAAACAACAGCTAAATCACCCTTTCTTTGTAAAGGTGTCACTGAATACATAAAACAGAAATTTTTATTTCATCTTGGTACACATAGAAAAACTAATAAGGAACTAATATGTATGAGGGGCAAGTTGCATTCTTTTGTTAATGGACAAAAGATGAGGAAAAAACACTTGGTAGTTAGTGCATCACGATATTATATAGTGCTGTACTTGTAATTGTTTAAAATTAACAGTGAGATAAACAACTAGGACCCTATATCAGATATGATGAGATGGTATCATATAATAGAGAAATAAAACATGCTTTATGGCACATCTCCACTTCAATAGGTGCAGCCCACAGAAGCAAGTTCATTTTGGAAGCCCTAGAGATACTTTGTTTCTTGGTCGTAGTCTTATATTGAAAAGCAACTGATGGGATCCGTTTGTTCATCCCGAGGACTCGCTAGTTCTAGGTAGACTAGAAATTAGCAACATTCTGCACATATGAATTACACTTTTCACCCTAGTCATCTGCATACTACATTAAAATAGACACTAAAGATTAATAACAAGAAGAGTAAAAAGATTACATTTTCAAAAGAACTTGGTGAAATTTAAGCTTTTTTGTCCTGTTTGACACCTATACATGACTATAATCATGCTTAATCTGCTAATTCTTCTGAAAACAGTTCACAGTAATTGAAGTCACATTAGCCCTTTTCAAAATGTTACCACATGAAAGAAACAACCGTCAAGTCAGACATGACTTCTGAAAAAATCGTGACATATTTTTGACTCTCTTAAAAAATTCCACTTTAAAGTTTTCAGTTTCTAAAATCGGGGGTTTTTTTCTTCAATTTTTCTTCAGTAGAGGCCAGTAAAAACATATTCTTGGTAGCATATGACACCCTTTAATAGATCTATACAGACCATCGTCTGAATCAAGTTTTGTAGAGGCATAATGATTGGAAATGAGCAAAATATTTTGTGGATGTACAAAACCACAACAGAGGTTACTTACTCCACGAAAAAAAACCCAAATATTCTTTTCCATCAGGTACTTACCATAGTAGAACCGAACTTCAGAATTTTATCCGATCTAACACTGTTCTTTGTGAAAAATTGGGGGATTATGAGTTTTAGCTACTGAGATACAAATGTGTTTGGTTTTGATAGACTGCTGTGGAAGCAGGAATCTCTGGAATAGGAAGTGGACAGATAGAAAGAAATAACACCTAAAGCTGGATACAGCTGGATTTCCTATAGCTTATCTGTTAGAGATAAGTCACATACTCACAAATACCTGTCTGACAATGTCTGATCTTGATGATATTTGGAGTATGTTATGGAGGTTCATTTCTTTGCTAAAGGAGTGAGGAGGGGAAACTATTGTTTCTTGAAAATACTTAAATTTAAGACACCATCATTTAATTTGTCTTTAAATTTGTTTTATGTGTAAGTAAATAAATCAGTGAAAAATAAAGAGGCAGTTCAGAATTCAAGTGTCAGGAGATTATAACACTGCAGGATTTACATGCAACTACAAAATTTACCTCCATTTATTCTACTGGTTGATATAACTTTAAGTCCTTTTAAAACATCATTTTTGCTGAGAAGTGCAACCAGCTGCTCAAATTAGTTGCTCTTCCTGCAGAGAGGTGTGTGAAGAACATTCACGGAACCTGCCCTAGTATTCTAGCTAGGCTGCCTATTGATCCCTCTGTTAGGGATGAGATCATCTACTCATGTCAAAAATAGCTTATCAGAAGCAATAAATCCACTGATTAATTAAAATCCAGTACTCACAAAGAATGGAATAAGACCAGAAGCTTTGTCTTCATCCAAAACTTTCTTTAGGGCTGAACCACAAACACTAAATGTATCATCTGAAGAAACATTTTTCATCTTCACACCACCAATTAAGGCAGCCCTTTCCACTGATGAATGAGCCTGCAAAGAAATCGACAAGTTTGAAGACAGATACCTTTCTATCGAAATGTAAGGAGTTAATTTGAATTTTAAAAGAAAAAAAAAATTTCTTTCAAGTAAAGCAATACTTGAGAACCTGGGACTGTTGCTGGTATGTAACAGATACATATGTCTCCCTTTTTCATATAGTCAGACAGATGGACAGACATATATATACACACATACATACATACACATAGACAATACACTAATAGGAACCCTGAAGTATTCTCGAGACCATTGCCATGGCTTCATTCAGACAAGAGTTCAATTAACCTTAGTGAAAGCTTTAATTAACATGTTCACAGTTAGGTGAGATTGATTAAGAGCTTCAGGATTTGGCTCTAAATCAACCAAAAGACATGCAGGTACTCAGCTTGCCTGATAATGATTCAGTTGCTCACTAGCATATTTTTATGGTGTTCAGCTTTGCTGAACTCTAAAAAATATGCATAATGGTATGGTATAGCCTGAGATGTTTTCTTACATTATTTTTTAGATTACCTACTGACTAAATTATGGTTCAGTCATTCATTTATTTTTTTAGGCAATTAGGGATCATTCCCAATATGTGATTTTATTTATACCCCACTTTATTTGAATTCCCCTTAAATAGTATTTTTAGAACATAAAGCACATCTCAGCAAATAAAACCAAAGATATCAATAAGAAATTCTTGTAAATTTGTGAAGTGCAATACAATAATAGCTCTGTTAAGAGTAAAAGGTATGTTTAGCCACAAAATACTCTCCTTTAGAGCATGACTAAAAGAACCGCATACCTTTTTATCTTTCATCATCTAAAATGTCATTAATTGTCATTGATTTGAAAGAGAAAGTTCCTTACCTTTTCATATCATGACTATTTTCATTCATAATCTCCATCCTACCCTTGTTGGTTCTTGCTAGTGCCTACAAGAGCACTTACTAATTCTATTCTAATTTAGCATATAATCATGGAAAAGATTAAGCCAAAACATAGGTTGAACAAGACCAGATAAAGATAAAGGTTTTGCCTTTCAACTTCACATATCCCTAGAATTACATGTTTTAAAGGCAGATTTACTATTAACTTGTATCTCAGCAGTGCCTCTTATTAAAATACTTTGGTAAACTAATTAGGCACCAACTTGAGAAAATTTGGAAGTCTAGACTTGAAACATAACTTTTGATGTGGGAAACAATGTACACCATAGCAATATCATACTCCATTCAAGTGTACAATGGAAAGAGGTATTTTATAACTGATTTATACAAGAATTGCAAATAAGAAAACTATAATAATAACACTGAGGTTGTTAGTCAGAACTTTTGAATTGCTTCCTCAAATCTCCAAAATTGTAATAAGGCTGTCTGATAACTACAGCCATTCACAATCTTAAGGTTAAAACTGCCAAGATGCATTATAACAAATCTTCAGTAACCTGCTTCTCCATGGAATTCCTAGTCCTCAGCAAAGTACTCTCAAAAATCTCCCACCACCCTTGAGGAGAGCAAGGAACCAAACAGAAATCCATTAAATGAGTGGGTAGCTGCTTAAGGTACCCAAATAAACATGCCAAAAAAAAAGGCTGATGAAGGAAATGGCCTGAGAAAATTTGAGAATATTAAAAAACTACCCCAGTTTCTCTCCTGGTCCCAAACAGTGAGGTGTCTACTGTCAGGGATATCTGGATGTTCCTCTCAGCTCCAAGGTCTCATATTCAGTGTCCCCTGCAAGAGGAGCCTCAGCCAGGATACCCCAGGCACTAAACCAGACAGGAATCTTCTTCTGTTCTCTCCAACCCAAGTAGTTATTGAGGAAGGATTTGTTGCCAGTCCTGCTCTGTACTCATTAACACAAAGCAAAATTATTTCAATGGGATAAAGATTTTCCCAAAATGCCTAGAAGCTAAAATGATCTCCCAACATACATGAAATCTGAGTTCAGCTTTGCGCTCTGGGTCTCCTCACCAGTCAACTTTTTACCTTCCTCCTAATTAATTCTTGCAGTGTTGTGCTCTGTCAGTGCTTTGTTTTCCCTCCCACAGAATGGCTTAGGTTTACTTTCTTTGGTGGATTATTGCCTATGAGTCACACAGGTCTGTTCTTAATGCAGAAGGACCGGTGAGCTCTACAACAATCTGCTTTGAAAGGTCAGCAATATCTTACGGCAAATCCTTCTGTAAACATAATATCCTCTGACCTTCAATAGGCAGGAAGGCCTGTCAGTCCTCATTTCAGGCCAGCCACTTACATGGGACAAAAAAATGAAAACAAGTAAAAGGCTTTGTGCTTCACTGGGTCAGAGTTTGAGCTCTCTGGGACTGGTGGTCTGCATAATACAGACTTTTGGGTTCCAGACAAAAATGGATAAATACCCTTTTTGAAAACAGTTATCTTTCCTCCTATTTTTTATCCTGACTTTTCACCCTACAAGCATAGTCCCTCTTCCCACCAGCAAAGAGCAAGTGTACTTTTAACTTGTTCTCCAGTGCTTTTTGATATACACTTAGTAGTAAATCAAGATAAGCCTGAAACCCAGCCATTTTATTCTGCCTAATCAGATATTACTTTAAACTAAATATCAAGTACTGAATAAGTTTCTTCTATCTCATTGACAATTAGATATGAAAATGTCACAGCTATTTAGTGAAACAACATTGCTTGGCTTTTCAGTAGGATTACTGTGTCAGAAAGGTAGGAGCAGCAGAACTCACAAGACTAAAATTTGCTTTCATTAACAGTGAAAACCTCTAATGATTCTGTCCTGCTGAGAATTTAGTCCAATTCAGTCTGCTAAATACCACTCACAGTCTGAAATCAAGCATTATATTTTCTGTTTTAAGATTTCTTAGCTGGATTGATACCTGAAGATCTTATTTTTTTTCTTTAAAAAAATAGTAACGCTTTGGGATTCTTCAGGTACTATGACCAGTTTCCTCTATATTAACACACTAGGTTTGTCTGTGTGCATGCACCTGCACCCATGTGTGCATACAGAGGGAGGATGTATGTGTGTTTGCTTGCTTGCACATGTGTATGTAGGAGGAAAATAATGTGTGCATGCATGGATACACAAGCCTAGAAGAAACAAAAGATGGTCTAGGCTTACTCAACACAACTGAAGTTAACACCTTACTCAAGTATCTTTATTTACTTGCAATTGTTAAGTATAGACCCCATGTTTCCATGGTTTTGAGAGGTACTCACCTGATCAGAAGCATAGGCTACCAGTCTGCCCATGATGTCTGCTTCTGTTAGCTCAGGCTTTTCTAACTGCACCCGTCTGATAGTTTTTGTTCTTGCAGCAAGCAGTGAAATGAGGGTGGCCTCACTTGCACTTCCCTGTGGGACAAATTGAAGGAAGGTTCAAAAGGAAGACATGCCAGAAGAAGGAACATTTTCTTCTGTATGAATCTGCAAAGTTGTTAACAGAAACTGTGTATGAGAAATCTCATGCTTTTTAAGAATATGTGTGACAGCAAGGGAGGAATCTCTACTTGATCTTGGTCTCCTCCTTCCTGATGCCTCTGTCTGCTCCCTTTAATCTCTGTGCTTGTTCAGTTTAGCCACCAGCCTTGCTATCAGTGCTAGAAAGCTGGACTTTCAGGCTTAAAAGCATGTGAAAAGGCTCTTGAACCAGGCACCGATCATTTGTTAACCAGTAATATGGCAGAGTAACTGTTGATTTCTATTACTCTGGATTTCCACACATTTAACTTCCATCAGAATCTGTCAACTCTCATTTCTATCAAGCAACATGTATAATTATAATGTTTATTTAATATTTAGAGCTACCCTGGGCAAATCAGTTATTGTGGCTAAAAGAGGAAAAAACACTGAAAAAGCAAAGCTATGATTCAATATAGCTAACTGCATTTCAGAGTATTAGTTATGTATGTTTTCTTCATCAAAAACACACAGATGAAAGGAACAGTCACACACTGTTTCTAAATTGCACTTTGACTCTCAAAACATGAGTTTAAATTGTGCCTTGGATACTCTGTGACAAAACAGAGGGGAATTTTTTGTAACAATCTGTAAATTTCATAAGAGAATATAAATTCCCACAAATTCTTTTTATGATTTTCCTCTAGATCAGGCAGATGAAACACGCTCTCAGCTGCTCTTTTGAACTATAAGTAACAGTTTGTTAATACAAGTTCATTAATGTCAGTGTTTTAGGGTGTCCATACACAAGATCGAGTTTTAAGGTACTTTCAATGTTTAGCAATTGTCATGTGAACCTTCCTCTGCCAAGCACGTAACAGTGCAATGAATACACTTGCTTCTATTAATAAATATGTCTCAGAAATATCCCCAGTGTCAACTAGCTTGTTTTGGAGTGATGTTTCTTATCCTGTAGCAAAATTCTGTTGAAGAGCTGGGTATATTTACTAATTACAATAAATGTTTAAATATTTGGGCAGTCTTATTTCTTCCCTGGAGATGGGCCTGATCCTACAGATTTCATACATGAAAACGATCCCAGTGACTTTCTCTTTAAGGCTGAAGTTAGCTGAGCTATTTATATAAGACAAAGTTTCCTTCTACACATGTCAACATCTCAACACTGAGTGAACTCAATCCAGCTGAAATTCAGCAGCCTCGTGAATGGGGTAAGCAGGAAAAAGGACAGTCCCTAAATGTCTACTAAATGTACTGTGATGATGACATATTTCATCTGCCTTACTGGTGATGTGGGATTTGAGGAATTTAGACCCCAGGGTCTGCATCAGAGCACAAAAATGAGCTGGAGACAGTTTTATGCATTTCTTATACCTGCTGCTGCATACAGCATTATGGCAAGTGAGGGAAATATTACAGATACAGAATGGTCTAGGAAAACAAATATCCTTCTTGGGTCAAGTAAGGTAGAACTTCCATGTGGAAGCAAGGAGTGAAGAAAATTCGATCCATTAATTACGGAAAACATAATCTGGCAACCCCCATTTAATCTTATTCTGACTATGGTCTGTAGTCAGATACTCAGAATATCTGAACACTGAGAAATCATGCCTGCCTGTAGTTCTCAGAACTCATGACGCAAGAGTGTGTGCACACAATCATCATCTTACACATAAATTAACTTTCAAGATCATAAATAACTTTCAAAAAGTTAAATATCTGAGATAATTGTTTTGGGTCCCTTAATATCAGTGGAGAGAGGTAAGCATATCCAGAAAGCAGTAATTCCATCAATTTTAGGCAAATATTCCAGAATGAAATAAATTGTTCCTCTAAAGGTATATGTATATGTTCTTGTATATGTTCATCTTTATCTGACAAAATGTGGGATAAACCTCACACAGTGTAAGTTTTCTGATGAGAAACTTCTGTCATCATGTCTTTGTTAGCAAAACTATTTCTGCCATGCTCAACACATTATCATCTATGTAGCAGTGAAGAAAAATACCTGTGCTTCCTGACAGTCCTGTGAGCTAGAATACAATGACTTGGGTCCTGGGTGTCCAGCAGATGTGAGGAACATTTTACAGTCAAGAACATCACCTATTTTCTGAGAAGCTGAGGTTTTTCCTTTTTTTTTTTTTTTTTTTTTCCCAAGCAATATATAATCTTTTAAAAGAACCCTGCATAATCTGCATAACGGTCATGTACTATCACACAATGTTGCCTGAAATGCCTTTTCCAGAAATTCAGCAGATGAGAATACTTTTCATTTGTGCAAACCACTGCAACTTATTGTGATGTTCATAGAGTTTTTCACGTAAGTTATATGTCCTCATAATGAAGTTGGGCAACATAAAACCTGTGTGCAAGATCTAATTCCATCTTGTATTAGGCAAGTGACTGAAAACAACCTTTCTAAACCCGGGTTCTTCACAGTAAAGTTAGGTCTGTCAGCCTTGCATTTAATATGTGAAAAATAATACTAATTATTACTTTAATTAAAATATATATTTAAGGGGATACATGAAAATCTTTTCAATACATGTGGAGAAAGTGGCTTTTCTTCTTTTTTTTTTTTTTGGTAAAGATAAGGCCCTGTAAAACTGTTAGTGTCTTTCCAGGATATGTAAGGAATACACATATTGAAGAAATGCACACAAATATATATTAAAAAAAAAAAAAAGTAGGAAATTCCAAAGGTTAAGGCATTCATTTGAGATCTGGAAGTATTAGCTCCCACTATGCTAAAGCCTGCCTGGTTGGGCAGGCAAATCACTTAGGCTCAAGAATAGCTTCAGCCTTCTGAGGAGTGCCACAAGATGTCCTGGCATCCTGGTCGTTCATCCAGGCTGGTGCATAGTTAGTATATGCAGCAGTTCTTGTATGAATTTCCTTACACAGAAACAAGGATGAAAAGGAAAGGGCCTGTTGCCCAGCTGAATCTTGCCTCCTGATACACAGCTGGGACGCTGCCTAAAGGCACCTGAATCCAGCAACTTGGAAATGTTTTTGGATGTCTCATGATAGACATAGGCTTTTTCACCTTCCCTCAGTTTCCATAAGTCACCTTTTTTATACTGAAGCTTACAGTGTTTGCAGAACATGGTTTGTAAGGCTCTTCTATTCACTTGGCACTGAAGTCTTGCGCTAAATATTTTTGAGGAAAAAAACCCTTGGTTCTTGAACTACTCGGCTAACTGACATGAAAGATAAATCGGCAGTGTTCCTTGCCAGACCAAATATAGGCTGAGTCTCATTTTGTTTCACCCTTAAAATACTTCTTTGCAGAACAAGAAAACTCCTTAAAATTCAAAGTAGGCACACTTTTCAGCAGTTTATCTAGAATGAACAGCAGGATACAAGTTTCAGGAAGAAAGTTGCTTTCTCACTTATTTTTAAAAGCTGTTTTTTTCTCCTCTTGAATGCTGTATTCTGCATTAAGTGAAGGATGATGATACCTTTCCTTTTACCGCAAGCAAACAAAGGTTGCCATGGCAAGCAGGCTCAAGAGGCGGAAGAAATATCAGCAAGAGCTGATGTTCATGTCCACCAGAGCTCTGAACTGAAATTTTCTTTCATCTTTTGCCATTTTCAAGTGTCATCCTGCACACAACAACAAAGTGCTTCATATTGACATAGACTTTTAAATGTAATTAAGAACCAATTTTCACGGGCTCAGTTTTACCCAATACCAGAATAATTACTTGATATCTACCAAGAGAATGACTGGCACTTTCACATGCTCGTGTTGTCTTTGCCTCACGCTCTCTTATTTGTATCATTATTGTTTCAAGAGCAAGACAAGAAGATCTGCAGCACAAATGACTTCATCGTAAGCAGAAACACAGAGCCCACTTTTGATTCTTGAAACTGACTGGTTTCTGATTAAAATTATGGGTAATCCAGCATTGGAAAGGCAGTATTTCCTGATGATAACCATCAGACATAACTGCCTGCTTTCACTGGTACAAAATAAATAGTTTGAGACGTGTGACAAAAGCTTGATTTCTTGAATATAACCCCCTCACTAGTAATCATAATGATAAAGATCCTAACAGAGCAAGCAGATGAGTAAAGAGTTATACTGGAAATACACTGGTGTAGGTGCGGCTCTGCCTAGGAGAATCATAGCAGTTGGGTTAAGTTCATACTTGCCTGGGAACATGTTGGGAAGAATTCACTGGAATATGCTCTAGGCATTTGCAGCTGAGAACAAAGAAAGAAGCCTCCTAGCATGTAATTCGCATGTATTTTAGAAGACTGTCTTAGAATAAAGTGGATTATGCCCTGGCCTCCAATAATCAGACTCGGGAGATTATCGAAGTAACACAGAACTATTATTTAAAATTCAGTCTTTTTCATAGTAGAGACTTATTTTAGTTAGATTAAGAGCTGCGAACAGAGTCTGCTTTTGCAGAAAGACCATGTACTAGTGGAGCCATGGCTGACAAGCAATATAACTTTATTATGCATGCAAGTTCACCGATTGATGATATATTCATTATCATACAGATACTCTGTTCAGACATTGTAGGCTTTCATTCAGCAGTCAACATCAAAGTCTGGGCGTTTTGTTCTATTTTGGATACTGCAGTGTAGTCTGAAAATTGTATGATCTAGTGATAGAATCATTTAGGTTCAAATTTTAAGCAGCTCTTCATTGTATCATTCCACTATTTCATGCTGTTATATAAGGAAAACTTACTAAAATAATTTCAACTTATTTGACAAAGACTGATAGACTTTATTCTACCTTCTGTTATTTCTACTTATAGAAGATTCTCTTTGATGTTCTTATCCATTGCTTGATCTCTGACACTTTTTTTTTTCTGAAAAAAGTAAGGCTGTTTTGAAAACTGTTGGATGTGTGTAAGGTGGAATTCATGGAAGCCTTTGTAACCACTTTTCATGATGCTTTACTCAAAATCCTCAGATATATTTCTATTTGAGAATTTTTTTTCTATTTTCAGCCATGAAACATTGCTTCATGTTGCTGGTAAGTATGAGCTCACTTCACTTGATCAACGAATTAAAGTTTCCATCCTACATGATTTTTCAAATTTTTATTTAAATTTTAAGCCCAAATTGTGCTGTTAAGTTGAACTACTAGCAATTCTTCACAGAAGAGTGTTTCAGAATACAGCTGCTCTGAAAACAAAACCTTTACTTTCATAAATGATCCTACCCACATACGGACTTTCTCACAGAGCATCAGTCTTTCTGAAAAGGAACCCATGTAGCAGAAAAAAATATATCTTTCCTTTAATTGTGTTTTGGTATGAAGATTTTACAAAATTATAAGGTCCACAAACTCATCCCCTGTTCTTTTTCCATGTACCCTCTTACCTGAATGACTCCTCCACCTTGGCCATCTTTCCCAGCTAAAAACTCTTCAGGCAAATTAATCATCTTCCCTAGCCAATCCAGCATGACAGTTTCCAGCTCTGTGCAGGCTGGACTTGCAGCCTGTGTTGAAAAATAGAACAGAGTGAATAACCTCACTAGACCATGAAGAGAAATAGTATCTACCAGAGCAAGAATAACTTTCTCTCTCTTTCTGTCTTCTGACTATAGAATAGCCGACTAACTGCATCAGCTAAATTAGGGACCTGAAGACCATTTTGTGCCTGTTGTTTCTAATGCTTACTAAAAACAGTCAAACTGGGCCTCACGTAGAACCGTGACTATCAAATGTCAAAGTCAGGATTTGTATCTTGCATATATTTTTTTCAACATTAAATTATCAACCTCTTTTGAGAAAACCCCATCTCATATGAATGTGGGGGTTTTTAACATAATGTTCCATTTATCCAGATGATAAAAGAAGTAACAACACTGGGTGACAGGCAACAGTCATACTACTTAATGAATTACCAGTAAGTTTGCACTGTTACCACTAAATGCTGGTGATTTTTGAAAGACAAAACTTCTAAGAGGAAATAGCCTTTTATTCCCGGAGACATTCAGGGTGTCTATGTAAAAACACTTAACTAGTCAAGGAAATTTAGCTATAAAAATGGTCCGGTGACTTCACTGTTATTAATCAATAATTTCATTGAAAAATGTTACTGAAAAGCTTAAAATCTCAGCAAGGTGAAGCACCGTTACCACCTAGCAGTACAAACCCCTGTAAACTTACCCAAGAGAAGCCCACACATCCTATTCCACCACACAACATATCTGCAAGAAGAGCTGGGAAGGAAGAGGCTGCAGGGAAGTAGGCAAAGAAGTATGGACTGTGCCAGTGAGTCACCTGTATTAAGGGCAAAATAGTAATTTTTAACTAATGTAGGAAGCAGAAAAAAATTGTCACAAAATCAGAAAATATTAGAGGTTAGGACCAGTCAAAAGTTCTCGACTACCTGGCTGTAACACAGGATCCCATTTTTTTCTCAAATTTTTCTCAAATTTTTTAATCTTTCTTTTACTCGATTTAGAAATTAATTAGTTCTTGCCCCCATCTCCCAACAGTTTCAAAATCAGAATACTCCCTTTGTCTGCCTAGAAGACAAGAACTGCATGGACAGTGGCAGCATGAGTTTCTGTGCAGGGCACTGTTCTTGAGTCTCTGCTTTCAAGGATGAAAGAACAGAATATGTTCTTTCATCTCCGTCATGCAACTGACTTAGCAAGACTGTCTTCAGTGCAACAGAGGTCCACAGAACTCTCTTGCCCAAACTCTGCAGTTATTTGCTAAAATTCAGGCACCGAATTTGGCCAAACAGCTCCTCATGATGAAACGAAACAATCCATTCCAGTATCCAATCCCTTCTGTAGAAAATTAAACTATCATCTCCCTATGACAAGTTGTGATCATACTAATACGAGAGAACAAGACAATAACTGCACAAATTGTAGTCAACTGTATTGCAGCAGCAATATTTAGAATGATCTTATGCAACATCTAAGCAATTTTAAGGATCCATGAGATACTTGATAGCGCTCTACAACTTGTATCTAATAAAATTTGAAAACAGGAAATGTACTGCCACACTGCAATGGTCAGTGGAAATAATGTGATATGATACATTTGGCAAAAACAGCTTTTACATTCAAGATAAAAAGCAAATTCTAGAAAATGGTGCTTCTAGAGGATTAGCTAGACTATAAGCAAGAATTTGTATAAGATCTTTCCTTGGCGGGAAATCCAGAGGCTGCCAAGTTATTGAAGCCTAGCCTTTTCCTGCACCATTTCGGTTTTTTAATACTGGAGTTTTTCTGTTACAACTGGAGGATGGTAAGAGCATACACTGTCTCTTGACTCTGCTCAGTGTTGCCTTGCTGTTTTGTTCCACATTCTGACTTCTGATGAATTTTACCATTCACTCTCCCATCTCTCCCAGCTGTGATAAGGTTTCTGGTTCTGGAGCTAACTTAAGGATCACTGTACTGCACTGTTCTGCATGCTACAACTATCCTTTTACTTCCTCTTCTAACCTTCTTCATGCCTTAGTTTGTCACTAAGGGACATGCTCTGTGTTAAGGGGAAACTGTCTTAACTCTTGTATACACCATGAATCAGATATCACTTTCTCTGCTGTAGTATACCATATATAATATTTCAGATGCCCCTACATTGTTCCTATGAAAACAGCCCCTATCCACTACAATTTTCCACTGTCTAAACTTGCCCTGTACCTGGTATGTTCAAGATTTCACTTTTAATGGTCTCTAAGTCCAAACCTGCTCAAATCAGATATCCAAGCACAAGCTACTGTGAACATTTTTAGCTGTATACCTTACATCTGGTCAGGATCTCTTTCTTTTCTGTAACAAAGTTTTAGAGCACTTGTGGCAAACACCTTCTTTCACAAATCAGAAAAAAATGCGATGGGACTTGGTTCTTCACAGGAAAACAATGAACAGATAAAAAAATACCTAATAAACAGCAGTCCCTGAAAGGACCCACACAAAAAGACTTTCACTGACGTCCATAATGAGTCAGGGCTGCCACTGTTAATCTCCCCAGCTCTAATCCACCGTGATCTGTAAAACTTGTGACGTTCATCTTGGGTTAATCAAGTTAAACTGCCTACTTGCTGGGAGCCATTTGTCTGATGAAACACAGCAGATTCCAGTTGCACCACTCATGAAAATAAAAAAAGCCAAAAAGCCCTAGGGCAAATGCAGCTGCAGTTCTTCCTCCTTCCTCCCCTTCCCCCTTCTCTTGAAGCAGCTTAAAATTAATTTCTTTCACCATGTTGGAACAGACACACTTTGTCAAATACTGCAAAGCGTGTGACATAATTGATGCTTGTTTTTTCAGCCCTCTGCTGATAAACAGTGATACACAAGTGTCTTGGGTTCAGTAATTACCACTCTAATGCTTCTCAGAGACATTTTATTTCCCAGATTTCTTCTAAGGATGTCTTTCTTTCTGTGGCTTGCTTAGTCTAAGCAAGAGTCTTCCTTTACACACACAAAGAAGAGGTACTTCATTTGAAAGTTCATAGATTAATGGACCCAATGTGGGGAAAATTAGTGTCTTCAGTACTGCTATTTGCAGTTACAACTAAACTCGATCATTTTTGGGATATATTTCAAGACAACAGAGCAAGTATGAAAGAGAAGGGTTACTCCCACTGATATTTTTATATGCAGATCCTTTCCACCTTGGCTTCCTGCTGTGGAGATCAGAGTTCAGCAGTTGTTCCCTCAGTCCCTGTGATCCTTTAAGCAAGAGAACAGCAGGACTGCATGGGGCTCTGCCTAGGGATGGACAATGAGCCAGTTAAGAGCTTATGGGTCAGGACTGGTGGAGATTTCAAGATGGGCAACATTCAGGTGGGTGTCTGCTATAGACCACCTGAACACAAAGAAGTACATGAGTACAGCATTCACACAGCTGGAAGAAACCTCATGTTTGCAGGTCATAGTCCTCACAGGGGACTCCAACAAAGCTGATATCTGCTGGACAGACAACACAGCAGGGCACAACCAATCCAGGAGGTTTCTGGAGCACATTGATGATAATTTCCTAACACAGGAAACCATGGAAGAACTGATGAGGAGAGACACGCTGTGGGACCACATACTTACAAGCAAGAAATAACTGGTCAGGGGTGTGAAAGGGGCAGCCTTGACTGCAGTAACCATGAGATGCTGTAGTGAAGGATCATGAGAGCAGGAGGAAAGGCACGAAGCAGATCATAACCCTGGGCTTCAGGAGAGCAGACTCTGGCCTGCTACAGGACCTGCTTGGAAAAATCCTATGGGAAACAGACATGGAGAGAAGAGTGGTTCAGGAGAACTGATTGGTTTTCAAGGATCATTTTCTCCAAGTTCCAAAATGATTCATGCCACATGCCTCAAGCAAGAGTGGCAGGAGGCCTTCACAGATGAACAATCAGCTCCTGACAATGCTCAGTTTTAAAAAGGAAGCATGTAAGAAAAGCATGCTTTTCAAAAGCACCCTTTACAAAAAAGGGTGACAAAAGACAGGGAAAAGGCTGAGGCGCTCACTGCATATTACACCTCAGTCTTTACTTGTAAATTTGCCTTCAGGAATCCCAGGCTCCTGAGACACATGGGAAAAGCCTTGAGCAAGGAAGACCTCACCTGGAGGAGGACCAGGGTTAGGAAACATTTAAATAAACTGGACATACATGAGTCCATGGAGCCTAATGGGATGCACTCACAAGTGCTGCAGGAGCTAGACAATATCATTGAAGCCACTCTCAAATATCTTTGAAGGGTTATGGCAACTGGGCAACGTTCCTGAGAACTGGAAAAAAACAAATGTCACTCCTATCTTCAAGAAGACTAGAAGGAGGATCTGGGAAACTACAGGCCTTCCCTCAATCCCAGGGAAGATGATAGAACCTTGAAGCTATTTCCAAACATATTAAGGACAAGTAGGTGATTGGGGCTAGGCAGCAAACATTTATGAAGGGAAAATCATGCCTAAGCAACCTGACAGTCTGCTACAAGATGACTGGCTTGATGGACAATGGGAAGGCACAGGGTATCCTATACATCTTTACTGACACATTGATGAAATATCGACTAGGTAGGTGGAATAACCCCATGCACCAGTACAGGCCAGAGATCGACTGGCTGGAAAGCAGCTCTGCAGAAATGGGCCTATGTTGTACATAAGCCAGCAATGTGCCCTTGCAGCAAACAAGGCAACAGCATCCTGGGCCATGTGAGGAAAACTGTTGCCAGTATGTCAAATGAGGTGATCCTTCCCCTGTACTCAGCAGTGGTGGGGCCACACCTGTAATGCTGTGTCTGGTTCTGGGTTCTTCAGTACAAGAAAGTCATGGAGACACTGCAGTGATTCTAGTGAAGGGCCATGCAGATGATTAATGGGAGCATCTGTCATGGGATGAGAGGCTGACAGAGCTGGAATTGTTCAGCCTGCAGAAAGCTCAGTGGGTATCTTGTTAATGTGTATAAACACCTCATAGGAGGGTGTAAAGAAGATGAAGCCAAATTCTTCTCAGTGGTATCCAGTGACAAGACCAGAAGAAATGTGTACAAATTGAAATACAGGAAAAGTCACTTACTAAAGAAAAAGTTTTTTTACTGTGAGGGTGGTTGAACTTTGGAACAGGACAACAGAGAGATTTTGAAGACTTCACCCTTGGAGATATTCAACACCCACTTGGGCACAGTTCTGAGCAACACGCTCTGACTGCTCTGAGCAGTGGGGGTGGACTAAATGTTCCCTAGAGGTTCCATCCAACCTCGACTATACTATGACTTTGTGATTATGTGCTCATGTGAGTATTTAGTATAAACAACACAGGCAGAAACAGAGTTACTGTAAGAACTGGGATTTATGTACTTGTGCTCTTTGTGTCACAAACACTAACATTTCACACCAGAGAAAAGTTTTGGATAGAACATTCCTTCTTCAGAATGTACCACTTTGTATAAGTAAATTTATTTTCAGGGCATGTAAATATCAAGAAAAAAATCAATTCAGTTCAGAGAAAACAAGACATGTGGATGACATAATTGGAATTCAATGGCTCACCTTCTATTCTCAAATGATTCATATCTTATTTTTTAATTTGGTATTATTTTATTGAATGTTCTCAAGTGTTCAAAGCAAAGTGTTTTCTGTTCTACTTCACAGACACAAAAAAAAAAGTATTTAGTATTTTCTTCCAATGAAAAAGAAAAAGCAATCATATCAATGAGCAGCAATGAAAGTATTTGCATGTGTTGGACATAATTCTCTTATCTAATCTGCACTGATATAATTCTGTTGGATTTAAGATTTCATCCACAAATCATTGAGAAGAGCAGAGAGATTTCTGTTGACTTCAGTGAAGGTTTTTGCCTGTGAAAGGACAGCAGGGTTGGCTCCAAGGAAAACAAGATAAAGTCATATTGAATATCAAATATTTGCATTGGTCAATAAAAAGGAATCGGTATTATAGTACACTGACTAAACACATTTGCAGAGCAGTTGTTCCATGTCCAGTCACATAGCAATCATATCACCTAGCTACATCTAGAAAAGCAACCCAAAGTAGTTATTGCAGAGATCCAAAGGAGTGATTCCTCATTAACATATACTAATAATCCCATCCTCTTCAAGCTACTTAGAGGTCTTAGGAGACAAGCATATATTTAAAATAAAAAAGGTATACAATGAGTGGAAAAACAAGGAAGATTCAGAACCAGACAAATGCCAGATGCTTTGTTCTGTATTGTCTGTCCAACACTGATCTGTCCAAGGACTAGTATTTAGGTAATGGCCGTCTGCCTTAAAACGAACTAGATGAAGTTGACATTTAGGAGAGTAAGTCAACAGAATAAGTATTGGGGAGAATCCTTTCTAGTCAACTCTGTAATAGAAAGAAGTCTCCTAAGAGAATTTTAACATTTAAAGATCAGCTTGAAGGAACGTTTTAGGCACAGCAGACTAATAAAAATCCCATTTTATAAAATATTTACCATGCTTTGCAAGTAGCAAAAATATCACATGAAATTGAAAGTTATGAAGCTTTGCCTTAAGCAACTCGAGGGAGAAAAGGGGATTATTTCCAAAAGCAAGCCTCGCATGAAGCAAAAGAATGATCTGATTATTTCTAGCAAAAACAGAAAACATTAGTTGTGTAAAGTGTTAGATCATATTTAACTATGGATATAAAGCAGACTCCTGCCTTCTAAAAGCTAATCAGTGTGGGTACTTACATTCATAAGGTCTAGCTTCACAGACTTCAATCCACACTTTCCTTAAAGTCTTCGAAAACCTAAATGCAGTATTGAACATTACACTACAAATCCATTTTTCTTACCCCTGGCATAATGATCTTCTCTATGTCTTTAAAGACATCCTCAAAGCTCTCAGGATCCTGGGGTGCA